>NW_023494810.1:4487829-4612829 GCF_904425465.1 Colossoma macropomum | reverse complement strand
GTTAGTGTGTGTTGCGCTGGTCTGAGTGGATCAGACACAGCAGTGCTGCTGGAGTTTTTAAACACCTCAGTGTCACTGCTGGACTGAGAATAGTCCACCAACCAAAAATTTCCAGCCAACAGCGTCCTGTGGGCAGCATCCTGTAACCACTGATGAAGGACCACCACCCAAATAGTACCTGTTCTGTGAGGGTTCATATATATATATATATATATATATATATATCACTGTTGTCAGAAGAAAACCTGGTATCTCCATTTTTGACGTTTTTCAGTTTTTGACATTATTTGAAAATACCTGTTACCCTTTACATTATACTTAAATCTTATGATGAAATCTTCTCCTGTAAAGTTACCGTTTTGGAGATATGACATTTTCTTCCAACAACAGCGATAGGGTCAAGAGTTAAGTTAGTGCTTCCTTTAAGCAGAGCAATTGTGTACTCTTAAAAAGAATGTAGGCTACCAAATGATCCCTTTAATAGAGACACAAATGAAATGTAAATCCATGCACATCACCAGACAGTCTGAATATACAGTAGGAACTTTTTTTTAATTGCAGAATATTCCTCAGAAATATGGAGAAACTTCCGAATGAAACTGACTACAGTTGGGTGTAACAGCTGAAATGTTTCGTCCTCAGCTGAACTGTAGAGCTGGAGTGAATTCGGCTACAGTGAGAGCGTCCAAAGCCAGATCAAACCGCTTTCTCATAAGCATCAAATGCATTCAAGCCCATGTTGAACTGTCAGTCCAAGCCAAAGCAGTGTTGAAGGCATCCTCTGCTGGAAGCTGATCATAAGCAGTGGTGTAAATATAGGCAGTGCAGGCGGAGCAGCCACACTGGAGCCTGTAGCACACATGGAGGCGGAACATCTTTACTGGCCTCCACTTAGCACTATTTAGACAATTTTACACTCAAGACTCATGGGTAGCTATGATAATAATAATAATAATATATATCTATACACACTATTTGTCTAAAAGTATCCAGACACCCATTTTAATTAGCAAATTTAGCTACTTTAAGGTTCCCCCATTACTGACATATGTGTTCCAAAAAAAAAACACAGCTTGTTTAATCATATAAGAGCAAATAGATGAGCATTGCCAATAGAATGGGAAGCTGTGCATGAACCATGCTGAATGCCAAGCCTCGGCTAGACGGGTATAAAGCCCTCCAGCATTGGGCCGTAGAACAAGGGGACTGCATTCTCTGGAGTGATGGAGCTCCATCCAGTACCTTTGGGGTGAGCTGGAGTTCTCCAGAACTGACCATCCAACATGATCAACATCAGCAGCTGACCTCACTAATGCTCTTGTGGCTGAATGCAATCAAATCCTCACAGCAATGTTCCAATATCTAGTATAAAGCCTTCCTAGAGGAGTAGAGACTGTTACTGCAGTAAAGGGGGGACAAACACTATAAAAATGACAAATGGCATGTTTTGTTGACTGTCTAAGTCTAACTCTACAGAGAACACACTCAAATATAACATTTCAGTGCACAATTTTTATTTAGTAATTCTGTTTCTTTGCCGTATTCAAGATATTGGAAGGCATAAAATGTGCCATTACTTTTTCAGAGGCCACACTTTGTGTTTAATTTCTTTCCATTATGTTAAATTCAGCAAATATAACATAACAATTTATAACATTTAACATACAACATATAACATTATCACTTCTATATACACATATAGTGTTAATTTAAGAAACATCTTAAATTGTTATTGAAAGGAATGTGAAGTATATTTCTATATCTGTAATAATGTAATAAATGTTCCATATTTGGTTCACAGCTTTATAACAGTTTGCTTTTCATTTTCATTTTTAAACAGGATCATCAGTTTTACCACCCAGTGTCACGCATCCCTATGGCTGAGAGGTTTCCATGGACTCCACATGACTCCTGACCCTCCAGCACGCTCCAATCACAGATCTCTCTCCCTCCTGAATACTGATCTGTAACACCTATTGACCTCTCATTAGCTTCAGTATAAAGCCCGGGCTTTTAGAATAGTTCAGTACGAGGTGTTGCTTCTATATTACTGTATTTTGACTTACCTGTTTTTGCCTGACCCCTTTTTTGGACTGTTTTTGCCTTTGGCTATGTTTGTGTGCCTTTACCTGTTGCCCTTTCTGGATTTGACCTGTGCCTGTTTCCTGACAACGATTTTGATTGACGATTCAAACTGTAAAGCCTTTTTTGCCCTTTTATCGTTGAGCGTCTGAGTGATTCTGTTACATTACACCCAGCAAATTTCAAGGGGTGCAACCACACAGTGACAAAATGATTATAGATTATTTATAGATTAATTATAGATTTATAGATTTAGTCTTTGTACTTGGATACCCATGTAGACTTTTGACTTTGAAGTATATAATATATAATAGTGTATCATAATAATAATAATGATAAGAAGAAGAAGAAGAAGAAGAAGAATGCTTTTCTGGCATCACACCAGCCTAACGAGGACCCAAGTATTGAAAAATGTTAATTTTTTGATCTTGTCATTGCATAATAAACAGTACCACGCCCTCTTCCATACTGATATAAAAGTTCTTTGTTCTTTGTATGCTGTATGATTTTTGATAAAGTCAGAATTTACAGCCAAAAAATTTTCAGTTAGCTGTTTGATTTTAAATTTGTCCTAATTTTAACATACAAAATCAGCCATGTTGTATTTATGTTTCATTTCAATAAAGCTACATCATCTATTTAATAGTTTACTTAATCTACATACATGGCTCAATTGTCCACCTAATATTTCAGAATTTGTGTGTTATTAATGCTTAAATTTTATTTTGATGTGTTCATATTGTAGATATTGTATATATAGATGGGCAAAAAAATGCATGTCATTGTCACAGCTGAGGATACAGCATATAATGATGCTAAACGGAAAACGCTTGAAGATTTCCAGATTGAAGCTCAGAGCTGTCTGGTGGGCGACTAGCATTAGCTGGTGGTTAGCGTTGGCTGGCAGGTGGCGCTGGGCTCTCCCACCAGCTGTTGCTGCCCTGTATGTGGCCCTGTGATGAATAATAATGAGGATCACCAACTCTTATATCACAAGTTAGGGAGCAATTTGTGCATAAAGTAAGAACGTCTTCAGAAGTGTTTTCATCTCATGGCTTGTATAGTGCCCATCTGTTTCTTAATGAATGTAATTAGCCAGCTAATATTCTTTTCAAACCACTATATCGTTCACAATTACTACTCCGGTGATAGATAATGTACAACAGGCACAGTTCTTGGCTCAGCTTCGTGTAGCTGTTATTGTGTTTAAACACATCATTTGCATTACGGGTTGTGAACAATCAATTTGAAAATTGACTCAAGACTGTGTTCCTCTCAAAAGACTGAGGAAACAAATAGGTAAACAGTTGTTTGATTGTTTATGGGCTGTTTAGAATCGAAAGCGACCAAGAAAAACAACGTGGTGAGCAGCACGGTCCCTGAATTCCCACGTCTGCTTCCGCCAGACATTTGGCCATAATTAAAACGAGCTGCAATTATTAGGACCCCCGCTTTCCCCCCTCAGCAAAACAAAGAGATAAAGAACGACCCCAGCTGACTGTAATCTGGGGCTGCGGAACTTTCACAAACGTGGAAATTGCAAGTGGGAGAGAGGGACTCCGGTGTAGTGGAGGCAGGCGCTGGAGAAAAGAAAGGCTTTGCCCGGCTCTGTGGATGGGTGTTCCTAATCTTTCACTGCACCGTACGGCTCTGACCATCTCTCTCTCCGTTTTGGAGAGCCTTATCTCTGTTTCCAGCTCTAATTTAGAAGATAGCAGCCTGGCGGCTTCCGCTACTGTACAGCCACAAGCACGGCGCAGTGGAGAGAGCGAGCGAAGAAGGCTTCGCACAAAGCTCAGGCCTGTGAACAGAATAGGAAGGCGGAAAGCGTTAGACCAAACAGAGCTAAGGACAATGCACATGAACAAAAGGCCAAAAAGCAATGAAAGTGTCAGTAAGGGTCATGCATGGAGCAACAAACCACCAATGCTTCATCCTAACCATGCTCTCCCACTACAAGCTGAAAGTGTGGATACCTGACCAGCTTGTAGGATATCCCATTCCAAAATCATGGGCATTAATATGGACTTGGTCCTCCTTTCCAGCTATAACAGCCTCCACTCTTCTGGGAAGGATCTCCACAAGATTTTGGAGTGTGTCTGTTGGAATTTGTGCCTATTCAGTCGATGTTGGACGAGAGGGCCTGGCTCAGAATCAGTGTTCCAGTTCATCCAAAAGGTGTTCAGAAAGGTTGAGGTCAGGGCTCTGTACAGGCCACTGGAGTTCCTTCACAATAAAACTTGTCAAACTGTCCCTTTATTGACCTCGCTTTGTGCACAGGGGCTCAGTCATGCTGGAACAGGAAAGGGCCTTCACTAGACTGCTCAGTTAGGGCTGGCCTAAACCCTGAAAAACAGCCTCAGACAATTATCCCTCCTCCACCAAATAATAGTATATAATATAACAGTTCTAATGTTATAATTACATTTATATTTCATTCACATTCTATATACACAGCTTTGAATCTGCATTTCCAAAAACATGAAAAAGTAACTGTAAATAATTTATCATTCATATGAATTATTTGAATTACTACATTACTGCATGATGATTTACATAGTTACACAATGACTTACATGTATATTCTGTATACAATTTTGAATCTGCATTTCTGAATTTCTCTGTTTGTTTTAATATTTTTTTCTTTGATGTCAATCTGAAATCAAAACATCTTTATTACTGTAAAACTGATTGTTTTAATAATGTGTTTATTAGTTTATAAGACCTGCGTTGTTTTGTTGATGTTAATGGTTTTAATACACTCTCGACACACCACAGCGTTACACAGCAGATCACACAGAGCGCGACTCTCAGTCTTGAGAGCATAAATAAACATTCTCGGTCTTGATATCATTTGGACTCGGCCTTGTCTGGGTCTCAGAAAGTGTTCTGGAGACCAGCCGAGTGCGATGCTTCTGTCTGAGGTGACTGGATGCTGGACTTTTTCCTGTCATTACTGAATATCAACAAAACATTCAAACTGAATGAAACAGCTCTTTCTCTACATGTTTAAATAGAATCTGTTCACTGCCAGTTGAGTTAATTAATCCTTTCAGGAGGGCTTCACTGAGTGTTATTTGTTTGTTGATGTTCATTGGTTCCAAAATTCAAAAATCTCCTGATGGCAGATGGGAATGTTATTATTGCTGTATTTTGATTAATAATAAAAGTGGATGTATGCTGTTTGGTTCATATTCAGTTGACTTATGTGGAGATGCTGAATAAGTTTCAGAAGAAGAGACAGAGAAGAGTCTCATCATCACTAAGACTATAGTATAATAATAATTAATTATATTTTATACTATAACTATAATTTACAAATATATTGTTTATAATGAATTTGGAAGGAACTGCAAATAATTTGATTTAATTTCAAATTAAATTCAAATTAATTTTCCCCTTTCTTCTTTTTGTTTTTAAATTCTGAAAAGAAATCTTGATCTGGTCTCAGTCTCACTACTCCAGTTCTCAGTCTTGACATTAACCTACCTCTAGGTGTCTTGACTACAATCCTTTACAGCATTAGCAATAGGCAACCCCATATAGAAGTCCAAACTCATCTCAGGTTCAAGATGAGCTTATGTTTTATATTTTTAAGTTTTAACTGATCCTTATTAGTCCCATAACAGGGAAATTTCACCTCTGCATTTGACCCATCCGTGCAGTGAAACACCACATACACACTAGTGAACACACACACAAGAGGGCAGTGAGCACACTTGCCCAGGGCGGTGGGCAGCCCTATCCACAGTGCCCAGGGAGCAGTTAGGGGTTAGGTGTCTTGCTCAAGGGCACTTCAGTCACGTACTGTCGGCTCAGGGCATCGAACCGGCGACCTTCTGGTCACAAGGCTGATTCCCTAACCTCCAGCCCATGACTGCCCCCATTTTACCTTCCTGCACTCATAGAATTTTATCTTACAAACACTGTGGATTTATCATGTTTGGAATCAAATTTCTTCACAAAGTCACTGACTTTGGCATAAAGTACAATGTGACTTAGGTTAGGATGCGACCAGGTTAGTAACGATAGCTGAAGTGAAAAAAAAAAATTAACATTTGTAAAAAACAAAGGTGCCGGGTTTCTGTGTGTCGTCTGGTGTGCAGTTACGTTAGTCATGCTTATGGCGAACCCTGTGTATACCTTTCTCCACGCTTACTAAAACCTATGTAATATATCCATGTCATTCGAGAGGTGTCATATTGCTTTATACTGATTGATTTTATGGAATTAACCGAGACCTACAGGCCCCACGAGCAGGTTAACACCTTACATGGCCAGGGCCCAAAATTTTATTACACAGTTGTGTAACCTAAGAATAGCTTGCATTTATATCCATATAGAATAATGAGCCTTAGTATGTAATAAGCTTGAACCTACTATATCTGTTCTTTAAAGAACTATATAATGTTTTCCTTTGTGTTAATTGTGTGGGAAACATAAAGCTGCTGTTGGAACAGAACCTCATATCTCCATTTTTGTTGTTTTTCAGTTTATTACATAATTTGAAAATACCTGTTGCCCTTTACATTGTGTGTAAATTTCATGATGAATGGACCAAAACAATCGGCCCAAAATTACTTGGAAAAATGTCTGGTTCCATTGACTTACATTAAAAGTACAGTAGGTTTTTTTCCTTCTGCTTTAAAGTTATCACTTTGGAGATATGAGGTTTCAGTCCGACAGCAGTGATATGAATTCAGTGGCACTTTATTTTTTCTCTTAATAAGCAGATTAAACAACAATGAGCATTTCTTTAGTGATGACAGTTGTGTCCTGCTCAGAAACAAAACTGAATCACAAGAAATCAGTGCATTCAATAATAAAGGCAGAATGAAGCTTCTTTTATACAGTGATAGACAACATGGTAGCATGTAGACAGCTTCAATTCCAATGCTGATCCCTTTTTCTATGACCAACATGGACATGTATGCATACCAACTACTCAGTGAGTTAAATCGCTGACTGTATGTAAGGTAAGACAGATTTATAGTGGACAGATAAAATATGGTGGAGATTTGTTCTGTCCTATAAGGCTCCTATAAACTCGGAGCTGGCTGGTATTCATGTTGAAGTTGGTGCTGGATTCTGTGTTCGGAGCACTCGTGACCCCATCGGCTCGTGTCAGCTGGCTGGAGAAACATGACAGCCTGCTGATCCCCCACTCAGAGAGCGGCACGCCAGAGCTGCATCTCATTCCCTCTCTCTGGACAGTGGTTGTCCAGTTGAGTGTTGAGGGTTGTCAGAGTCACGGCAGGACAGTGACAGTCCATAGGATTTTTCAGTGTCTGTATCGATTGGTCCCCAGTGTAGGGTTTTTTATGATGGGGATGTGAATTTACGATCCGTATCCAGTGGTAAAACCATCAAAGGGCAAACATTCTACAGAACAGCATGAAGCCACATTTTACAGTTTTCATGGAGCTAAGACTGTGACTGAATGAGCGAGCAAGAGGTTATAAGGCATTAAACAGGGATTCTACTGTAAAAAATAAAATATTCTTGGCTTTATTTAATGTAAAAAATAGTTTCATGTAGTCTGTGAACATTGTAAAGCTTTGTTTTCTAGTTTAGATATGGAAGCTGACCTGCAAAAATGCCTTTTCTGAATTCACCGAAAAACAATCTGTAGCTCCAGCCCAAAGCCCAGCAGTACGTGACTATGACTGACCAAAAACAGTAGCGCTCTCGTTCAGATACAGCTTTTGACCCCTTATATGGCCTGGGTCTGCCTGCACGCCCAAAGTTTTATTACACACTTCTTTTACATAAGAATACTTCAGCCAGTTTGCATTGAAGTCCCTGTAGTTACTGAATAATAAGCCTTATTATGTAATAAGCCTGAGATTTTAAAGGGTTAAGTGGTGAATTATACTGTTTATAACCAAAGGTAGTCAAATCTAAATTATTATTTACAAGCAAAACAAATGGTGAAACTGGCAATATCAGTTATATCAGCAACATTAGTGTTAGAAGACCCCTTCAGCAGACTACACTGGACGGTCCTTACAGGGGAACTATAGAACCAGCAAACTAAACAATGCAACAGCAGCAGCCGGAAACTCCAGATTACCCTCAAAACACGGTGTAACGTAACAGTATGAGTGCAAAAGGCCCCCACAGTGTGTATATGATAAATTTCAGTATTAAGTCCATTTATATAGCTAATAACACATGCACAAAGATGCATTACTTTTTAGATGGAAAATGTTACTTTAGGGACAAATTAAACATAATTAACTACATTAACTAATGTGAATAATCACAATACTTTTTTACATCACCTGTCAGCCCTAATTTACAAATATTCGTGTATAGCATTTTAGCCTAGCCCATTCAGGTAGAGGTTATTATGAGTGTTTCAGCCTGGATGGCTTTTTGAATACAATACAGGCCAATCAGAGCAGAGCTCAATACCATATAGCAAACTTAACACTTAAAACACAGAAACAAAAAAACCTGACAGCAACAAAAACAACCTGTCTAGTTCTACGAGTTCAAGACAGGTAGAAAAATTGCCGTACAACAAAGAATGATGACTATTTTTGGTACAAACCCATACAAACATCAATACAAGAATACAAAAAAATGTGGGCCCTTTAAAATGAACTTATTGGTAAAGTAGCCCATCTTCAAGTAAAAGCACTGATAATTCATTGAAGTAATAACTTCAATAGAAGTTAAGGTCACTCTTTATTTTGATGGTCCCTTGTAGAAGATCTACAGAAGCATTTATTATTATAAATAACAAAAAAATAATTAGCAACCTTACAGTGATACTTCATCAGGGGAAGGTTTAGGAGTAGGTGTAGGTTTAGGGTGAAGATTAGATTTAGAAGTCTATCACACTCAACCTTAATTTCGGTTGCATTTAATTGATGTTTAGTTGAATGTTATTCAAAGACAGACTGAGCATCTACAAGGCATCTGCTTCAGTGTCACTGAAGTTAAAGTAGCCTTGGGACAAAACTTCATCAGGTAAAAAAAAAGTTACCTACAGAACGGAAGAAGAACTTCTTAGTATATGCATCTTGTCTAAGCATAGAAACTTTAACTTCTCTGTATAGAAAGTTTGTTAGTTTCTATTCGTCTCTTTCTTGGACGCTTATGTCTAAAATGAAATGTTAAATCTCAGAAATGAGGGATGTGAGTGACAGTAAAGCAGTACAAGCACTGAACTAAAAAAATAGAATGAAATTAAATCCAAAAAAAGAGAGAAACTGAGGAAAAAAGTAGATTCACAAATACACTCAATTTCAACCCAATCCGTCAAGATTTTCCAGAAGTACAAGTAACTGAAATAGAACTAGTTACTACCCACCTCTGCATATTCATACATTTAAATATGCATCAAGCATCAAAATGTCTCTTCACTCAGCTCAAAACCTTCGGCTCTGTTGGAATCCTCACCAAATGAGGGCTGCTCCACATTTTCCTGAACATCATTTTGTGTTTTTTTTTCTTTTCCTTCTGCGGTCTGTAAGAAACATCCGGTATCAGGAGATTCATCTTGTACGCGATACCGTGCCCGCAAATGACTCTGCAGCGATCTATTTCTGTCTAGCTCAGCAGGAGGCTCCAAACTTTGAAGCTGGAAGCACGGAGCACAGATCTGATCACATCCTCTCGTTCGCAGTGCGATTTGGACACAGTTCATTAGTTCAGATTACGTAAGTATGCTAATGAGTAAATGGTTGCATTGCTCTAATTACGCCACTGGGATTAGGGAGACAAAAAAAGATTTATATAAAACCAAGCGAGCCAAAGTTTAACGTCTGGGTGACGAAATAATTAACCCACGAGCCCCGCTACACTATCACTGAGCTCATTGAGCTCCAGACACAACGTCTACATTCATGCCTTTTATCTTGTTTGTTTTGTCTGCTCATTGCCTCAGACTGAAAGTTTGGGCTGCAGAGCAGAGGTGATTTGATGAAGCAGACAACATTTAATGTAATGCCAGGCAGTAAGTGCTGAGCTCATTTCCCATTAATGAATTGTGGAGGAAGTCCCTTTCAATCACCACAACTAGACCTGGCCTGTGGACATTGAGAACATGCTTCTGTTACCAGGTTACACTAACACATTCAGTTCTGTGTCAAAAGTCAGAAACCATTTAATTTCCAGACAAAATAGCTGTTAAGTACGAAGCCCTGCTGGTGACATCCCATATAAATAAACATAATGCGTGGCCACGCCTTATTAATACATAAGAACGAGATCCTAATGCGTGGCCATGACTTAGTAAAGCATGGGAATGAGATAATTAAGTCATGGCTTCGACTTAGTAAGGCTTACTAAGTTGTAGCCATGCATTAGGATCTCATTCCCACGTCTTACTAAGTAGTGGCCATGACTTAATCATCTTGTTCCCACACCTTATTGAGTTGTGGCAACACATTAGGATCTCATTCCCATGCCTTACTAAGTCGTGGCCATGAATTAGGATCTCATTCCCATGCCTTACTAAGTCATGGCCACGCATTAGGATCTTGTTTCCATGCCTTACTAAGTCATGGCCACAGATTATTTTTATTTATACAGGATGTCATCAGCGGGGCTCTGTAGTTAAGTACAAATCAAAGGCGTGAAACCAGATGGGCGTAAGCAACATTTTGGGTAACAAATAGTTATAGATATCCAATCAAAGCTCTTACTGAAATCCATCTAATGTTAAAACCATCATTACATTGAAATATGAAAGCAGTTTTAATGTTTTTTAATGAGGACAAACACAGATGGCTAAAGTTTGTTTTCACTCTCTTGTAACATTTGTCAAATATTATGTACACATCCTGTTCCAAACCCCCAAAAATCTTAGATTTAGCATCAGAAAAAAAGGCATATTTTTATCTGAAAATGATACAGAAGCTTCAACAACTAAATATAATAATGTTTAGTATTTAGTGTGTCCACTTTACCTTTATTCCTTTCGGGAGACTTGCCTTCAGTTTTGCAAAGACATCTGCTCTGGCCGTTTTCATTTCTTTTCCACTTTCTTCCAAAGTTCAGTGAAGTTGGTTGCATTTTCTGCTTCTCACAATCCAAGTCATCCCAAACACAGTAAATGATGCTGTGATCTGGACTCTGCGGTGGTCAGTCCATTGTTCTGAGAACACCAGCAGCTTCTTTGCCTTTTCTTTATTGTCTATTTCCTTTGCTCATTATTTTTCTTTTGGCAAGGGTGATGCTAACAGTCATTTCTTTCATGTCAGCTAACAGACGCCCATGCTGGCTAGCATCGTGCTGAGCAATGAGGGGAGAAGGAGGCCAGGAGAAGGAGGACCATCTTCCCCACCCAGAGAGAGCAAAGCCAGTTAAGCTTTCTTGGACCACAGTTAGCTGAGGCCTCACCTATGCCGGCCTTACACCAAATGACTTTTCAAGCGATTTCACTGTCGCAGACAAATTTCCAATGTCGTAATAAAATCGTGAGGGTCTTGCTGGAGTTGCGTTGCGCTCGCGTCATTCCGATCGTTTAGTGTGAGGTGGTCAGGACGGTCTTAAGTCAGTCTTTTTCTTATCTTGACGCTGAGACAAAATCAACCATGTTTAATATTATTGCAAGTTTTAAGTCTTGGGTCATGCAAATAGTGACGTGCCAGGGGTGCGCGAGAGAGCGAGCGGGCGAGCGCATGCACACAGCGCGATAGAGAGAGGGAGAGAGAGCGCAAAGGAAAAAAATGCGTGCGCAAAAAAAGGCAAATCTGCTTTACTACAATAAACATATTAACTTAAAATGTAAACTGGCTGGTTTAATATTTCAGGTTCACTGAGCCTCAAACAGGATTGATGGAAATGCGCAGAATGACATAATTGAAGAATCATCAACATTTCTTTCCCTTTTTACTTATTTATTTATTTATTTATTTGATTTCTGTCAAATTAAGCAAGTAACTGCACATTTTACAGGTTAATAAAAAACACTGGATGATGATCTTCCAGAATATACAGTTGTACAGTGAACTGAGCTGAGCCCCGGATCTTTAGATGCTCAACCAAAGTGTCTTCCCATCTGTACGACTGCAGAGTGGAAGGAAAAGTGTTTATCTGCCTGTAAATTTCCACCAGATGCATGATGGGGAAGAATCTCAAAAATCTGTTGCAGTCTTGCAAATAGTGACACTACAAGATTCCCAGTCTTTGCAAAATCACAGTCTGTGACTAAAACCTCTGTGGTATTGTGTTTAGGTGTGAGAGGGTGTCAGACTTTAGTCTTTCAAAAGTCTTTTCAAAGTCTTCTTAAAGTCTTCTAGTGTATGTTTAGCATTAGTTGCATCACTTAGGGACCTGTTTTCTTGATATCTAATCTCCTTAGAAAAATCTTTTTAAAAATCAATGGTGGTTTTGACTGGAAATTAAATACACTGGAGTATGGCCTCTGACTTTTGCACAGGACAGTATTTGGAGCAACCTGCAGTTCTCTGTGCTGCCTTAACCAACCACACCAGTGACCCATCAGTTCCTTGTGCAAAGCTTTTAACCACTGAAACACTGCTAACCCAGTGGTTTGCTAACAGGACTTTTCCCCCACTTTCAGCTCACTGAAGAACAACCCGTGGGGTGTGAAAGTAATTATCTGCAATGATGAAGTCATCCTGCCCCACAAAACTCTCTGAGAGTTGCTGTACGTTTTCATATAATTGGTTTCCTGCATGCTGATACTGCAGTACCCACGGGACCCTCAACACACGGCAAAGTGCTTATTGCTGCTGTCTTAATAACAAGCCCACGGTAATTCTTGATACACTATCATCTGTTAAGGATACAGTTCAGATTAAGGTCACTCGACTCATGTAAGACCAAATTTGGCTTAAAGGATCCACACTTTTTTGTGGGACAAACTATTTTGAATTGGTATTTTGAATTAGCACACAGGAAATAGGCATAAAGTACATCTGCTATAGTAATTCTTTAAAAACTCTGATAAAAACCACAATCATTGCTTTCCCATGTTCCTCTGGTATTATAACGTCTCTTGCAATTCTCCTGTATTTTATGTGGAAAGCAGGGGCAGCTTTGGGGAGGACAGAAGATAAAGAGCACAGATATCACAGTAAAATTTAGCAAGCAAGCAAACTTTACGGAGCCCTGCTGGTGACATCCTGTATAAATAAAAATAATGCGTGACCAGGCCTTATTAACATGTGGGAACGAGATCCTAATGAGTGGCCACGACTTAGTAAGGCATGGGAATGAGATGATTAAGTCATGGCCATGACTTAGTAAGGCATGAGAATGAGATCACGGCTTACTTAGTCGTGGCCACGCATTAGAATCTCGTTCCTGCGCTTTACTAAGTCGTGGCCATGACTTAATCATCTCATTCCCATGCCTTACTAAGTCGTGCCCACGCGTTATTTTTATTTATACATACATACACATACAGTTCTGTGTCAAAAGTCAGAAACCAGCCTTCGTTTATTTAATTCCCAGACAAATAACTGTTAAGTATGAAGCCCTGCTGGCGACATCCCATATAAATAAACATAATGCGTGGCCACGCCTTCTTAACACGTAGGAACGAGATCCTAATGTGTGGCCACGCCTTAGTAAGGCATGGGAATGAGATAATTAAGTCATGGCTTCAACTTAGTAAGGCATGGGAATAATATTATGCCTCACTAAGTCATGGCCACGCATTAGGATATCATTCTCACAGCTTACTAATTAGTGGCCTTGACTTAATCATCTTGTTCCCATGCCTTACTAAGTCGTGGCCATGACTTAATCATCTTGTTCCCTTGCCTTACTAAGTCATGGCCACACATTAGGATCTCATTCCCATACCTTACTAAGTAGTGTCCACAACTTAATCATCTTGTTCCCATGCCTTACTAAGTAGTGTCCACAACTTAATCAACTTGTTCCCACGCCTTACTAAGTCATGGCCACACATTAGGATCTCATTTCCATGCTTTACTAAGTCGTGGCCATGACTACAGGATGTCACCAGTGGGGCTCTGTAAAACTTACTTAGCTACACTCGAAAAAATTATGGTTCTTCAAGGGTTCTTTAGTAAAAGGTACGGTTCTATGTCGAACCATTTCATGCTTAAAAGGTTGTTTGCATGCATGGTGAAATGGGTCTTCAGATTAATGGAGAATGTGTTATCTATGGTTCTATATAGAACCTTTTTGAAAATGGTTCTATATGGCACCCAAAAAGGGTTTTTCTGTTATTCCGATGCCAAGCTCGTAACAATAGAAGAACCTTTTTGGTGCTTTTAACTGTAAAAGAGATGGCTAGATCCTCTAGTAAATACCCCTAGGCAGTTCCCTTAAAATGGCACTTTGGCCAGTCAGACACAGGGATAATAGTACATAATATCCAAAACCAGATATTTATTGTACCACAAACAGGCACACGTCCTCCAGGGAGTCGTTCTGCAATGAATACAAATAACAATTCAACAATTAAAATATGTCCAGATGAGCAGCACCATAGGTTGTGGGCAATGTTGGCAAAATGGTCATCAATAGCATCAGCTCTTAGCAGTAGTAAGTGACAACTTAAGAGGCCAATGAGCAGCTAACTCTGCTCACAGTTATTGCTAGCACTGCAGTTAGCTAGTTAGTAGCCCTCAGTAGTTATCATTAGCCTGGCGTTATTTAGCAAAGCTTATGTGGATTGTAGTCCACAATTATGGGAGTTGTAGTTTCTGGTGAGATGTAGTTTCCAGAACTATTCATGTAACTTTATGTAATAAGTTACAACTACTTTTATACAAAATGCTTCCTCATTACATAAACCCACAAAGCACCATACAAATACTATTTACTGCAAATATTTACAACGATATAGAGATCAAATTATACACCACTCAGGCATAACATTATGACCTGCTGTGTCTGATCCACTCATACCAACGCAACAGACACTAACACACCACCACCTCATCAGTGTTACTGCAGTGCTGAGAATGATCCACCACCCAAATAGTACCTGCTCTGTGAGGGTCCATGGGGGTCCTGACCACTGAAGAACAGGGTAAAAGGGGGCTAACAAAGTATGCAGAGAAACAGATGGACTACAGTCTGTAACTGTAGAACTACAAAGTGCACCTATATAGTAAGTGGAGCTGATAAAATGGACAATGAGCGTAGAAACAAGGAGGTGGTCAGAATGTTATGCCTGAGTGGTGTACATATGTAAAAGACAGTAACACCCAAGTAGAACAAAACTTCTTAACAACTATATCACAAAGGAGCAATAAACAAGCACCTACATTTCTTTGGATGCACAATAAGAAAACAAAGAAGTGACAAACATTAAATCTAAAGCTGCTACTGAGATCACAGTCAAGCACATCTGCACCTTCTTGTAACAACTTACATATGCCTTCTAACTGGGACCCACACTTGGTTACTGTAAAATGTCACTCTACTGCTCATTGTCCTCCTATAGGTGTTGCTTGGGCTTGCATGTATAGGCATATACTGCAAGTTCAAGCATGGCTGTCTTGCCTCAGTCAGCCCTTTTGTGTTTAAACTCTCTTTCACCCTCCACTATTGCTCACTAGCAGCTCAACACAGTCGCCACATTTCACACACTGAGAGTAAACACTGTCCTGGATAATCTGATAACAGAGTTATGGGGGAAATATTTTATTTCATTGTATCAAAAATATCCAATCAATTTCTATTTCAATGTTAGAATGGCCACTAGAGGGCCTGCAGAAATAGGCTTCAATTCAATGCAAAAAACATTGTTGCCACAACACTGAATATGAGAACTGCAGTTTAGGTCATCACTCATGTTAAGTCAAGTCAGGTCACGGTTTATTTATATAGTACTTTTTACAAGAGGCATTTTCGCAAAGCAGCTTTACAGAAAAATCCGGGTCTGAGCCCCCATGAGCGTCACCAGTGGCAACAGTGACAGGAAAAAAATCCCTACGAGCAAGAGGAGGAAACTTTGAGAGGAACCAAGACTGAAAAGGGGAGCCCATCCTCTTCTAGTCGACACCGGATAGCAAAACAATAACAGCTCAGTCTCTTTAGTCTCTTCTGACCACTGAATGTAACTCCATTCACAGTTCAAATGGCATTTAGCAAACTCCAGATGCTCACATTGGTGGTGTCACTAGAGCCGAGGTTTTCTTCTGGAAAACGTTTCAAAGGTCACGTTGGCATGGAAGTGGTGTCTTATCACTGGGGATGGAAATGAAGCCAACATCTGCAATTTTCCAACGGTGATATTTGGAGATTATTTTGGCTCAGAATATGTGGAGTAAAAAGAACAGACACAGCCTTTAACAGAGAGCTTTACCAAATCTATACCTGTTCTAAACTTAATGAATTACATTGCAATAGTGGAGATGGACATTTCAATGGAAGTAGCTATAATTTTGGTGTTTTATGGTGAACAAACTCGATTGTTTTGTATATTCTTTGATCTCATGAGGCATGTGTGTTATCTTATAGGAAACCATGAATAATAATAATAAAGCAATAAGCCACAAGAGGCCGTGTTTAAAACTCCATTCCCCGTGATAAAATTGCAGTAACCCACTGCCTCAAGTAGCTTATTGCTTTTATAAAATGGCGGCCAAAAAAAATATATTAAAATACACGACATAAACAAGTAACCGCCAAGAAATGTAGTTCTTTTAGAGTGCGGTATCGTTGCTAAGCAAACACTGACCACTGAATGAGGAGAAGAACGTTCGGTCGCCAATCACTGTAAACTGCAGACATTTCATGCTTTTTAAGTGAATATATGATAACACAGCACTGTTTAATGCAAATACCTTCAGTTTATAAGTACTTTTTGGTCACCAAATTACCACCGAGAGTCTTCTGCCAGTCTGAGATGCCACTTTTCTCACGATTGGGCTGAATCTTAAACGGCTCCCTGCTCCCTACATAGTGCACTACGTGGGAATTTAAACACTGACTCCTGCAGCCCAACAGTGCAAAATATCGCTATAAATGTTCATTTGGGATTCATCCACATTCATACTTGACAAGCAGTGCATTATTTGACAGCAGAGGCTAGAATTTGTAAACTTAATGTTACACAGTTCACTATTTAGCTAGGGAGTACGGAGCCGTTTGGGATTCAGCCTGGGTTTGACGTGACTTCTGACTGAAACACGGACATTTGAAGCATGTAAGACACTCAGGTGACATTCTTTAGACTTTCATATTGCTGTTTTTCAGTAAATCATATCATGAATACTTTAATTCAAGCCTAATCTTGGAGTTGTTTAGCATGTTGGCTATCTTTTAGCCTGTTGGTTAGCTGACCAGCCTAGTTCTAGTAAAGAAGATAAATTTTCAGCCCCTCAGTTTAAACAAAGATGGGTTCTTACTTCATCAGTACACTCAGTGCTCTATGTGATCAGCGTTAGAGTCAAAGATTAATCCATTAACAGCAGAAGGGTTTTTCGTTCCGTGGCGCAGTGATACAGAGTTCAGTTGCTGTGAGGTGGTCATAGCCATGGTATATCATGGATTTTACAACAGTTAGTTCCGGCCACGCAAGCTGATTGGTTGAGAAGCGTTCTAACTGCGCTGTTATTTCGCCATAACATCACGTTTTTTTCACAAACACTGTATCACTCCGCTGAGACGCCGTTGCTAAGCAACGACTTTGACTGCTGTAGGAGACGCTCAAGCCATTTAAATGTTTTTACTTCTTACTTTGCCACAACCAGAAAACGGACACCTTTAAGTTCACATTTGACCGACAGCTGATTTGGTCAGATTCTGAAGATGAGACTACACTGAATTCCCAAACTGTCATCACCACTGAGCAGCTTTTCAGTCGGCAGCTGTGACAGAAGAACAGCTAAACAACCTGGAATTAGCCAGAAATGAACCCAACACCATTCGCCAAACTAAATGGGCTGTAAGATGCTTTACAGACTGGCTGGAACAAAACAACATTAATATTGATCTGGCAAAAATGGACAAAACTGAACTAAACTTGATATTGCGGCAGTTTTAATGGCTCAGTCTGATTTGGTCAGACTCTGAAGATCAGACTACACATTTGGCGAATGGTATTCGGTTCATTTCTGGCTGATTCCAGGTTGTTCAGCTGTTCTTCTGTCACAGCTGCCGACTGAAAAGCTGCTCAGTGGTGATGACAGTTTGGGAATTTAATGTAAGGAGCTGGAGAACGAACTGCCGGCTGTGCAGTGAGTGGGCGGAGCTCGTTACTCTGACGTAGCAACAAGCTGCTTGTTAAGGAACTATAATTTGGCGGGAAGAAACTGCTAACATAACTAATAGTATGCTATACTATTTAAATTAAACCACTGTTAGTTTGGACCTTGCACTGTGATTGGCTGAGAGGCATTCTATGAGCATCAGTATCTTCCAGGCACTGGAAGAGAAAGTAACTCTTTAAGTATAATTTCAACTTGTTTACCTGTAACACAGCAACGACAAGCAGCTGTTAAAAAAGTACTCAACAAAGTTCATTTCAAGTCTGCAGATAAGAACTGTGGTCGTATGCAAAAGTTTGGGTTCATGTTTTATTGATTTTCACATCTTCTACAGAGAACACATCTGCACATTTTAATACACAATAGCTGTTGGTTTGCTGAATGTAATATATTATGGGGGACGTAGAGCATAAAATGAGGCAAAAGTTATTGCACATTTTATATTTTTTGTTTTTCCAATATGTAAATAAATAGAAACTGTGCACTAAAATTTGCAGAAAATACCATATTTATTTATCTACTTTAGAAAATATTACCCTATTTTCACTAAGAACATGTACAATATGTAATCTGACTAGGAGTTTTTAAACTTGCATACTAAAATATGTCATAGTATCGCACCCTCTCGTATGTATTATTATGTAGTTTTCTATTATAAAAGTATTTAACGTTCAAATTTTCACCTCATAAGGATGCATTCAGGTGATCAGAGTAAAATAAACGAGAAGCTATTTGTATTATATTTTGTTCACAAGGCATTGCACATTGTACAGGTATACAATAATTACATCCCAAAGAGCCATTCAGATCTATTCACTGAGAATAATTGGAGTTATCATGCAAGATTTCGGTTATTACTTCCCAGTGCTCACTTAGCCTTAAACCCATCTGTTATTGTTTTGGGCTTCTTTCAGAGATTACCTCAGACAAGTCTTCCACTGTGGGACATGAAAAACTACATTAGCAAGCTGTGTCCCGCCTGAATATCTCTGTGTTCAAACAGTCATTTTTCATAGCGGTTATTATTCAGCCCAGTCCCTAAAAGATGAGTGAGTTTTATATATTTTGGTGTGACAATGGGATTACAGTAATTGCGTGTCCCCAATAAACTGCCACTGACTTAATCTGTAAAGAACAGAACTAAATTGACATTGTCCCAGTTTCCAGAGTGAATAGCAAACTGTGTGTGCAGGATATTGAACGACAGTAATTATTTGTGTTTATGTTTATTTATTTATTTAATATAAACGAATGGTGAGTTGAAAAAACAAAATGTTTTCACCCAGCCTGATCTATATCGGGGTTGGCCATATGGGTCATGGAAAAAGTGTGTAGACGTTCCTTGTATGATTCAATGCCAGTCAGTTGCAAGCATGATTTACACCAATCAGGCATAACATTATGACCACCTCCTTGTTTCTACACTCATTGTCCATTTTATCAGCTCCACTTACTATATAGGTGCACTTTGTAGTTCTACAGTTACAGACTGTAGTCCATCTGTTTCTCTGCATACCTTGTTAGCCCCCTTTTACCCTGTTCTTCAGTGGTCAGGACCCCCATGGACCCTCACAGAGCAGGTACTATTTGGCTGGTGGATCATTCTCAGCACTGCAGTAACACTGACGTGGTGGTGGTGTGTTAGTGTGTGTTGCGCTGGTCTGAGTGGATCAGACACAGCAGTGCTGCTGGAGTTTTAAACACCTCAGTGTCGCTGCTGGACTGAGAATAGTCCACCAACCAAAAACATCCAGCCAACAGCGTCCTGTGGGCAGCGTCCTGTGACCACTGATGAAGGACTAGAGGATGACCAACATAAACTGTGCAGCAGCAGATGAGCTATCGTCTCTGACTTTACATCTACAAGGTGGACTGACAAGGTAGGAGTGTCTAATAGAGTGGACAGTGAGTGGACACACTGTTTAAAAAATCCAGCAGCACTGCTGTGTCTGATCCACTTGTACCAGCACAACACACACTAACACACCACCACCATGTGAATGATCCACCACCCAAATAGTACCTGCTCTGTGAGGGTCCATGGGGGTGTTACTTTCTGGTGCCTGAAGCTGCACCATTTAAGGTGGAACGGGAAAATTCAAACAAAAAGCTGGCGAATAAGAAGCTGACTTCAGCTTAGTGTAAGAAGGTGCTAACGTTAATCTGTTATGAATATCTACACGGTTTAAGGAATGCTGTAACTTACCTACAAAGCTTTAACCATCAGTGTACATAAATAACTAGTAAATAAAGTTAAGACCCCCTGAATAGACTATTAAATGAAATAAGCTTAATATAAAACCAGAGGAAAAACAATCACATCAACAGGTTCTCTGTGCTTCACCGACCACACGACCATATCTACATAAACATCACACAAACATGAGTGTGGATCTCTGCGTTCCCTCCATTATATAATCCTATCCCGCTTTCTGAGAGCAATATTCTTGAAATAGTGTAATTTTGACAGTATCTTTCTTAAACTGCTGTTTTGTAATGGTACTGAATGCAGTCCAGCAGTGATGTTGACCGCCCTAAAATAGTGGTGCTGTTGACGTGCCTGGCTGGACCCAACGCGGCATCTAGGTATGTATATCTATGATTAGAAGGTACGATGAGAATGCAAATACAATAAAAGCTACTGTAGCACAATCGCTCATCAATATAAAAGCAACTCCTCTCCTTACAGCAGAGTTAATACTGTTCACAGAACACCCTCCTGTCTTCTCAGTGTCCTCTGTGACTCACACTGTCCCCTGCTTGGCCAGGCTGTTATCCCTTTTAAAGGGTCTGGAGGCCCCAAACAGAGCAAAAAGCTGGAAGGCCAGCCTGCAGCATGGAGGCTAGCGCTAATATCACCTGAGCACTTTCTGCTGCAGAAGAAGAGGAGCTGATAACTGACAGCAGGGCCTTTTCCCCTCCCCTCCCCTCCCCCTCTCTTCTGGCAGCACGGAAAGACATCCTCTGGTGGAATAAAAAAGAGCCTCTAAAAATCCCCACTGAGACTGCTTGTTATCTACCAACAAGATATCTTAACTGTGGATTGAGCGGCGGGTGGGGAGGGAGCGCTCTGCGGGGGAAACGGAGGCAGAGAGAGTTCTCAGCAACATTAAGACAACTTAGCTGAAACTGTACTGGGGCAGGTCCTGGTTTACTGTGCTGGTCACAATTATTGGAGATGATAACAAAAGCAACTTGTCATTTTACATGATTCGTTTCTCACTCGTCACTCATTGAAACTTTTGTTGTGAGTTCAGTCTTTGCAGAAAGGCATTCTTTACAGTTTTGCCACTGAAATAAATGGAAAAAGTTGGGTCTTTCTTTGTGCCACTAATAACTGTGTAATTACACATAACACGGCATGCAACAACAATGTAACTACTGGTATTCACTGTATTCACTATAATAGATGTATTGCAGTGGTAGAGCTTATGCAAATAGACATGTGTAATAAATGTGTGTAAAACTTCAGCTTTATCACTGCAGTTACACAAGTGTATATTGACAGACAGTGTATTTTCTCTTATTTAGTTACACATGTTTAACAGCTGTTTTTCCAATAATGCTTTTCTGATTGTAACAGGGGTGTAATTAGCTGTATTTCACACTTGTTACAATTAGGGGTCAATAGTAGAAAACTGTTTACACTAGTAGTTATGCTATTGTTGCATATCTCTGCTGTTGGAACAAAACCTTGTATCTCCATTTTTTTATCATTTTTCAGTTTTCAACATGATTTGAAAATGCCTGTTATTCTTCACATTGTGTGTAAATTTCATGATGAATGGACCAAAAGAAACGACCCAAAATGACCTGGAAAGACGTCTGGTTCCATTGACTTACATTAAAAGTAAAGTATGTTTTTTCCTTCTCCTGTAAAGTTGCTATTTTAAAGATATGAGGTTTTGATCTGACAGCAACTATATATATATATATATATATATATATATATATATATATATATATATATATATATTGTTAATGTGTAACTACACAGTTATCAGAGACACATATAAAAATATAAAACAGGAACAAAAGTTGCAAGTAGAGACTTGAATCAGTCAATTTATGATGTATTACATAAGCAATTATGTAAATCCTCAGTTAATGTAATTATACATAAGGGTCCATTTTGGGTGAAAAACCATGCCACAAAAGTTGCAGGGCTTAAAAAGATGCTTAAAATATCAGACACAGCTCCAAAAGTCAGTATGTACATTTACACAGTTACTCTAACATTACATAACATGTTTCCCTTATGATTTCTCTGATTTTTCCTTTTTATCCTGTTTCATAGTTGCTCTGCATCTGTAAAACAGCTCATCACAAAACCAATTTTCAACATTTGAGAAACCATTTTTAATATAAAACAATATATTTAAGAGGTTTAACTTAGATATTGGTATAAAACAGATCCATGTTTACTTTTTATATCACTAACTTTATACTACATTTAAAATTATGTATTTTATTAAGAAAAAATTCATTTGTCAGAGAGATTTTGGTCCCTGGTGTTATCAAGACTCCTATTTTACATTTTAACACAGTATTTTCAGCTCTACTAAACTGCTTCTTTGGGTTGAGGTTCATCAGAGGAAGCATTTCAAGGCCTGCTCACTATATTTCATGAATTTATTAATAATTTTGTTTATCAGGCAGCACATAACTTTGTGTTATGTGCTTTAATGGCTGGGTAATTAAAATTTTGTCAAAATAATGCCATATTATCATTTTTATGACTGATTTTAAATACTTCCTCAAGGTCACCTGATGCAACGAGTCAGCCAATTTATCCTCAGTTTTAACCAGAATGTCACTGGAGTCACCGTCACTGGTGTTACACCACATTCATACAACACCAGTGACTGTGAAATATGTTTGGAATTAAGCTCTCCTGTTTGCATATATGATAATAAAAGGTTTCCGCCTGAATTCACACTCCAAATGGAGAACGACCCATATACATTAAAATTGTATAGCAAAACAATGATAATAACTCTAAACTAGTCACTGTTATCACCACAATAACAAATGCAGGTTGTTTTTTTTTTTATATAACAATTATTTGTCATTCATAGTTCATTGAAACAAGTGGTGAAATTCTGGCAAAAGTGCTGATTCTAAATTTTCAATTGTAAATGTACTTATGTGTGTACAGTCCAGTTTTGTAGAATAAAAATCTATCTATAACAATTTTTGTAATTGTATTATATTAAAACAATAAAAGATGTCAGATTTGAATGTGTCGAACCAGAATGTAAATCAAATGTGAATCTAATTCATCCCATAACTATGTAATTAGTTGTGTGGTTCATGCTCCAAATAAACAGTGCAGAAAAACAACAATAACTAGACTTTATATTTTTATATATATATATATATAATAATATATATATATATATATAATAATATATATATATATATATATATATATATATATATAGTTGCTGTCAGATCAAAACCTATAACATATAACATATAACATATAATCCTAAGTCATCTAAACACAGTTCTTCTCTTGCAAGTGAAGATCCTAAACATTAGTTCCAACCACACATGTGACTGTGAATAGAGGAGGAGATTGTTCTATTATTTTTTATTTAATTTAATATGATTGAACAGGGCGGCACGGTGGCGCAGTGGGTAGCGCTGTCGCTTCACAGCAAGAAGGGCCTGGGTTCGATTCCCGGCCGGGTGACCAGGGTCATTTCTGTGTGGAGTTTGCCTGTTCTCCCCGTGTCTGTGTGGGTTTCCTTCCATAGTCCAAAAACATGCAGTCAGGCTAATTGGACATGCTAAAATTGTCCCTAGGTGTGAGTGTGTCTGTCTGCCCTGCGATGGACTGGCGACCTGTCCAGGGTGTATCCTGCTTTCCGCCCAATGACAGCTGGGATAGGCTCCAGCACCCCACCGCGACCCAGAAGGATAAGCGGTTTAGATGATGTATGTATGATTGAACAGCTATTGCTGCCGTTGTACATTCTTGTTTGGCAGAAAGTGTTAATGTGGACCTGAGTGGGATTTTGAAGGGTGATGATGGGTGCTGTGGTGCTTTTAGGACTCTGAAACTTTATCTTTAAAGTCTGAGAACTGGGGTTTTCCAGCCAGATAAGACAGCTGGACGTTGTGACAGGTGAAATGTGAGTGGTAAGAGGCAGCAATAGATCTTCAAAGAAGAACACTTCTAAGAAGCTGAAGAGCTGAATCCAGCTTGTACAGATATAACCGCCCAGAGGCTACAGCCAGAACCTTGATATAATAGTCCTAACTCAAATATTCACATTGCTGAACAAGCTGATGTGCTGGATCAGATGTCTTAGACCTGTAGCTAAACTCTGTAGGGCTGTAAAGCTCCAGATGCTGGAGCACAAGCCTGAAATGTCTGAGCCAGATATTTGTCAAAATAAGAAAAGCCAATGATAAAAGCATATTAATTACTTTTCACTTGTAGCTTATTGAAAAAAGTGGAGAAATCTTAAACTTTCAGTCGATACTACAGTTATGTTGCAACTACAAAGGAGATATTTTAGTATGAGAGGGAGTGTGTTATCGCGAAATAACATCACGGCTGTGATTTGGTTGCAGGCACAAGCCAAAGGCGAGTTAGCAATTCCTTCCACCAAATTATAGTTCCTTAACAAGCAGCCTGTTGCTACGTCAGAGTAACGAGCTCCGCCCACTCGCTGCACAGCCGGCAGTTCATTCTCCAGCTCCTCACACTAAATTCCCAAACTGTCATCACCACTGAGCAGCTTTTCAGTCGGCAGCTGTGACAGAAGAACAGCTAAACAGCCTGGAATCAGCCAGAAATTAACCGAATACCATTCACCAAACGTGTAGTCTGATCTTCAGAGTCTGACCAAATCGGACTGAGCCATAAAACTGCTGCAATATCAGGTTTAGCTCAGTTTTGTCAATTTTTGCCAGATCAGTATTAATGTTGTTTTGTTCCAGCCAGTCTGTAAAGCATCTTACAGCCCATTTAGTTTGGCAAATGGTGTTGGGTTCATTTCTGGCTGACCCCATGTTGTTTAGCTGTTCTTCTGTCTCAGCTGCCGACTGAAAAGCTGCTCAGTGGTGATGACAGTTTGGGAATTTAGTCTAGTCTCATCTTCAGAGTCTGACCAAATCGGCTGTCGGTCAAATGTGATCTTAAAAGTGTCCGTTTTCTGTTTGTGGCAAAGTAAGAAGTAAAAATGTTCAAATGGCTTGAGCGTCTCCTACAGCTGTCAAACTCGTTGCTTAGCAACGGTGTCTCAGTGGAGTGATACAGTGTTTGTGAAAAAAACGTGATGTTATGGTGAAATAACAGCACAGTTAGAACGCTTCTCAACCAATCAGCTTGCATGGCCGGAACTACCTGTTGTATAAATGTGAAGCAGCTCATGGACCTAGCTTATAACACTAACTTACTCACATTTAGCAGGCTGAAGTTTCTCCACAAGGGGGTGCCATTAGCACACAGTGAGAAAGCTGGCATGCACCCACATGTATATAGGCAGAAAGCTCTGTCAGTTGCCCCTTTAGAAAGAAATCTACTATTAACTTGCAAATGTGTTGCTGCAAGCAAAACAAGCTACACTTAAAAAAGGCTTCTGTTTGTTTATGCTGTGCTAATTGTGAAGGCCCACCTTCCTTTTGATCTGATGGGTCAGCACAGAAGAAATGCTCTGTATGAAGGATACTTCACTGCTTTGAGTTAAACTTCTTTAAGTTCCACACCAAAAACAGCCACACAGGATGAATAAAACAGTGTCCAGTGCACAAAACCAGCAAACCTAATGTACCTACCTTCACTGAAAAATAGTATACATAGAAATAAATAGCATAAATAGATTAAACACAAAAATAGAATAAAGTTGCCTTAATGTTCTCCTAACTTTCTTTTCACACATAACTCCATGGTCAAAACTGCATCAATTTAAATTATTGCTCATTATTAAAAATGTGTGGTGTTGGTGTGTTTGTTACTCAGTGGTCTGGTGGGCCCACCACATTATTGCTTTTTAAATCAATACAGCCATAATAATTTATGTAAAAATACCAGATGTTTAAAATATCACAAGTGTCCAGTGTAGGGTTCTCCTTTAGCAGCTGTAGCCAGTCAGCAGCCTGCCCATGTTGTCCACCCTCACACACACACACACACACACACACACATACACACACATATACAAACACACACACACTAACAGAAAATTAAGCAAAAATGAGCAAAGGCCAAGGAATCTGAGGTTGAAACCATAATAAATCGCATCACTTTTTCTTTTGTTGAACATTGAAAACATGTCCCACAGACCTGAACACCACACAAGGGTTAATATTGACTCATACATCAGTAATGTTATTAAAGCTTCTTTAATAACGTAGCCTGAATTAGATCCTTCATCATTCTCCACACTGCTCAGAAGTTGACTCACGCTTTTGTCTCCTCACACCCACACTACTGCAGTTTACAGCAGCGCCTAAAAAGACTATTGACGGCTTACAGCTTGTGTGAAAAATTAAAAAGCGTGAGGAAGAATATTACACTCGCTCTTGCATCACTGCACTGGTTGCCTCTTGTCTCTTCGAGAATTGATTTTAAAGTTCTTTTATTTTATCCTTCTTTTGTTTAATGATAGAAATGGTTTGTTACCGGTGTACCGTACAGAGCACCTGACAGACTGTATTCCGCATTGAATGGTCCTGAAATGCTAGCAGGATTTTCCCAAAGTAAACCAGAGGAAAAGTGGTGAAGAAGCCTTTTGTTGTTATGCACCAAAGATTCTGTCTTCTGCTGGCAGAATGAAAAAAAAACAACTCAAAATGTATTCAGTTTAGCTTTAAAAATCACTACAGGTCAAAAGTACAAAAACAAGCGAAGATTTCAGAAAGTTTCAGAAATGTTTTACAATGAAGTCAATTTGCCAACAACCAGCACAACACAGCATCTTTACTCACATCCAGTTTAAAGCCTTAAAATCTCAGGCTTATTACATACTAAGGCTTATTATTCACTAACTACAGGGACCTCAATGCAAACTGGCTGAGCTATTCTTAGGTTTTAGAATTGTGTAATAAAACTTTGGGCCCACCAGTGAGCCCTGGCCATGTAAGGGGTTAACCAAAGAGGGTTCCACTGGTTCACAGTGCCGGGCTTTTACTTTTAAGTACTTTTAAGTACTTTTTGGTATTCTCAAGGAAAAGTTTTAATGTGTTAAAAACACATTAACTGTTAAAAACAGTTGATATCTGAGTTGATCAAGCCTACAGGATTGTCTAAACAGGGGAATAAAGTGGATCTGATTAGAGATACAATCAAATTTAGCAAGAGAATCACCAGGAACATGCTAGTTTTTCAAAATGTCTGTAAAATGTAACTGTTGAGAGGTAAACAGACATAACTTTCATCAGATCTCAGTGGACTGATGAAATGGTAAAATGGTTAAATGGTTGATTGTAATGGCAGAGCTTCCGTAACCACAGGGGCGAGCGGGTATTCAACCCACCACTTTTCAAAGTACTGGGGCGACGCCCCACCAATTTCTAACTGAGTTCAAGACACTAATGCCTATGGAACGCTGACCTATAGACACAAAAGGATAATTGGCAGAACCAAAGAAATTCTCCAATTCTGCTGAGAGGCAGGACATTTTGTGTTCAGTAAGAGGAGCTGCAGCTCAGTAATCCAGTAAAACTGTTTTTACTGCAATACATGAATTAACGCACTTGGCCACAGTTTGTGCTACTACACTGTGTATCTGAATATTTCTTAATGTTGCTTTTACACTTTCCTTGTTTGGTGCCGACCTATTGATGTTTTTTCTTTAGCTTGGTCCATTTTGATGTATGAACACTCCATCCATATTCAGCTCTGAACCACAGAACTGAACCATCGGTCTTGGGTCACTTCTAACTGAGCCCTGCTTCACTTCACTGTTGTGGGAACACACTTTTACGATGGTCCAAATCAAACAAGTTTTCCTCAGTGTACATCAGTGCTGTTTAATCTACCTGTTTAACATTTGACTCTTTGCAGATGCTTGTGTTGTTCTTATTGCATGAGTTGCGGTTAATAACGGCAGATGAGCAACAAAATAACAGCGAAGAAATGCCTTTGATTTCTGCACATGAATCATAGAATGTATTTTTCTTCAGACATCAGCCACCTGTCGCTTTGACTTTGATAAACACAGACAATAAGCGTCTCTGTTTTCTGTTTTTCTATGGCGAATGTGAGTAACAGCTCGCTTACATCCCTGCAAAATATCTGACCACTAAAAAACACCCTTGTGTGTAATTTGGTGTACTTTAGCCTTGCTGTATAAAACCAAATGAACCAAATGAAAATGATACAATATCAAAAAAAAACCAAAAAAACTCTGGTGTGGACTTTAGAAAATGAACTGGGTATTAAAACAGCCTGAAAGAAAGAAGCAAAGACTGCTGTCTGAGACAAAACAACCACTGACACTGAATAGGCTTACAGAGGTGTGATATTAGATTGTTATAAGAACCAGGGGTCACAACGACTACAATCCAAATATGGTCACTTTATTTACTATACAAAACCACCAGTGAACCTACACATGTCTATATGCAGTTTCTATATGCATTGTCAATGATGGAAATAGTGGCAAATCTGATAAAACAAGTTTTCTTTGGGTACTTTTTTGCCACATAACATCTGATGTCTGGTTCCTATTACGACCATTGTAAAAAAAAAAAAGAAATCAGCGTAGTACTAAAATAGAGCATTTCACATCAAACCACTCTAAGTTGTTTTTTATATTGTAATATTTAAATGATGCAGAAATTGAAAAATATTGGTGGAATTTCTCTTCAATTGTAGACTATTGTCACAGTGACAATAATCACTATATATATAGTAATCCTTAAAAATATACAACTTGTGTGGTGCAAGAAAGAGATGATTCAGTTCACTTCAATTCTGAAGAACAAAAATGCTGAATGCGCACACACAAGTAATTAGTAGACAATATTAATATAGACAATTATATTGTCTTGCCATATAGATAAGTACACAAAAGTATTCTAAAAGTGTTCTCCGAAAAATTTTACTAAGTATTATTAGTACTGTCTTTACATAATGTAACTGACTGAACACAGATTTCTGTATTCGGGATATATATATATATCACTGAGTGTATGAAGTAAGAGCCTGATGAAATAAGGGCCTGTTTTTTGTTTAAACTGAGGGGCTATTAACTTATTTTCTTAACTAGAACTAGCCTGGTCAGCTAGCCAACAGGCTAAAAGAGCCAGCAGCCTAAACACCTCCATCATTAATATCACAAGCCTGAATTTAAGTACTTACAGTATGATTCACTGTAAAACGGCAGTATAGAAGTCTAAAAATGTCACTTGAATGGATTATAAGCTTCAAATGTTCGTGTTTCAGTCAGAAGTCACATCAAACTCAGGCTGAATCCCAAACGGCTTTGTACTTCCTAAATAGTGTTCTGGCTATGAAAGTTTAGAAATTCTAGCCTCTACAGCCAAACAGTGCATCATTTATTAAGTGTGGATGAGTCCCACATAACTATTGCTTAGCTATATTATTCACTGTTGGGCTGCAGGACCCAGTATTCAAATTCCTAATCAGTGCACTATTTAGGGAGCAGGGAGCCAATTGAGATTCAGCCCCAGCACGAGAAGAGGGGCACCAAATAAGACTCATGGTGATAATCTGGTGAGCAAAAAGTCCTCATAAAGTGAAGGTTTTCGCATTAATCAGTGCTGTGATATCAGATGTTCATTGTAATACAACAAAAAGTTTAAAAGTTCATAAAATGACCATAGTTCCTTGGCAATAATAATGTATTCTAAAGGAACAACTTTTCTCGGCAGAATACTTGTTTATGTTGATTATCATTAATAATAATTTAAGTTATTTTCTGAAACATCGTGTGTTTTATCAGATTTTATGTTGGCCACCGTTTTTTAAAAGCAAAAAGCCACCAGCAAGACAATTTCAGTGACCATTGTAACATTCCATGCAATTGAATCACCATCCTCAGTTCGCTGGTGAGACAAACCCCTGGTGACATCACTTCCATACGTCCAGAGTGAGATATAATCCTAATGATATCCGACCTTTCCCCAAATCAGCTGCATTCATTTCTATTGTGTTCATTTCTATGGATGGCTGTCATCTACTGTCACTACGTGAGAGAAAATCCAGAACATGCCCTACTCTGACCTCTCCTCACTGCCTCCTCCTGAGTCACCACCTCACTGACCCCCAGTTGGCCCCCTAGCCTCGGCCACATCAACCGGGAAGACCTTGAGATGGACGAATCTATTTTTTGAAGGGAAACGTAGGCGGAGACGGCCGACTCTTAATTAAACCTGAGAGCGCCCATCACTATCTCTCTTAAGTGTGAAATGGCTTTATTAATTGCAGACGGCATGGAAGAGTACGTGAACATGATGAATATTTATACAAGTGGGGGAGAGAGATGTCACACTTTCCCCTGGAAAGGAGCTTTTTTTACATGAGAGCGAGCAAGATGTGAAAAATATATATATATATATAGAGAGAGAGAGAGATGAAGTAAATAGCTGAGCTTATCTGAAAAAAACAACGAAGATCTGTGTCCATTAATGAGGGTTGTTTTAAAGTGAGAGTTTAGGGGAAAAAAAACAATCCCCCCAATTTCTCTCTTCCACTAAATGTAGTCGATCTGCAAAGATCGTTTGTTGTCTGAAGTTTGCTTCTTTAGTTATTCACTGGAGCTGTGAGGGTGCAGTGCTAATGTAGCTAACAAGTAATGCAAGTCTATGATCACCAGTTAGTATCATGCGATCTGCATACCTAAATCACACACTCGCCACAAATCACATTATGCCGGCCTTACACCAAACGACTTTTCAAGCGATTTCACTGTCGCAGACAGACATCCATTTCGGAATAAAATCACGAGAGTCTTGTTAGAGTCGCTTCGCGCTCGCGTCATCTCGATCGTTTGGTATAAAGTGGTCAAGATGACGGTCTTAAGTCAGTCTTTTTCTCGTCTTAACGTTTCGTCAAAATCAACAGTGTTTTATATTATCGTAAGTCTTGGCTCGTGCAAATAGTGATGTGCCAGGGGTGCGCGTGAGTGCTTGCGGGCGAGCGCATGCGTGTGGCAATTCAATACAATAAACATATTAACTTAAAATGTAAACTGTCTGTTTTAATATTTCAGGTTCACTGAGCTGTAACACGTAAGGAAATGTGCAGAGGACTTTAAGAATGCCATCATTGAAGAATCATCAATTGTTTTCTATTTTTTTCTGTTTTCTGTTACACTCGTTTCTTATTTTGTTTGTTTGTTTCTTATGGTTTAGTTCATGACACCCAGTCGACAATGCTGAATCGCTGCATGTTGTGTTGATGTGTGAATCTTTACATTAAATTAAAAGAGTAGCTGCACATTTTACAGGTTAATTAAAAGATTCTGGGTGATGATCTGCCAGAGTACACAGTTCTATAGTGAACTAATCTGAGTCTGTATACACCCAGCCAACGTATCTTCCCATCTGTACCACTGTAGAGTGGAAGGAAAAGGGTTTATCTGCTTGTAAATTTCCACCAGGTGCATGATGGGGAATAATCTCAAAAATGTAGTTGCAGTCTTGTAAATAGTGACACTGCAAGATTCCTAGTCTTTGCAAAATCAAAGTCTCTATATAAAAAAAACGCGACACTGTCTTTAGATGTGAGAGGGTGTCAGACTTTAGTCTTTCAAAACGCTTTTCAAAGTCTTCTAGTGTGTGGTTAGCCTTATGTTTGTTAAGTAACCTCAAACAGACTCGCTTATGTGGTTTCTACAACTGTATGACACACTATTTCATATAAAATTGGATAAAATTGTTCATTACAGAGTTAAAAACAGTAGTATCAGCCATCTTAAAGCTGAATTTTGTTCTGTTTCTTTGTTTGTATATTTGTTCATTTAACCCTCAGGACCCGGCGACCAAAATGATAGGTCACTTCTAGCCTTCATAACTTCAGAACAGTTTAAGATACAAGCATGATCCGCATATCAGGACATTCAGCAGACACGCCCCTAACTAGCAAGCATGACGTCAGCTGTGACATCAGCATCAGTGAGTAATTTGGCTCGTAAAATCACCTAAAATCCTGATATTATTGCTCTGCCGTTTGGCCTTCATATTCCAACAAAGGGTTAAAACAGCGACATGATTCACAGATCAGATCACTCATCAGACTCTGCTTCACCATCCAGAGTGATTTCATCCACCTGTGACCGTCCATCAGCCAGCAATCCAGCTCCAGAATCACCCACAACCCACTCACTACTGTAATACTACATCTCTGCTGTTAGCCTTCATATTATAAACAAAGGGCTTCCAGTTTACATTGATTTTGAGTATTAAAAATATCTGATATTAAATATGCAACTCCATTTGTAATTAAAAATAATGCCTGTCTTTCTGTATATCAGAGTTTTAGCACTGAGTCTGAATCCAAGAGGACAGAAAATCTATAAAAACATGTCCGCCTTATGATAATTGTTTATTTTTATTCATAATAACCACATGAAGCACAAACTGCTGCTAACATAACCTCATTGGCCAGCTCAACACTCTTGGAGGAGAACGTAAACTATCAATTCTGTTAAGTCAGCTATAAGATGCCTGTGTTGGCTAGCATCATGTCGAGTAATAGGGCGGAGGGAGGGCTATCCTGCCCACCCAGCGAGAGGGAGGATATTTATACTTTCTTGGGATCCCAGCCATGGATGGCTGTGGCATTACCAGGAATCAAACTTGGGTATTAATTGAGAAGCTTATCCAAATTAAGACACATGCCACCCCTACAAGATGCTGAGAAATCAGTGCTTTCATAAATACCAGATTAAACTACTGTAATGTGTTCCTGGCTGGTTGCCCTGCCGTCTCTCTAAATCAGCTCCAGGCAGTTCAGAATGCAGCTGCCTGTGTTCCTACCAGGAAAGTTACATTACTTCTTTCCTATTCAGTTTACGCCGGCTTCCTGTTAAGTTCCACATTGATTACAAGGCCTTGCTTATGGCATTTAACCTCTTATTCTCCAGGGCATATTTTGGTTTGTCCATCTGAATTTACACGACCAAATCGTAAGGCAAATTATTCAGTAACTGCATGAAATAAATGTTAATTTTTATTTTATTTATTTTTTTTTTTTTTTGTAAAAGCTCCCTTCAAATTAACAGAACATGTGTTTTATGATACACATATTGCTATATGTTTACAATTTACACTGAAAGCCAAAAATCTTAGACGCTCTTTGTATTATTTTATAAAAATAATGTTTACAGAGCAGATCACTGAAGAGACGCCATCTGTTTATAGTTTATAGCCCAGATTTGTGGAAAAATGGGTCGACTTTCAGTAGACAAAAAATTGTGAGTTCAGCTTCTTTTATTATAAGGGTTTAAAATGACATCACCCATCTATTTGACTGGAAAGAAGACAGTTACAGCTCTCATACGACCCCCACCTTTAGAATGTAGCTTATGAAATATGAAAGTTATGAAAAATATGATGAAGTGTGTTTTGGAACCACCGGTGGGCCCAAGGAGTTGAAAAGGTTAATGCTCTTAATGCTGCAAATGTCTAGGATCTCTCACAGCTCAGTTGTTGGAAAATCATTTTCTTGTATAGCTCCTGAACTCTGGAACAGCATTCCAGATAATATTAGAAATGCAAGCTCAATAAATATTTTAGACTAGCAGATGTCTAAAGTTATTGTGGCTCATTTTCTCCAACTTTTCATTGTGTTTATTTTCATTCACAGCTTAGTGTTTTCATCCTTCTAAATGTAGAGCCCTGTTGAAACAAAAAATAGGTGCTATATAAATAAAGATATGTTATTTTTGTTCATAACAAACTCATGATTTCCCAAACAATATGGCCAACGCTTTGTCAGCTGCACCACTCAGGAGTCTGTTGGCCTAATTTGGCCTATCAGCAGTATACGCTGTTTAGGAACTTCCATTAGGAGTCCATTGTAAAGGACATTTCGGCTTATGAAGATCCTAGATAAACAGTCTAAGTGTATTACTGTTTGAAGTTGTAGAATGGAGCCAAGTTATATTTCCCATGTGTGTGATTAACTCTCATCCGATGGGGCGACCATGCGGTCAGCTTTTAATCCGATCAAGTCGCTTTGCTCTGTAATGTGTAGATTTTCTCCTACGCCAACCAAAGGCAACCTTTTTCATTCCATATTTGCGGCACTTTCCAGCGTGGATCCCCTCCTTTTTAGTTGCAGGAGTCCTTCAGCATTGTGGTCTTTCAACTAGTCGTTTTTTCCCCCTCCCTGCCGCTCAAACACTCTCACTCATCTTCAAGCCCCACATTCCTTTCTTAAGCTTCCCCTCACACTAACAAGGTCCAACATAAATAGGCTCTCGGAAGACGTGAAGGAAAATCCCAGAGGATGCTCCGAACCCCAATGGAGTTAACGGAGCTCCAGAGGATGTGTGGCATTTCTGCCCTCGCCAGCCAACACAGAGCGGACGTATGTGTTTCATGGCTCCTTATTTAGGGAGAAACACAGGTATAGGGAACAGGGAAAAGGATGAAAAAGGGATCCGTGTGAGGTTCCACATGGATATTCCGAAGGCTGTAAGAAGGATCATTTTCTTGTCGTCATCATTTGGAATTTATGACCATGTTTTTTTGGAATCCCATGTGAAAGCGAATAATTGGAAACTATAATTGGGATGCATCAAAACAAAGGTTTGGATCTCAAAATCCCAAAAGGATCCATATGAGATAAAAATTTTGGGGGAATTTCTTGGAGGATTGCTTTTTTTTAGAATTTGCAATCATCCTTTTGGAATTTCATGTGCATGTAGCTAACTGTAATCTATAATTTCCTACATTGATTTTTGAAGATTTAGAGCCCAAATTCAAAAAGAGATCCAACAAAACGATCCATATGAGTTTACAATGTTTTTGGAATTTCTTGGAGGATTGCTCTTTTTTTTTGCAGTTTGCAGTCATCCTTTTGGAAATTCATGTGCATGTAGTGATTAACTTTAATCTATATTTTCCTACACTGATTTGAAGACTTAGAACCCAAATTTTAAAAAGGGATCCAACAGATCCATTTGATATTCCCAAAGGGCATTCCCAAATGCTAAAAGAATGATCATTCTCTTTGAATTTGTGGCTTTTTTTTTTTCAATAGCAAAAAGAGCGCAGGAATATTTATTCAACTGAAATAATGTATCTTTTATTCAGTCGTCCCCTTGCGTGATTCAATACAATGCAGTGATCATATCCACATTCACTGTACAGCAGGAAAAAAACCTTCCTTCGGGGCTTTGGAAGTGACAGTACAAGACAGGGCCAATATTTAAGTAACCAGAAGAGTGCAGAACACTATGTAAACTATAACAGCAGAGCACAGTGCCAGCCATAGTAGACCATTAAAGAGAGCTGTGTATTAGTACCATGAGAAAACTCCTTCTTCCGCACTGAATCTGATGGGGTTTGACATAGCCGTGCGTTAGTAAGCAGCTATTCAGTGTCGTCCAGATCTCTGCGGAGAAATTGTGTGTGAAAACCACTTGGACGTGTGTGGAGAGGCGATGTGGTCATTAGCAGTGACTCACTTGTGCTAATCAGCTGTAAGTAATGGAGGGAGGGGGGTAAACAGGAGGACACGTTTGTGCCTGCGGAACAGAATCGAGCAGCCGAGCCGATGCATTGTTAAATAGGCCTTAATTCTCCTCCCGCACAATGCCGTGTACATGGGCCGATAAAAGGATTAAAGGAAGTTGCGGGTAAACAGAGAGGACTGCTGCGGCTGCTGCTGGAGGACACATCCCTCGAGAGCAGGCCATGCAACTGTGTAGAGTGAGTGTGTGTGTGTGTGTGTGTGTGTGTGTGTGTGTTTGTGCACTTTCAAGACAAAAATGTCCAGACTTTCTAGGAAAACCGAAGAAAACAGTGTTAACCTGCAGAACCAATAAAATAGCCCTGACTTTGTGAAGAGCATTTTACAAAAGCTCCATGTTTCATATTTTAACATAGCAACACCAAAAGCATTTGTTTTTGGTTACCCTGGTTGGATTAGGATCTATAAATATAGGACATATGTATATATATATATATATATATATATATATATATATATATATATATATGTGTGTGTGTGTGTAAATATGCTTTACATTTAATTATAATGTCTTATATGTATTACATATGTATGAGTATCTATATGTAATGTGTATATATATATATATATATATATATATATATATATATATATATATAATAAATGTAATAATTATATATATATTATTGTTACATATAGATGCATACATATATAAAACAAGTAACAGATATTAAAATGATAAATATACAATCCCACATCCTGAGATCTGAGATTCCATAAAAACAGTTGTGTGTGTGTGTGTGTGTGTGTGTGTGAGAGAGAGAGAGAGAGAGAGAGAGAGAGAGAGAGAGAGGGAGAGAGAGAGAGAGAGAGAGAGAATCTGTGTAATGGATGTGAGCTCATAGAAGTCTACAGCGTACAACTAGAGCATGAAGACGTGTGTGTGCACACTGAAGGGTTTTCATGCTAACTCAAGCAGTTTTGATTCTAAATCCAAATGCATGGCTCATATGCGCATGCGTGAGCTTGTGAAGAAAGTCTGGATAGAATGCAGTTGGGCACATGCGTGAGTGTGTGCACGGGACAGGGTGTGTAGGTTTGTGTGTATAAGAAGATGCACAAACTCCTGTTCAAAAGTTTGAATTCACCAGTAACAATGTTTAGATATTTCATGCACAGTGATGACTTATACAACGGAGATTTAAATGACATAATAGACATCAAAAGATGTTTTTGATAGTATTTTGGGAACAAGAGGTTATTAAGTTTAATTAAATCAATCAATCAATTTTATTCTATTCAATTACATTTCATTTTGATCTACCGCCCTGGAGAGGTCAGATCCAACACACTTGGCACATGAAAGCCTTCATTATCTGGATCAGGTATTTTAGATTAGGGTTGAAACTAAACTCAGCCGAGTGGTATCAGGGTTGGGTACCCCTGATCTACAGCTCTCTGTTCATTCTGGACACATCTGGACACAATTTTTACATGTTCCTACTAATTATCTGAAATCCAGCACAGGGTTAGCATATTAGAATCATTTTATGTATGTATCTGTGACCAAGCTGGTTTAATATCATTGAAAATAATGATTACAAACGTGATTGTTTGCAAGCCAACTCAACCAGCCCAAATGCATGGTTTATGTGTGTAAGTGTGCGGCTATGAAACAGGCGTGTGTGGTACTCTGGATGTGTGTGTTATGTGCAGTGGTAGCGTGCGCTGGAGCTGCTCTGTGCCACTCTGTGCTGGGGCTTCCGTGACTTCCCGGGAGCCCCCCTGCTGAGGTGGAGACGGCGCCCTCCCCTTCACGAGCATTAAAATAAGATGAGCGGCAGGCCTGGCTGGGGACCGCCGTACATCCGTGGGTAATTGCCTCTTAAGTGCTGCACGTCAAGTGGCCCCCTACTTCTGTGTAGTGGCTGCAGCAAACTTGGATCACTTATCCACTCGTCCGGCAGGAGCAACAACTGCAAACCTCCATGCTGCACTCTGGCTAGTGATGTGCTGTTCGCAAATGATTCGCTCTTTTTGAACAAATCTTTTGGGTGAATGAATTGAGCTGATTCACTTTCTCGGAAGATTCGCTCTGCTCAGCTAAGTTAATGTGTTGCTGTTATATTGGAAAAAATGCTTAAATGGCTCTAGTCTCTCCATATAATGCAAATCTAGAGGAAGTTTGCCCAATCATAGCCTGCAGGATGAGTTTACTGATTAGCATATGTGATGCACATTATAGCCTAAAAGCCTCCATGTAAATGAACATATAGGCTAATATGAAGAAATAGTCTATTTTTTGATATGTAGCTTAACCCCTTACATGGCCAGAGTTTTACTACACACTTTATAACCTAAGAATAGCTCAACCAGTTTGTACTGAAGACCCTGCAGTTACTGTATAATAAGCCGTAGTATGTAATAAACCTGGGATTTAATGAGGGTTAAATGAGCAGTTCAAATTACCTTTACACCAAATGTAGTCAATCCACCAAGACACGTTTGGCATTTTAAGTTTTGCACCAAAGCTACAAGGCTAATGTAGCTAATGAAAGCTTATGACCACTGATTAGCATCATGCTAACTGAACAATTGTGTAAAGATCCCAAATCCTACAATTTTCTTGTGTTTGCTTTTTTCCTGAGGTCCACTGATAATATGTGTGTGCTTTTATCCACTATGCTGCATTTACATTACAGTGAACCAAAGTCCAATTTGAAATAAATATAGTAGGGGAACTGCCAACATCGGGGACTGACCCAATCAGACCAATCTCACGACCTGCCCTATTTCTCTTAGCCATCCAATCGCTGCTTAGCAACCACTGTAAGCTACTTTACAGCATGTATGCATATTGTGGTCAAGAGATGGAACTGTGTGACTTTAATAGACACCCCATACAATGACAGTGGGCAGGGTGGTGTTTTCTATTCATCTCCAAAGCCAGTTTTTAGTTAGTTCAGTCAGGTATGGTTTTAATCATGTTATCTATGCAGTAAGTGAACTTTAATAAATAGATGAAGTCAGCAAACACACATCAAGACCAGCAGAGAAAGCTGGTGTGGCTTCAGTGTTGCACTGAGTGCAGCAGCAGTTGGACAAATTTCTCTCATATTGCTGTTATTAATGTACTGAATGTCTGAATACAGAGCTGTTAAAAATGTCCAGGTAGTTATGTCAGTGGTTACATCCTAATAAAATCACTGTGTTGCAACTACTGTCTGCGTAGTTGTTTATTTTGCTGGAGCAGTATGTCATCTGAGCATTTTTGGTGTTCCAGGGAGATTCATATTGCTCATGTATTCATATTACTTACTGACAGAATCAGTACATGAGCAGTATGTAAGGCCATTTCGAACACAGCGTACACTTTGCGCTTTGCACATGCTCACGACTTCCTTCTCAAGGTTTTACAGGCTATTATCTCCCCCTACTCTGCTTTCATGCTCGTGCAAGTTGTTTTTGCATTCTAATGTGGACGGAATTTTCTAAAACAATGCTGGTGTGCGGATGCGTGTGTTCAGTCTGGAGCTACGGAGCCCCAAAAGGGACGTCATGTATTGTTTTTTAGGTAAAAATCAGGTGAGCATCCAATACTATGAAGTGAGCACCAGATACCATGCAGTGAGCACCCGATACTATCAAGTGAGCACCAGATACTGTGTGGTGAGAAAAAAAATGTATTGCATAGAGAACAACGCAAGCCTTATATCTAGCTAAGTTAGCTAGCTAACTGTATCTAGCAAAGGCAGCCTACATTTAGCTATGTCTCTTTGAAAGGGACAAATTGGTAAATTATTCAGGATTTTATAGCTGAACAAATAAACTTATCCTAACAGCTTTGTCACTTTTGGTGTTATAATGTATAAAATGTATAATGTATACTGTCTCTATATTCTGTGTATATCTTGTGTATTTTTTGTGTATATTTAATATATTTCAGTTAGTTTTTTTTTGTATTTTTATTTTTATTTATTTATTTTCTGTAGAGTGATTGTCTGAGTCTCACCACAAGCATTTCAATGCATAAATGCCCTGACATGTTGTGCAAATGACAAATAAACTTGAAACTTGAACTTGAACTTTATTTGTCCTTGTGCCACGTGTCGTGACTCTAAAATGTCCTAAATGTGTTCTTCCACGATGGAATGATGGAGGATTTTTTTTACCACATAGTATCTTATTAGTATTCTGATAGTATCTGCTGCACACATGATTTTTACCTTTAAACAAAATACACCACATCCCTTTCACAAAATATAAAATACACCACATCCCTTCAGGGGCTCCATAGACAAGGTCTAATATTCCTATTAAAAAAGTAAACTAATGTAAAAATACCCTGCTAATTTCTTCTATGTCTTCCATCAATGCTGACCTCAGTGTGTAATTTGAATGTGGGCGTGGCACATGACCTAATGCACCGCAGCACTTTCTAACAATCTGGTTGGCTGCTGCTCAGCCAAACCCACTTCTCCTTTGCATAAAGTTGAGAAAAGCCGCTTTTACAGCTCCCACAAACCATCACACACCACCGCCGTCTGTCTCCATAGTAATGAATGAGAGGCGAAATGAAAATCGTCTCACTTTGCTGTAAAGTGAATGCAGCGTTAGAATTCAACAGGCTTGTTTTTGTTAATATGCCTTTAAAACTGATCCATGTAATTGAGCTCTTTTCTTATTGGCTGCCCTGTTTTGTACCTAAAAAGTAGCATGGGTGGAAACACCTTACTCAACATAAAGGACTAGGCTTAAAGTACTTTAAACTGACCATATAGGTAGATATATGTAAATGAGGTTGTTTTCTTGACATCACAAAACCAATACATTCAGAATGGGGTCTTTCAAGCTTTGTTTCCATGGTACGTTTCGAAAATTTAACAATATTACTTACAAACTTTTTTGTTTAAAAAAAAAAGGAAAAAATTAAAAACATGGGTTTTTAAATGTTTGCTGAGCTATGACTTTAAAGGGCTTTTAAATTTTGACTTTTTCGAAATAAGACTGTTTAACCTTTCAACTGTTGGCTTTCTTCACCTGCTTCAGTCCACTGCTGTTCCCATAATCCCCTTACCATCTCATGAACTACGTAAACAATGATACACATTCCAATAATAAAATCTTTCACTAGTTCATGATGTTGATTTATCAGTCTACTCAGGCTTTAGGAACTTCAGTGTGTTTAAAGAAGTCGTTCTTCTATAGAACACGTCTTCACACACTGTGCGCTGATTTTAAAATGGTTAATAAACAACCATTGATGGTGTTTCTCTTAAAGATGGTATGTATTTTTTACATTTAGTGGGTGAGTAATCTTAAAGTTCTCTCCTACAAACTGAGAAGGCGACTGTATTCTGAATACTGCCCTTGTATTCCATTACATCTCAATCCTGCGCATCAACGTTAGCGTGTTTGGGCAGTTTGCTCTCAAACGAGGTACCTTTTATCTGGGACATTTTTGAGCAGATGTTTGACTTGCACCTCTGTCAGGAGATGCTGTATAATTCCTGCCTGGCGCCTCCTCCTGTTTCTCCCCATGTAATACTGGCATTTGACATTTTAAAGGTGTTGAGAGTTTCCTCCTGCACATTCATTATCACTGACAGGACATCTCTTCCTCTGTGCTGGAGCTATTTGGGGATAAACTGTTTTTATTCTGTCAGACAAACAGGGCAATATCACTACTATATACAAGACTTCTAGAGTCACGTTTTAATGGACGGAGAAGTGCAGTGAGATGTACTTGAGGCTGTTTGGTAGATTTGAAAATTCTTTATCAACGATGCCATATTTTATTTGCTGATGTAGGAATAAAATATGACATCATTGTTGAATAAATGTAAAGCTGGAGTGTCTCTCTAACCTTGATTACCAGGCATCTAGGTTTCCACCAGAACCTGGCAAGCTTGGAATCTCAATAAGGTTCATCTGTTCTTTTAGAGGTCAATGAATTTTTCAGTGGAGTAGAGCAGAATCTGTTACTGAAGGAGGACGAACTGTCCGATGATATTAACCTAATTTGTGCACTTATGTTACAGACATGAGAGAGGACCGTGTGAGAGGTGTAGTCCCTGTTAATAGAACCCCACACTCTTGAAAATGAAGATACCAATTCTTTGAGGTTACTAGAACTGTATGTTCAAGCCAAGAACTATTTGTAGAGGTTCTGGAGATGCACAGGAAGTTCATACCTTCTCCTACAGCATCATCTATAGCAGAGATTAAATCCAGGCTTCTGTAGTTTAGTACCATGTTTTCCTGCTCTAACACACTAAGTTCAACTCATGAGAAGCTTGTTAATTACCTGCGGAGTTGAATCGTGTGCTGGATCTTGGAAACTGATTCGGGCCCTATGCGTTATATTAGTACAGTATACACTGTGCACAGTATTATAAAAATCTAGGATCACCTTTCAGTCAAAACAGCTCATTTTCAATACCAGGGAAAAAAAGCAGAAAACATACCTATATTTAGCATAAATTAGAGAAAAACGATGAAATATAATATCTCTTTTTTAGTATTTTGTCTTTCCTTTTCTCTTTAAAACTTCCATTCTTTTCAGGAGATTTGCTTTCAGTTTATCACAGGAATCAAATCGTTTTTCCTAATGTCAAAAGTTCAGTCTTACAAGTTGGTTGCATTTTCTGCTTTTTACCAGCCAACTAATCCCAAACACAGTGATACTGAGGTCTGGACTCTGGGGTGGACAGTCCATTGTTCTAAATATGCCAGCAGCTTCTGCCAGTTTGTATGGAAAAGAAATTCACCTTGAAATTCATTGTGAATGCTGGAAGAGCCACAATGAAGAAGTAAAAATGTATTAAAAATACGTGACATTAAATATGCAGCTCAATTAGTAATCAAAAATAACGCCTGTTTTGCTGTGTATTAGAGTTTTAGCACTCAGCATGAATCCAAGAGGACAGAAAATCAATAAAAACCATGTCTGCCTTGTGCTAATTGTTTATTTTTACTCATAAAAACCAATAAAATGAATGACCATCAAATTTCTTGCACTTCTAGCTCACAGACACTCCAGACTAACAATTTCTAAAAAGGTATCTGAGGTACCACTTGTTTTCAAGATCTCTATAAGCAAAAAATTACCAAATTTTGCAGGCATTAGGTAAATTTTTGTTCGAAAATTAGCATATTTCATAAAGATATCAAATTTCTGTTAGATTTACATGTCAAACAATGGCATATCTGAGTAGCCCAGGGTCTCCTGAAAATAACAACACACAGCATGTGTGACTGTCACATGTAAATACTATATAATTGCAATTGTAATTGTAATTGACCCAAAAAATACCAAATAAAAATTCCTCAAAATTTTAGGGTTCTAAAGGTTAATTGAACATCTGATAAAAGTTTAAAGCTTTTTAACATGAACTTTTAACTCTAAACTACTGATGTCCCACCTCAAATCTCATTAATCCCTACAATTGTCTCTTAGCTCATATCAACACTGACAGTCTGTGCCAGAAGTGACCGCCTCTGTTTTGTAGGCCAAATTAGCGTCTTCATTGTGGGCCACTTTTGGCTCACATGCGTATCTTTGCCAGAAGTGGTGCAGATCCGCATGCTGCCTGGCTCTGTGCTTCAATGCGCTTGAAGGAGAATGCTAATTGCTAAGCGAGGCACTGCGCTCTGTCCCGCAACCGTGCATCCATCAAACAAAAACACAGGGCAGGTAAATCTTTCTCTCCGAAGGCGAAAGCTGCTGATCTGAATTCCCTGCCGTCCTCAGCCGCGGTCCGTGGCACAGCTGAGGCACACAAACCGGAATCTCAGCCACAGCACTAGCCTCTGCATTGCAAAGCGCTTCTTAAATCTGCACTCAAACCCTCGCTGTAAGTGCACGCCACTACTCAGCTTCAGCTGTTGTGCCTGTGCTCAGAGTGAACTCCAACCTCAGGCAAGAATTCACCAGCACGCACTGAGCGTTTCCCAGTGGAGCGCCGGTGCACTCAGAGGAAAGGAATAGCCTTGTCTGTTGGCTGGCCTGTTTTCACCAAAACAATCCCAGCGACATGCAACACAGGGCTCCCTCACGTCATTCCAGCCTAGTTCCCTTACTCGCCCCCCTACTTCCTCTCTCTCTCTTTCTCTCTCTCTCTGTCTTACACTTAAGACTGTACTAGTCAGAGTCATGAATAGGCTAACAGGTTCCATAGCACATCTTTCCTGCTGTGATCACTCACTACATGTCATCTGAGGTCAGCAATGCACAAGCAACTCAACCGTACTTGGAGTAAACAACCAGACATAAGCGCCGTATAAATCATGCACTTTCTTCAAGTTTTATTACCCAGTTCTAGTGTTGCTTTTGTTTTTGTGGTTCATAGAAAGTTTATTTATAAGTTTACAATGGGGTGAACTGTGACTTTTCAATGTAGGCCTTTAGTTTCAACAATAAATGTCAAAACGTGGTCAAAAACAAGGAAAACAACACCTCTATGATAATGCTAATTTCTGCTAGCACCCCTAAGGGATTTTGACAGATTTTCTTATCCAGAGCGACTTACAATTTGATCATTTTACACGGTTAGGTGAAGGTAGTGTTAGGAGTCTCGCCCAAGGACTCTTATTAGAACCCATTGAACCCCAGTCTACAGCGTAGAAGGCAGAGGTGTTACCCACTACACTACCACTAACGGATTCTAATTGTAGGTTGAAAAACTAACAGTGATTCACATTATCATTGTTTTCGGCCATTAAACACAGATATTTGAAGCTTGTAAAAGACATTTCATGCTAATTTGAAGCTTAGACACATTAAAATATCTTAACATTTCATTAGAGCTGTTGCTGTTCTTCATTTCTAAAGACTGACTGAAATGCATTGGTGAGGCTACCGCTTGCGTTCATATCTACAACTTCCAGAAGGCCTAGAGTGACACTTTTCTCGCAAAATTGGTCCAAATCATTGTAAATCAAAGCATGATTGGTTGATTCCAGTGTCAGATCCTAATTATGTTGTGGTTAATCTAGCATGTCAGGCCTTCAGTTCAGCTCCTGAAGTCCTAACCAATGGGAGAGCAGGCTTGGCTGTATCTAGTTAGATACCACAGAGGAAAAAATCCAGATTAAATAATATCCCATTGGGTGTTTCAGGAATTTACCTGCTTTCCCAAGAAAAACTTCGCAATAAAATAAAGGTATTACTACAATACTTATAGAGTTTACCCCTGGGGTGGTGTTCAGGTCTGTGGGACACTTTTTCAATATGGGGTCTGTGGGACCCATTTTCAGTGTTTACCAAAAGAATTATGAAAACATTATGTTATTTATTATTATTTCAACCTCAGATTCCTTGTTCTTTGATCATTTTATGTGGAGAACATATAAAATAACCCATTTTCAGTGCCTTCACTCTGTTCACCCCCCACACATTTATATCACACATGGGGTGTTGGGTGAACCTGCGGGGAATAAAAGTGTGGAGGTGCTGTGGCCTTCACTCTGTTCTCCTCCTACATGGCCTGCTGTTAGTGTGTGTGTGTCTGTGTGTGTGTGTGTGTGTGTGTGTGTGTGTGTGTGTATGTGTGTGTGTGTGTGTGTGAGGGTGGACAACATGGACAGGCTGCTGACTGGCTACAGCTGCTAAAGGAGAACCCTACGCTGGCCACTTGTGATATTTTAAACAACTTGTATTTTTACATAAATTGTTTTGGCTGCATTGATTTAATAAACAATAATGTGGTGGGTCACCAGACCACTGAGTAACAAACACATCAACACCACACAAGAGTTAAACACATCTAGTATGATAATTCTGTTAAATAAAAATGAGCGAAAACTTACAGAAAGAGTTAATGTAAGAAGATTTCACGAGACTCCTTTCTCACATTTTTCTTGTATTTTATATTTTCCCTGAGATCCACTTACATCATTTTTGAGGTTTTATGCTCCAATAACAGTCAATTCTACATGATCATTTTCAAACCTCTGTAAAGGTCTAAGATATAAACAGACAGTTTTTGTTACTGTACAGCTGTATATGACTAACATATGTAAAAGATCTGCTGCCCTGAATCACGTCTAATTCAGAAAGGAGTCCAGGCTGAAACACTCTTTATAACTTCAGTGTGGGTGGGCGGGGCTAAACTGCTGTAGACTGAATAGGCAGGTGTGTGTCAATATGTCGGTTTTTGTAACATCACAAAAACAAAGCGTAGCAACCATCTATGGAGTGAAGAGTGTGTTTTGAAAGGTTAAAAATGGTTACATATTACATCAAACAGTGTTATATTTGAAAAAAGTGCTTGTTTTTTCATGAAATGGGCTTTTTAGGTACAAAAAAGTTGGGACGCTGTACAAAAAGTAAATAAAAACAAAACGCAATGATGTGCAAATCATTTAAACCCTATATTTCATTGAAAGTAGCACAAAGACAACATATCAAATGTTGAAACTGAGAAATTTTATTGTGTTTTGAAAAATATATGCCCATTTTGAATTTGATGCCAACAACATGTTCCAAAAAAGTTGGGACGGGGGCCTGTTTACCACTGTGTTTCATCACCTCTTCTTTTAACACTCTGTAAGTGTTTGGGAACTGAGGAAACCAACTGCTGTAGTTTTGAAAGTGAAATGTTTTCCTGTTCTTGTTTGATACAGGATTTCAGCTGCTCAACGGTTCAAGGTCTCCTTTAATTTGTTGTCTTTATATTATTTTCAATTAAATATATGGTTTAAATGATTTGTTTTTATTTACATTTTGCACAGCATCCCAACTTTTTTGGAAATGGGGTTGTAATTTTGGCTGGCCCATTTTTCATGCCAACAAGATCTAACAAATTACACCAATACTTAAACATGTTGGGTGGCTTTTGTCCTTTTTACAAACAATTAATAATATAAATGTAATAAGATTGTGAAGATTTCCAAACCATTAGTGAATGTTTACACTGACAAATTATGGAAACATGTTTTTTGCTCCTTTTATAATCCTTTACAATCTTATCAGTTAAAGTGTGTGTGTGTGTGTGTGTGTGTGTGTGTGTGTGTGTGTGTGTGTGTGTGTGGTGATTCTCTGAGCGCAGCCAAGCCCACACGAGTTTGTGATATGCCAAGTACGCTTTGATTGGGCAATAAAAATGTAAATAGAGCAGGGGGGAAACACTAATAGCCGATTGGTGTGGAGATTGGACTAATCCATTATGACAGTGTTTGTTTGGGGCAAATTGGATGCTGAAAGATTTTTTCCACTAAAAACACAAACAGGCCATTGACATTATTAATATGTGGGGAAACGACTCCCCCACAAAGAATGTCATTACAGAACACATCCTGACAGCTAATCATTTTACTGTTATGAAGTCACAGCAGAAACACAATTTGGGCCAAAGCACTGAAAACTACAAAATGGCAAAATATGTTTATGGTTTACAGAGTGATCATGTTTAAAGTGTATGGAGCAATAATGTTAATAGTAAGGTAAAATATGGAAATCATAAATATATATATATTTTTTTTTGATATACAGTACTGTGCTTGATTTCTTTTATTTCCAATCAAGCAGGAAAAATGTAACAGAAAATTACACAGAAGCCTCAATAAGCAAATATAAACTATACTTTAAACAATAATATCACTACTGTCAGGACAAAACCGTATATATCCATTTTTGTCATTTTTCAGTTTTTGTCATAATTTGAAAATTACCTGATGCCTTTTATATTGTGTGTAAATTGTATGATGAATGGACCAAAAGAAACGACCCAAAATGACTTGGTAAAAAGTCTGGTTCCATTGACTTACATTAAAAATAAAGTAGGTTTTGTTCTTTTTCTGTTACCATTTTACCAAGTTACCATTGTGGAGATACAAGGTTTTCTTCCAACAACAGCGAAATATTTGTTCAGTATTTTGTGTATTCATGTTTTTTCTTTGTTGCAGCTTCTATTTTTTTCAGAAAACTTGCTTTCAGTTTTTCAAACAAATCTGCAGGGATATTTTTTCACTCCTCCAAAGTTCAGTCTTAGAAGTTGGTTGCATTTTCTGCAAATTTTCAACCCCAAATACAAATTTGGCTTCTTCGGTCCATAAAACATGACTTAAATGTCCAGTTTCAGTGTTTTAGTGCATATTTTCTTCTTTTTTTTCGTCTATTTTCTTTTCTCAGTAGTGGCTTTTTTACAGCTGCACATCCTTTCAGACACTTAGCATTGAGATCTGATATGAGTGGAGCTTAATTTTCTTCTATCTTAATTTTCTGTCAAAAGTACTTCATGTGTACAGAATTTCACCCATGTTCAGGCAGCACTTTGAATTTACGAGGGGATACATCACCCTACTATGAGAAATTTTGGACAACTCAGAATGACTGTAACAAAAAAGTATTTAGTCTTCATTACTGATATATTTTTAAGAGTGACTCTCTCATAAAATCTCACACACCAGTGATGTCTTAGTGTGACTAAACTAAAAGAGTGGCTGTATGAATGCAGACACACTGCACACACTGGTCTGTAGAGCTGTGGTCTCAGCGTATGTTCTAAAGCCTTATAGCCAGCTCCACTGCCTTTTAATTCTATCAACATTATATGATTACTGTTCAGCTACACTACAAAACGCCCAGTCCACGGTGGAGCACGAGTCTGTTAGAAAAGATCTGGCACTTGTAGCAGAGCATTCAGTTCATATCAGAATGTTTTATCTTTATTCTGCTTACAAAGTAGCCACTATGCTTTATTCAGAACGGCCCTGTGAACATCACACACACACAGGCTCAAAAAGAAGGTTCAGCTCGATTTTTCAACATTATGCTGATGAAGATATGACAGCAAAAGTAAATGATTCACTTACATCCTCATACGACACGTCTACCAAGTTTTGATTGAGATTTCTTTGAATTCCATTTCAATGCGCTCACAATCATCAGATTCATTCTCTCAGTGAAGGGGTCCAATGCAATAACACATTTCCACCAGAGAGGTCTCCAAATCCCCAAATCTTACATAGTGGAGCTTTAACTCTAAGTTAAGCCAGATACAGATAGCAACTGTTGTATTTTGTTATTCATTCTGTGTTCTTCAGTACATCATGCATAACATGTATAATGTTTTTTTTTTTTGAGAGAGAGAGAGATTTTGGGGTCATGAACCCCAAACTACACCTTTGTCTAAAATATTTATAATCATCATCATGACCTCCACGGACAATATACACCACATCCACACCTCAAACAAATTCAATCTAGCCAACCTATACCTGCACATATAGAATAGCATCCCATACATATTTTAATCAATATCACACCTAAGATTTTCACTCACCTTCGCATTTGTGTAAATATGATGTGACAATAATTGTGATTTCATTTCATTTCATTTCATTTCATTTGGGTGACAAACAATGGAACTGTTTTACCTTTGAATTACTGTATGTAAGCTTTAGCCTCCCAACATTGGCTCCCACCAGTTATCAGACCACATTTGCACCCTGGTTCTCAAGGACATGATGAAGGAATCTGTTTTTATTCACACAAAAACAACTATGCACATCTAATTAGTTGTTCATTGTTGTGTGTTTCATTACCAGCAAACCCAAACTTTTAGTTCATGATCATTTTAGATCAGGAATATTTTAAAAAGTGAACAAACTTCTTTTTTGGACACTGGCAGATGTTAACGAAGTTGTACAATGCCTTAATTTAGGCCAAAGTCACTCGAGCTCTGTTTTTTATGCTCTTTTTCCAAGGTTGTTTTATTCCTTTTGCTTCTGCTTCAGTCAATTTTTCTTTACTAAAGTAACATTTCTTTTATTTGAGTGCGGCTTTAGACTCAAATCAAGCCCCTCTGATGAGAATCCCTCACTGCACTGTAATCTCCTATGGGTTGCTTTTCCCAGTAGACAGAGTTTGTGCTATGTGTTCCTGTATGTGTCTCCAGTATGAATCACTCTGGACTTAATTAGCAGGTTTCTCACATCTCGATAAGAGCAGTGTGCGCTCCGTCTGGTGTGAGACGGAGTGATACATGCAGCCATTCTACAAAGAGACGAAGAGGGATTACTGTGATCCTGGCATGTGCTGTTTGAAGCTCACATCTCCGATTGCTATGCTGCTAAATTAAGAGAACCGTCCTAGATGTGTTGTTTTTCCATCTTACCTTTCCAGCTGTCCAAAAGAAATTTGGCAAACTTCCTGCGAATTGACGTACAGTATATTTCTGATCTGTCAAAGGATAGTCAAGAATTCCAGTAAAGAGAGTTTCACTCTCAAAGCTTTGTGAGATTAGTTTTGACCCTCAGAAGCCACAGTTATCTTTGGCAATAACAAAGTCATGTATTTTATACTAATTAATTCTCACTCAGCTCACTCTTAGCAACTCTGGAGCAGCTGAACATCAGCCTAAAGCCAGGATTCCACTACACAAATTTTACCCCTATTTTAGCCCCAATTCTCAGTCTAGTTGAGTCTGAGCTGGTCGGCTCTAGTCTGCAGATTTTTGGGTTAGTCGGAGTCGACAGTTGGAGAGAATTGAGTCGTGAGACTCAGATTTATGGCCTCTTGATCGTGTTTCTGACCAGTCGCAGTTTATCAAACGTTTGATATTTTCGACGCGACTCTGACTGTAATCTAGTGTAAACTGGTCAGCGACTCAATCTGAACAGATTCCTGCAACAGCCAATGAAAACAGAGGGTGAGAAAGAAGAAAATACAGCAAGTAAACAAAGAAAAATTGCAAAAAGTCTCTCACGGGTGGAGCAAAGCTTTTTAATGAGCTGAGTTTAAGGCACAATCGAGTTTATGTACATTTAAAACTCTAAAAATACCAAATTGATCACATTTTAAAGCTGTGATCCTCACTTTAACACGTTTACCTGCTCCACATTTGTTTAGTTGGGTCTCCTAGTAACGGGAGAACGTGAAAGTTCGTGAAAGTTTGCATCTCCTGAGTTCAGTGAATTATGTTTGTTTCAGCAGCAGCTGAAAAGTTGAGCTGTGTGACCCCTAATCTTTTAGTGTGTGATCCCCAATATTTTATTTGCCCAAAAAATCACCATGCACAACGCCAAACATTCACTAGAGGGGTATAAAGCCCTCCAGCACTGGGCTGTGGAAGAGTGGAACTGTGTTCTCTGCAGTGGTGGAGCTCCATCCAATAACTTGATCCCCAATTCTTACATAGTGAAGCTTGAAATACCCCCCTAAAACTCAACTCACCAATCACAGATACCAACTGTTTCATTTTGTTATTCATTCTGTGTTCTTCAGTACATCATGTATTTTTGTTGAATTTTAATTAAATTAATTTGAATTAAGTCAATTGTTTAGGGTGTTTTTGAGAGATTTGGGGGTCACAAACCCTGAACTACATTTTTTGTGTAAAAAATTTATGGCAACATGCAGATCAAACAAAAAAAATATTGAAATGCAATTTCAGTGCATTTGAGTTGAAGAGCCATTTGCACTAATCATCCAACATTAGCACCTGACAGCACCTCACTACTGCTCTTGTGCTTGAATGCAATCAAATCCTCACAGCAATGTCCCAACATCTAATGTAAAGCCTTTCTAAAAGAGTTGAGGCTGTTACTGGAGTAAAGTGGGGACAAACTCTCTATTGATACACTTGATTTCAGAAGAAATGTTGAAAAAGCAGGTCATTTAGATCAACTCTGGACTTCTAAGAGTTTTTGTATGGATCTGAGAAACTATACACATATATTCAACCATAAACTTCAGTACAGGTGGATTATTGACTGGAACTCAAACATATTTGATGCTAAGCATCCTTGATTGGGTCACACGCAAGAAAATGAACACAGCATAGACGTGAACTGCACGCAGTATGTTTTACATTCTCGTAAAGGCAGATCCTTTTGGCTTTAATGGCCCTCGTTAATTTAGCCTTGTTGGCATGTGTAGTAGCACCGTCACTCTTTAGCGGCTAATTGATGATTATTGGAGATAATGAGGCAGCGATCGTTGCGTTCTGCTGCGCGGAGAGTGTTGAACGTGAGGTTGACACTAATGTGAGCTCCGTAGAGTCGGGCCGTCTGGGGAACGCCTCTTTTATTTTCCAGTGTTAGATTAGCACTGCGAGCGAGAGTAGTTTATTTTTGTACACTAAAAGAGTCAAGCAGTTACAGTGAGTGATATATTATCGCATTACCCTGTTAGCCCATGTGGTTCCATTTGTTGAGAGGCCGAGCCTCGGTTTTGAGGGGAAAAACAAATTGAAAAATAAAAAGAGAGGGCTGTAGTTGACTATGTCTCCACCACTGGCTGTATATACAGTACTGTGCAAATGTCAGAGACCATTCTTTTCATTTAATTTCAAGTTATTTCTTTTTCAGCACCAGGAAAAAAAAGCAGAAAATGTGTATTTAACAGGAAATTGATCACAAACGCCTAATAGAAAGCGGCACGCCTGGGGGTGGGTCAGTGTGTCCACCTCATGCCTGCCGATTTTCATTATGGACATGCCCCCTCTTCTTTCCAGGAGTGTGACCAGTGAGTTAATTTGACATTATTCATAATCTCAGCAGATGACGTGCCAAATAATAACTAAGCCTAGTTTCTTAACAAGTACCAAAATGAGCCACTTCCTGAAAAAAACTATGAAGAACTTCCCACTGAGGGTCTGTTAGAACAGTTTACTCCAGAATAAGACAAGGCTTTGCTTTAAAATCATCATAAACACTCAATCAACACTCAAAGTTAAACACATTTTGGCTTCGTTTTTCAACCACATCATACATTTCATTCATATATACTGCAGTGTCACCACTAGACGTATGATTTGGGCCAGTTGGGAGAGCAGAGAGAAGCATGTTGTTTGTTAGTCTAAGTTGAAATCCGTCCTGTTTGTGGTTAATCGTGTACTTTTCAGTAACTAATGCATTCAGAAGTGATTCACCCTCCTCCCTCTGTGGTGTTTGGCAATTGGTGACCTTCCCTCATATTGTTCCCATGAGTTAGTTTCCTTCTCTGCTGTTTTCAATAAGTAAAAAAAGACCTCGAACAAAAAATGACTGACTCTGGGTCTTCTCCGATGCCAACACTACAATACAATTTCACTTGGTGTCGCTTTGTCGTTGTATAGTCAGCGTCATACCCGTATGTGGAGCTCCAGGTCTAAGCAGTTTTTCTCTAAGATAAAAACGAGTGCATTTCTGAAAACTGACACTGTCCTGCCCTGTAGTAAACTAACATGTTCCAATCAGAATATGTTTTCAATCAATGAATCAATCAAACTTTATTTTGATTCTAAAGTACATTGATAGTGATCCTTATTTACAATGTAGCCAAGTGAATCAAACAGGTATTGAAAATCCCCCAGGAATAGAAAATTTGAAAAACTTGTGCTGTGTCACTGAATTACAGTCATTAATGAGTCTAAGTATGAATTTTGCAAGACATGATAAGACGATCCTACCAAAATACCCTACGCAAACCAGCAAGCTCTGTCAAATGTGGTAGTTAAGTTGCTTTGGCAATAGTAGGCTATAGTTTGAATAGCTATTTGTTGTAAAATAGTGTTGAAGAAATGAATTAGACTTACTTTTATACATGGCACAGAGGTGTTAGCTTTATTTAGAATGAATATAACAATATATTTGCCTTCCGCCCAATGACAGCTGGGATAGGCTCCAGCACCCCATCGCGACCCAGAAGGATAAGCGGTTTAGATGATGGATGGATGGATGGATAACAATACATTTCAATTCCTCAATAGCCACATTTATCAGAGAAAAAATGCATGTAAGACAAAATGTGTTGGATTAGGAACATTTGAGTTCAGTACAAGGCTTGATAGTGATTATCAAAACTGCTTAGACCCAGATTTCCAGATTTCCTTAATTGGGGTATGACACAGACAATAAAATGACACATGACTGTAGAGGTCTATATAATAATAATAATAATAATAATAATACACATTTAATAATAATAAAACACATTTTCTAAGCCGCTTATCCTTCTGGGGAGCGGGGGGGGGCTGGAGTCTATCCCAGTGGTCATTGGGCAGAAGGCACTGGGCCCTGGACAGGTCATCAGTCCATCACAGGGCATAATAATAATAATAATAATAATAATAATGATAATAATAATAATAATAATAATAATAATAATAGGCTGTCATTAGGACTGTAACAATCACCACAACACCACAACTAGAGATGATGGTAGCATACCAACCATGGTGTTGGACACATGACAGCAATAACTGCACATCATTTCTAAATAAATGTATTTATTTGTTTGTTTATTTATTTATTTATTTAATTACTCATTTACTTACATACTTACTTACTTAATTTCTCTGTAACAACACAGAAGTCCTGAAGGAACCACACTGTTCCAGTACTGCACTGCTGCTACATCAATAGCGAAGCATGCCTGTGTTAATCAGTGTGGCCTCTTAAACTGGCCATGCATGGTAATTACCATGAGCGGCGCATTAAAAACATATACAAAAACCTCCTCGAGCTTTCACTCGCGGCTTTATTCGTGAAAAAAGTGGTGAAGAAATGTGCCACTTTACTGCCATGTCATTGCATCTCTGTTATGAAACAGGCTTATGTTTGCCTAATAATAGCTCCCCCCACAAATCTGAGTGGGGGAGGTTGGGGCGGCAGGGGGGTTGGGGGTGCAGTGTTGAAAACTTGGCACATGAATTCAAAATAATGAATATTGTGAGTATGTAAGAGGACGAATACTCAGTGTGAGACAAAGCCTGAATTTATGGCCTAAATGATACCTCATATTTTTTAGGTTATACTAAGAGACACCAAGTGTTGTGGGAGGTGTTAGAGTGAAGGGCAGACTGGCAGGATGGTGGTTGGGTGTACATGCTCACGCTACTAGAGTGCAGGACTCAGGCACCCTGCTGGCTCTGGCTCAGACTACAACACCACTCAGCCATCCGTGAGCCGGGCCACACACGCAACCTCTGGGCGGATTAGCTCTAACTGACTCCAGCAAACTGCACTCCAGCTGCTCTAGGTTTCAAGAATGATTCCTTTTTCCAGGTTAGAAGGTTGGAGGACATAAGAAACGATTTCACAGCCCTTAGAAGTCTAGAGGTCTTATTGTTTTGCTATACAGTTGATTTACATAATGTTTAGAAATACCAGAGACTCAAATCAGCAGTTCAGACTCAAGTTGCATGTTGACTGACCCACAACTGGAGAGTTAAGGCTGGCGAAATGCCAGCGTGAGGAAAGATAATAATAAAATAGGACTTATTTTAAAATGAAACGAGTAATTTTAACAGTTGCACCTTGTTGAGCCATCAACTCAGCAATATTGGTTTTTAAATCAATCATAAAGAATTCCAAGCACCACAGAAGAGCTCGTCCTCACAGTCATGTGTGAAGGCTGAGGCCATATTTTGAAGTAAAAACATGTTTTTCTGCAATTTAAACTGCAATAATCTATACATGACTATGGAATATATGCTTTAAATGACAAAGTCAAATAAATATTATAAAATATATAACGAAAGCAGTCGTGTCACTGGTGTTACCGCGTAAAAAAATCTCTTATTTTGAAATAAAAATCACACTGATGACATCACTTGACTTCCTTTTACCTGTTTTCTGAGGATCTATGAAGAAAAGCACATGTTGAGTCCACTTTGTCTTTCAGTTATCAGAGCTTTTCTCATTTAGCTCATGACTTCATATGAAGCTTTTAGCTGAAGTCACTGGTGTGACCGACTTTATTCTGAGGTAACTGTGAAAAAATAGAATACAAATGGATTAAATTACGTATTTTAGTGAATATTCCATGATTGACAACATGTGGTTTGAAGCTCCGTAGCAGGCATTTTGTAAAATGCATTGTTCCTTAAAAATGTCTCTGGTGTTGCATTTATTATGTGTAACACTAATGACTTTTTTATCTGTTTTGCTGTCAAACAATGACAAAAACACAACTAAATTGCAAAAGATGGTCTTTCTTTTCACAAAACAAGACATTATGCGCATCAATAACTTCAACTTCAAATCGCAATCTAGTTAAATACAGATGGGATGTGCAATGAAAGTTTAGAATCTGCACTTTCTACAGAAATCCTCCTCTTGTTTCAATGAGAAACAAGTTAAAAATAACTAAAAATGTGAAAAGAGGTGTCTCAAGGCATATACACCACAGGGGGGGCTCAGGAGGGGTAAAACACTGTAGAAAAAGAAGTGCAATTAGGACATGAATATGTTATTGAGGGATATTAGGGTGAAGAGGTAACTGGAAGGTAAGGCATAAGCTTCTCCCTGTATAGTTTTCCAAACGATGTACTTGCTGTCTACCCCAATCATTATTTATCTTCTGCTGCTTCTCATCTCCAGATGACACATCTCATGCTAAGCCACGGAAAATACGACACCAGCGACTAAATCTGTGAACAAAGCTCCAACTTGCAGAAAAAGAGAGGACTGATGAGAGAGCCAGGTGGGACGCCAGTTTACGGACAGTGTTAAATCCGGAGAGCTCTTTTCACTGATCTGTTCCCAGACAGGTGCAACAGTGCCCCCTGAGAAAGGCGTAACCTCGCGATGAACCCGCAGCGCGACGCGGATATGACAGCTTCAACCAAAGCTTCCGTCTCGCATCCTGGGTTCTCTTCATCACAGCAGCGTTTGAATTTTAGCAGGAAAACAGTCGTCCTTTGACAACAGAGGCAAAAGAAGACAAGGGGAGGAAAACACGGCACCCTCCTTGAAAAAACAAACGAGAACCTTCGGCGTGACCTTTTTGTTCCGTAAACGTTTTGCTCTTGACACCTCGATGGCATCTCTATTCCTTTTCTCTCTATTTCTCCTTTACATTCTTCTTATTTTAGGTCTCTTTTGTTAGTTTTGGTGGTGGGGTTTGTTAGCAAGAGAACGACTTTGATCATGGTTTCTTTTATCCGAAGATAAGAAACCGAGGAAGTCCTGTTAGATTTTGACACAAACATTATAATGAGAAAGCAGACGCTTTTTAAACAAAGCAAGATACGGAGTCTAAACACCAGCTCAGCTTCTTTAGTGCAAGCTTTTATACAGAAGTACCTCACCAATTAGCTCAACCTCAAAGGCAATCGTGCATGTTCTATTCCACATAATCCGCCTTAGAGTTCTAGGTAAGGTGACATGAAATAGGGTTGTTTGGTTTAAGTTTAGAAAAATGTCATTATTACTGGGTTAGACATACAGATACCCAACATATAAAATGCCTTAGAGTCATGGCAATGCAGTCCTGTGCGAAAGTCAAAGACCACCCTTCATTTATTCCATTTCCAGTCAAAACAGCCACTCAAGTTATTATTAAATTGTTATTTTTTACGCAACAGGAAAAAAAGCAGAAAAAAGCACCAACAACTAAATGTAATATAAGTTTATTCAGTTTTTATCGGTCCACACTTTATCTGTATTACAGCTTCTATAGGTTTCAGACTCGCTTTCTGCTTTTCAGAGAAATCTGCAAGAACATTTGGTGACACTTCATTTTGAGTTTCGTTTAATATGAAACACTCAACAGACTCTCAGTAACATGTCAAAAATGTATGAGGGTTAGGATTAGGTTTTGGGTTGAGGTTAGGGTTAGGATTAGGTTTAGTGCCATGGTGAGGATTAGGATTAGGTTTTGGGTTGAGGTTAGGGTTAGGATTAGGATTAGTGCCATGGTGAGGATTAGGATTAGGTTTTGGGTTGAGGTTAGGGTTAGGATTAGGATTAGTGCCATGGTGAGGATTAGGATTAGGTTTTGGGTTGAGGTTAGGGTTAGGATTAGGTTTTGGGTTGAGGTTAGGGTTAGGATTAGGATTAGTGCCATGGTGAGGATTAGGATTAGGTTTTGGGTTAATGTTAGGGTTAGGATTAGGACCAGGTTGCTGGTTAGGATTAGGTTTTGGGTTGAGGTTAGGGTTAGGATTAGGTTTTGGGTTGAGGTTAGGGTTAGGATTAGGTTTTGGGTTGAGGTTAGGGTTAGGATTAGGATTAGTGCCATGGTGAGAATTAGGATTAGGTTTTGGGTTGAGGTTAGGGTTAGGATTAGGTTTTGGGTTGAGGTTAGGGTTAGGATTAGGTTTTGGGTTGAGGTTAGGGTTAGGATTAGGATTAGTGCCATGGTGAGGATTAGGATTAGGTTTTGGGTTGAGGTTAGGGTTAGGATTAGGATTAGTGCCATGGTGAGGATTAGGATTAGGTTTTGGGTTGAGGTTAGGGTTAGGATTAGGTTTTGGGTTGAGGTTAGGGTTAGGATTAGGATTAGTGCCATGGTGAGGATTAGGATTAGGTTTTGGGTTAATGTTAGGGTTAGGATTAGGACCAGGTTGCTGGTTAGGATTAGGTTCTGGGTTGAGGTTAGGGTTAGGATTAGGATTAGTGCCATGGTGAGGATTAGGATTAGGTTTTGGGTTAATGTTAGGGTTAGGATTAGGACCAGGTTGCTGGTTAGGATTAGGTTTTGGGTTGAGGTTAAGGTTAGGATTAGGATTAGGTTTTGGGTTGAGGTTAAGGTTAGGGTTAGGATTAGGTCCAGGGTGAGGGTTAGGTGTTGTGTAAGGTTGGGTAGTGTAATTAACATATTAACAATAACATTGACTTAATGTATGTAATCTATCAACAAAACATCTACAAGATATTTACTTCAGTGTATTCAGATGCTTCACTACTGATACTTCACTGATATGTTGTTGATGTGTTACTGATAATCTGTTAAGAGTTTATTGATCATCTACAAAGGACCACTCCAAATAAAGTTAGAAAGTTCAGTCTCAGAAGTTGGTAGCATTTTCTTTTTTTATTTTCTTCTCACAGTCCAAGTCATCCCAAACACATTCAGTGATGTTGAGGTCTGGATCCTGGGGTGGTCAGTCCATTGTTGTGAGAACACCAGCAGCCTCTTTACTTTTTTTTTTGTCTATTTTCTTACCTCAGAAATGGTTTCTTGACAGCTACACATCCTTTCAGACCCACAGCGCTGAATCGTCTTCTCACAGTGGAAGGATGGACAGGAACACCTGTGGATGTTTTCAGATCTGAAGCAGCTTGATTTTCTCCTCTCTCTTGAAGATGAAAGCTTTAAGTGCTGTTTATCTGTTTCATCATTTTCTCTGCACAATTTAACCATTTATTGTTTTGAAACTCCTGTTTTTTCATTTATTTTCCTTTGAATTTCCACTTTTCTTATTTATTCTTATTATTTTATATATAATCTTCTCAGAAATATATCCTGAAAAATGAATAACTTGCACTAAATGGTTATTTTGACAGAAAGTACGATAAATGAAGGGTGGTCTCTGACTTTTGCACAGTACTGTAGCTCTTTAGTCTTTTAAATTCTGAATTTATTTCCCCAGGGCTGATAAAATTGCAGTTTAACCTTCCTTGTCCTTGCCTGACCCCTGTATCCAATACGCTGTGGGTTAGGTGATGAGAGTGCGTTTGCAGCTGGCAAGCCCCCCGTTGATATTTTCCCGCGGACTATCAAAACCTGCCCCATGTTCACAGCGGTGTTGGGTGACAGCCCTCCACCAGCCATGAAAGTCCATCTCCAACCCCTTTGAACTGAGCCTCGGGGTACCGGCAGGCAGGTAACGTTCATAATGGCTCCCTTGTGTGCGGCCGACGGGCCCGGCAACCCTGGGAATCGATTGAAAGCCTTTGCGGCCCTGGCATCTAGGCATGCAAGCTAATCCTTCAAGAATCTGAAGGCAAATCAGAGGCCTCTATTGTTTTAACATGTTTTAATGCCGTTTTCACTCGCCTCGGAGCAGGACCCGGCCTGTGCGTTGGGAGTATTGACTGATATCCGCCGTAGAAATGAGAAATATACATTTTTTTGGTGAGTGCCCTTTCTGGGCGTTCGCTCACAGGGCTGCTCATTGTTGAGGAGGTCTGTTTGATCTACGTGAGAAAGTTAAAAGTATAACGGAGCCGAGAGTTCCCAGGCTGACAGGTCCGCAGCCTCACAGCTGTGTTAGGGAGTGAAAAAATAAACAGAGGTGGAGGTTGTAGTTCAAGGCTTCAGGACTTCATCTTGGAAGGCTGTTGTATATATTGACAAGTTGTCTGGGCGCATTTTCTCAGATGCACCAAGGTTTGATTCTCCAGTGATCTTCTCAAAGTCTGAGATATGTCTGGAGGTCACAAACCGAGACCTTATTTTGTGCAGTTATACATTCTGTAGGTAGAGTTCCAGACATTTCATATACGCAACCTTAAAACATCAAAAAGAACCCAGGAAGAACTCTGTTTGATGGCTGGCAGCGGTAGGGAAATCGCTGTGCATGTGATGTGCTATGACGGCTTCATTTTTTTCTCTCTTTCCTGCTTTTTAGAAGTCCTTTTCATCATGTTAGAAGCTTTACCAGATCTTGTCATGCAGTTCAAATCACAATACGCTCATATATCTCCATATTTTCAGAGAGGAGTGAAGTCAGGAGTGTTGCAGACGCAGCTGTCTTTACACTGAATTTTAAAACCGACCGGGTTCTTTTGAAGACCTGCCGGGACGTACTCATCACAGGTTCCAGGACCTCTATTTAAACGGCCCTGTTGTTCAGTGGAATCCAACATTCCTCTATTAATTTGATAAGGATGTTGTCCTGACCTCCCATCGGCAGCCGAGGGGGGCGGCACTGCCGGCTCACCAGGCTTCTGTCACTGTTATAAATAACCACAATCAATGCCTCAGCTGGCTTTAGCGAGCTCACTAATTGCTTTAAGAGCCCAAATATTACTTCCAAAACTTTCCCACAAAGCTGTGGATGCCTTGTGGTGTTCTCTTTGTGTAAGCAAGTGTTACAGGGTCTTATTTGAGTTTGAAGAACTCTGAATGAATCTTAATATTCATGTGTAGAACAGAAAATAGCAATAATGTAAAATATTTGAGCAGATCATACAGCGATCAGGCATAACATTATGACCACCTCCTTGTTTCTACGCTCACTGTCCATTTTATCAGCTCCACTTACTGTATAGGTGCACTTTGTAGTTCTACAGTTACAGACTGTAGTCCATCTGTTTCTCTGCATACTTTGTTAGCCCCCTTTTACCCTGTTCTTCAGTGGTCAGGACCCCCATGGACCCTCACAGAGCAGGTTCTATTTGGGTGGTGGATCATTCTCAGCACTGCAGTAACACTGACATGGTGGTGGTGTGTTAGTGTGTGTTGTGCTGGTATGAGTGGATCAGACTCAGCAGTACTGCATTTGGTAGCAGCCTACTTACATGAAATTGATTAATGACATAGTTATGCAATAAATTACATTTACACTTGTTTTATATTCTGTCTTGAACAAATGAAAAACAGAAAAAAGTAAAGATATAATTGTTATGATGATTTACATTGCATATTCATGCAAATGTATTATTAATTATGTAATAATTACATAGTTATGTCAAATGATATTTACGCTTAATTTATATTCTGTATTGACAGGTTTAAATCTGCATTTCTGACATTTTTTCCATTTGTTTCAAGACAAAAAATGACAAAAACATGCAAAGAATCTTAACAAACAGGAATTTATGGACAACAATTACAATTGTTTTTTTCATAAAAACACAAAAGCAGTTTAGAATCTGCACTTTCAACTGTTTCAATGAGCTGCAAATGAGAAAAAATTAGAGAAGATTTTAGGACAGACTTCAAAGTGTACATGCCATGAAACATGGAAGGGTTAAACAAGGAGAAACTGAACGGTATTGGTTTTGATTGTTGTGTTCGTGTCACAGTGTGATGGAGAATAACAGCTCCAATCACTGGAACACTTGATGAGACTTTTATCTTGTCGCTTCCCCGCTGTGGAAGCAGCATCAATAACCACCAGGCTGAAGATTCTGTACAGAATCTGTACACAAAGACAGTCAAACACAACTGACCCCCTCCCCTAAACCCACTACCGTCCCTGATCTAGCGCGACGGAGCACTTTGACGGCTCGTTCCCTTTTAATTTAGGGTCCTCAGGCTAAGGCAGACAAGCTAATTGCTACGTAGAATCAGAGTACGGTAAGTGATCCAGGTCTGGCGGGCATGGTGCCTATTCCTGGAATGAAACAGCCACGTCTGGGGCACATTCCCACATCAGCGCCAATGTGTTTCCTCCTACTCACCCAAGACTGCGCGTGTTCATTCGGGTTGGTAGGCTATTTCTGAAGTCTTGCTTGCTAAACGTGATAAATAAAGCTAGCACAAACGGTTGCAGAAGTTGGCTAACCGGAAGGTGCTGGAAGAAGAACAGGGTTTTCTATGTCTGGCCAGTTGGATGGGACTTATATGAAATCTGCATGGCGAGAAAAGGAGCCAGTGGGGCTAAAGCCCAGCCTTACATGACTGGAACTGATTGATGTATGGCTAACTTTGTTCCTCGCCTCAAAAAGACAGCAGCCCACGCCTCTGTTTTTCGGTCCAGGTGCAGAAATAGAAACCTCAGCCCCGTCACCGCTTACGAGGCCTCCAGGTCCGGTTGCGTCACCGCATCCAAACCCGGGTCGCGGCCAGGCCTGGCTTTCCTCGGGACGAGACACAAGCTGGGAAAACTTCTCTTGAACCTGGAGACGTCATATTTATCTGGCAGAGTTGGAGGCGTCACGGGGGAAAGTTTATTATTTGGCGCGACGGGTGCCAGAGAGCAGGGAGGAGTACGAACAGGGCAAAATCGCTGCAATAAAAATGATGTATGAGGCGTCAATCCGAGAGCAGCGCGATACATCACTTTCAAGGCATGTTCCTCAAAGCCCTCCTTTAATGAACTACATGGTGGAGTCATATTCCGCTGTAATAGATTTTGCGATGAAATAAGCCTTGCTTGTCTTCACAAATATGAAGAAGTGGTGCCTGTTTTATTACTCAAGATTAGTTCTTCAAAAAGCTATTAAACTTGCTAGAGCAGCGGCCACTGAATCTAATTTCTATCAAAGCAGATGTGTGGAGAATTCATGGATTGATCGATGTCGGTGCCATTAGGTGTTGTGGATCATGTGCCGTAAATCTTCCGGCTTTCGCTCAAAGTTTGGATTAAACAAACATGTCACAACCATGAATGGTGTTATCATCCAGGTCTCACACTTAAAGATCTTACTATACTGTGATGCTTCACGGTTCTTGAGAAAAAGAGGATAAAAACCAACATGAAATATGTACTTGAAAATCCGCCTTTACTGAATTTGAATGTTTAAAGAATTGGCCCTAAATGGGCAATAGGTCAAATTCTAGCTCTAGGGGTAACAGGGTAAAATACACAATAACGTACATTAACTTACATTAGCTAACTGATACCGCGACCCAGAAGGATAAGCGGTTTAGATGATGGATGGATGGATAGCTAACTGATAATGATACTAACTGCATTTCATTGGCTCTGCACCTGCACTCTGCACAATGACAATAAAGTGGAATCTAATCTAAGGTCGTGGCATCACGGTCAAGCAGTGGGGCATCAATCGATATCAAACAATTTGGCGAAAAATCTAATTTACATGATTTTGACTTACCCCAGATGCTCAGCCAAGACATGTTTGGTGTCCAAATTTTTCTGTACAGTTTTGATCTGGAGCTGTGAAGTAAATGGTCTCCCAAAGTGTTTCCACAAACTTCTCTCAACCTGGTTGAACTGCTTTCACACCTTATTTTAAGTCTTAATTCAGTATCATGTAGAAAAAAGTATTTAATACAGCTGTAGATCTTAGAATATCCTCCTGGAGACCTTCCTTGTAATTATCACATGAAAAATGATCACCATATACACAGAGACTTTGCACTGTAACTGAACATCTCCCACAGTTCGCATGTCTGCATCAGTAGGAAATTGGTGGTTGTGTATCAGACTCGTAGATTTCTTTGTTCTGTTTCTGTAAATTAGAATGCAGTTCCCTAACAGTAAGTGTTATATGTAAATAAGGTCTGTCCATGTCATTTTACCAAATTCTGTTCTGTCTAAATGTGTTCACATAGCTTACCAGTGTAATTTAAAGCAAATATATAGATGTATTTGTGGATTGTTTCTTTTTTTTAGTTTTGGTGACTGCTTACTTTCAGTGTTTGTTAACACCATTAACCTGGCAGCTCTACTTCTAAACTAGAAAAGCAAAACTTGGACACCAAGTTTTTGTTGATCAGCTACATTTGGAAAAAGTAAAAATTACGTGAATGTGATTTTTTGGCAAACTAATTAAATTTAAGGGTACTGTCTTACCTCATTATTTACCATAACAAAGGAACAGATCTTCATTCAGTGCTGCCCAAAGTGAGGCCCACGGGTCAAAGCTGCAGCATGGGGACTTTTGAAATGGCCCACTAAAAAGTAACCCCACTACCTCATCTAACAAGAAAACATATTGTTATACAATATGTAAAACATATTTTATAATTTATATATATAAATTATTTTAGTTATAAAATATACTCTAATGTTGTCAAATCATTTCATAAAAACTTAATTTGAAGCCTGCCTACCTCCTTTGCCTCTTTGGTCCACAAACATTGCACTTTAGCCCTAAAGACAAAAAGTTTGGGCCCCTCTGGTATAGAAAATAAATGTCTCTAAGGCGACATTCACACAGCAGGTGAAAGTGACACTCAATCTGGTTTGTTTTTAGGCTGTTCACAATATATTTTAACTGTGACTTACATCCAACATTAGTCTGAACAGATCACACTTCTAAACTGACCTGCATGTGCAAAAGAACAAGCTTCACATGGTGCGATCATCCAGTGGTAGACAACACTGACTGCCAACGGATGCAGGTCCAGTCTCAGATGTTTTAGTTTCATCATGAAGTTCCAAATGCTGACAGCTGGGCTCATCACCCAGAATGTGTTCAAGCTTGCTGTAAAAAGGGCGAGTTATTCAGCCACAGACACTTCTTTGCTTCATGTCCTTGGTTTCTTTAATCTTTGCTCTCAGGCTTTTAACTTTTCTTTGACACTGCTGCCTCATTCTCCCATGATGTTTGCTCATTTCTTTCGAATCTCTTCAAACATGGAGCAGATGCAACAAATGCTTTCTAATTTTTTTTGGACAGAAACATCAAACCAAATGTTTGAGGTGTCGGCAGCACAAAATTAGGACAAATGTCTAGCTGGAGTGACGTAAAAGCCTTATGAATTCCAGTATGGCGGTTCAGAGTCACATGGCCACATATTTGATACCTGTTGGATTTCAGTTCTACGTATGAAAGTCTCCCAAATCTGAACTGAAAACGTCAAATGTCAGTGTGTTTTCTGCTGTTCACACTGCCCCGCAGACAAAACACCTGTGGCTGCCAATCTGACTGAATTCAAGACTGAGGTGTTTATTCTCACTCTACTCAAAATCTCTGTTTACATGCTCGCTACAAGTAATCTGATCCAAAATGATGCGCATGCGCAGAGAACCACTTAGTGTAGACGTTACCATGACAACGAGCATCACGTGAGTCCAGTCAGAGTGAGATGAGCAGCAGTGAGCAGCGCTTGTGTTTTTAATAGCTTTAAAATGATGTCAGACTCAGGAAAACGTCCTTCACATGTCCTTATTAAAGGAGGCCGAGAGGAAGACGTCGTGTTCTGAGACACATAAGATGGACGTCCGTCCCACCGCCGTCTATTAAAGATCAGAGCATAAACTTCGTCTCCTCTGCAGACCAGTTTCTGCTCCGCCATGTTGAACGGTATAAACTTTCACTATGACGTGACGAACATGATCAGAACGGACTTAAACTTTCCGATAGGGAATGTAATCAGATACAGGCGTTTACACGGATATTATTCTTCTTCTGTTAGTCAGATTAGTAATGGACTGCATTAAAACTTTAATTTTTTTTTCTTTACTGTACTGTAAAGCATGTTACTGTAAACTATGAGCCACCACCAAGTTGTTATAATAATAATAACAATAATAATTATTAATTATATTAATTAATTATATTAGTTAATTATATTGCTTATTAAATTTATTATTATTATTATTATTATTATTATTATTATTATTATTATTGTTGTTGTTGTTGTTGTTAACTAGCATACAATCTATGGAGGCAGTGGTGCTTTTACCTGCTCGTGGCCTCTTGGGCTACAGATGGTTGTGGGCTTTATGGGTCTAGTGAATAAAAAAAATCAGTGTAACTCAACACGACATGACTGAGTTCCCTCTCAACTGACAAATGACACCAGATTTGATCGGCATGGAAATTGTTTTTAATGAAGGTGCACACGACTGCCAGCTTCCAGCACTGCCATTCATCATCTTTCCACTATTGCGCTAACTTAAACCCAGAGCCAGACCACTAAAAGCTACAGTTGGTCAAGATTTACACTGAGAGGCCAGTCATCTTAGGGTCTTTTTCACCTCAGTTAAACCTCATTAAAACTCAGCAGAACTGCTGTGATGGAACAGTTAACCCCTTAAAGGCCTGGACCCACAAATAGGCCCAAAGTTTTATTACACACTTTTATAACCAAAAAATAGCTGAGCCAGTTTTCACTGAGGTCCCTGTAGTTACTTAGTGTGTAAACAGCCTGGGATTTTAAGGGGTTGATAAATGTAGACAGAAGAATGGCAAAAAATTCTGCTTTCAAAACTGGATCAGTTTGTGTCTCCAAACGATTATTAAGTGTTATTAAAAGGAAAGGTGCTAAACATTCTCCCATCCCAACTTTTTTGGAATGTGTTGCAGGCATCAAATTCAGAATGGCCTATATTTACAAAAAAGGTAAGGTGAAGTAAAATAAGATAAGGTTTTTCAATTTAATGCAAGTCAAATGGAATTTCCTAAACACTACTTTCTGGTTTTAATCGATTTCCCCATACTGTCCCGACATTTTTAGAATTGGGTTTATTCTTTCTATTACGCTGTATGTTTAATCCCAGGTCATGTGTAAGAATAAGACAGTAAGGGCTGATTACTTCGTCAATGATAATGCCTGGTAATGGACTTCATTTTCTTTCCATGGAAAATATCCAATGAAAATCCTGTGTAGTCTAAGACTAAGCTCAAGGCCTGTCTGGGAAACTGGCCCTAAATGTATTAGTTATTGAATCGTCAACAAAGAATTTTTGGGGCTTTTTTTCTCAAGAAACTAAATATTTCATACGAAACCAACCAAGGCTGTTGTCCAGTACGCTTCATGTAATAACTACGCTGTGTCTGTAAGTGACCAGTGTAGACCAGGAGAAAAGATTAGAGCTACTTGCTTATAGTATTAATTTCAATGGATTCCATGCTGTGTGGACAGTTTTCCCTGGTGGCTGTGCAGGGCATTAAAGGGCCATTCCAATGGATGCCTTGGAAAGACATTTCAACACGGAGACGTGTCCACATTAGTTTTTGGAGTGCACTTAAAAAGGCCAAGCATCACTCAGGCTGCTAAGTGACAATCTTCCGCTGGTTTTTATATTCATCAGCCGCTCGTCTTGGCTCAAATTGAATAACTGTCTGGGGTACCTGCCCTAATTGCTCCGAATTAGCATGTGACTGAAGCCCACGCCGGGTGGCGGTATGGGCGAGGACGTCTTCGCTGGGCCTGACGGGCTGCTTTTAGGTGACAGCGAGGGTCTCTGTGAAATGCAAATGGGTGGGCGAGCGAGATGATGGCTCTCCAACACGGATGCACATTTTGACATTTAAATGGCAGACGCTGTGACAGAGGTCACCGGCTTGCTGACAGTGACTTCACATGACCTCTAATCACCCCCTCTGTAGCCAATCCACCCACCCCCACCACCCCCTCAGTTCCTTGTCATTTAGTCTGGAGATTGAAGCTCCTGTCTCTTCATTTTAGCAGCCTTGGTTTCAGAGCACTAAACAAACCCGCTCTTAAAAATAGGTACCAAAAAAGGCTCTTTGGAAGAACCTCATAGCAGAACCACTTCCTGAGCGAAGCTTTAATGAAAAGTTCCTTAAAGAATTTTTTTTTTTTGTAAATGTAAAACATTTAAAATATTATTCTTCATTTTTATCGTATTATTTTTTTTTTCCTTTCCACCTATAATGTGTGGTTTATGTACAAAAACTAGAAGGGGAAAGTTCATGAAAGCCATTGCTATGGTATCCCAGGTGGTTGCTAAGGTGTTGCCTGGCAGTTGCTACGGTACCCCAGGTCATTGCTGAAATGTTGCTAGGCCACTGCTGAAGTATCCCAGGTGGTTGCTAAGTTGTTGCCTGGCAGTTGCTACAGTACCCCAGGTCATTGCTGAAATGTTGCTAGGCCACTGCTGAAGTATCCCATGTGGTTGCTAAGGTGTTACCTGGCAGTTGCTATGGTATCCCAGGTCACTGCTGAAGTGTTACTAGGCCACTGCTAAAGTATCCCACGTGGTTGCTAAGGTGTTGCCTGGCAGTTGCAATGGTATCCTAGGTGACTGCTAAAGTCTTGCTAGGCCACTGCTAAAGTATCCCAGGTGGTTGCTAAGGTGTTGCCTGGCAGTTGCTATGGTATTCCAGGTGTTTGCTGAAGTGTTGCTAGGCCACTGCTGAAGTATCCCAGGTGGTTGCAAAGGTGTTGTCTGGCAGTTGCTATGGGATCCAAGGTGGTTGCTAAGGTGTTGCCTGGCAGTTGCTATGCTATCCCAGGTGATTGCTGAAATGTTGCTAGGCCACTGCTAAATTATCCCAGGTGGTTGCAAAGTTGTTGCCTGGCATTTGCTATGGGATCCAAGATGGTTGCTAAGGTGCCTGGCAGTTGCTATGGTACACCAGGTCATTGCTGAAGTGTTGCTAGGCCACTGCTAAAGTATCCCAGGTGGTTACAAAGGTGTTGCCTGGCAGTTGCAATGGTATCCCAGGTGATTGCTGAAATGTTTCTAGACCACTGCTAAAGTATCCCAGGTGGTTGCAAAGGTGTTGCCTGGCAGTTGCAATGGTATCCCAGGTGATTGCTGAAATGTTGCTAGACCACTGCTAAAGTATCCCAGGTGGTTGCAAAGGGGTTGCCTGGCAGTTGCTATGGTATCCCAGGTGGTTGCTAAGGTGTTGCCTGGCACTTGCTGTGGTATCCCAGGTGATTGCTAAAGTGTTGCTAGGCCACTGCTACAGTATCCCAAGTGGTTGCAAAGGTGTTGCCTGGCAGTTGCTATGGTATCCCAGGTGATTGCTAAAGTGTTGCTAGGCCACTGCTACAGTATCCCAGGTGGTTGCTAAGGTGTTGCTTGGCAGTTGTTATGGTATCCTAAGTGTTTACTAAAGTGTTGCTAGGCCACTGCTCTGATATCCCTGGTGTTGCTAGGCAGTTGCTATGGTTTTCCAGGTAGTTGTTAAGGTATTGCTCAGCTGTTGATATGGTATCCCAGGTGGTTGCTATAGTGTTGCAACGGTAGTCCACACATTTCCACATGTGGAAAGAAAGTGATATGTTTTTATACTTTACCGATATTTACATGTTATTTTAAATATTTTAATTTTAAAAAAAGGAACATTTGGTTTTTCCCTTATGGCCCTTTATGTTTAAAAACCCTCCACACTGTAAAGTGTAAAGTTTTTCTGGAACTATACATCCAAGTCAAGAAACATTTAAGAACGCTTATTTTTAAGAGCTCTCCAAGAAGTTACAAAGTCAGGAAACAGTTTAGCTTAGAACACTTGGACAATGATTTTTTTTTTTTTTAATAGCAAAAACATATTAACAATCAAAAGCTAAATTAATATGTACACGGATTGAATCTATTTAATCCTGCACTAATGTACCTTCTCTTGTCTATGCATTACACATGGCTAATTTCAATTTGGTCTCTACTCTTACGCGGCCCAGAATAATACGCCATCTCCGCGAGTGTAATGGCATTGTTTTATCTCTCATCAGACATAATGACAGTTTAATTGCTTGGATAAACAGCCAGAGCAGTTTGACGCAGCGTGGCACTCGGAGCACTATAAATGCTTCACTCTTCCCTCTCCCCCCACAGTCCCTGACTGACTGATTGTATTGCCATCTTGTTTGACTAGAGAAAAAGCAATTAAGTGAAGAGAGGGGTGACACCAGCTCTGCTGAAATTGTTTATTTATCTGGATAAGCAGCCGGACCGTGTGAGGCATGAGGAGCGAGTGGAGCTTCTTCATTTTTCTTGTTTCTTTGCTCCTCTCCTGTGCTGTTTAACCTTGACCTGGCCGGCCAAGGCCTTCCCGCGGAGGCCAGCGGTGCAGGAATGATTAGATTTGGTGGTGAAAGCCATTTATAATTAGAGGCCCGGCAGGCCAGTTCTTCAAGAGAGAGCTTGTTAATCTGTGGCACTCTGGCAGGGAAGCAGCAATGACCATTTTCCCTTAAGCCTTGGACACACCGCACAACTTTTAAAGGAACAGTTTGGCAGAACATCAAATTTACACAAATTTGACACCAAATGGAGTCAATCAGCCAAGACAGGTTTGGTAAATTTAAATGCAGTTACATACAATCAAGTCCATAACTTTGGTAAAGTTTGGTAGTTCAGCTCAGCTGCACTGTAATTTGTCTGTTCACCATTTACTTTATCTACACCGATCAGGCATAACATTCTGACCACCTCCTTGTTTCTACACTCATTGTCCATTTTATCAGCTCCACTTACTATATAGGTGCACTTTGTAGTTCTACAGTTACAGACTGTAGTCCATCTGTTTCTCTGCATACTTTGTTGGCCCCCTTTTACCCTGTTCTTCAGTGCTCTGGACCCCCATGGACCCTCACAGAGCAGGTACTATTTGGGTGGTGGATCATTCTCAGCACTGCAGTAACACTGATGTGGTGGTGGTGTGTTAGTGAGTGTTGTGCCGGTCTGAGTGGATCAGACACAGCAGTGCTGCTGGAGTTTTTAAACACTGTGTCCACTCACTATCCACTCTATTAGACACTCCTACCTTGTCAGTCCACCTTGTAGATGTAAAGTCAGAGACGATAGCTCATCTGCCGCTGCACAGTTTGTGTTGGTCATCCTCTAGTCCTTCATCAGTGGTCACAGGACGCTGCCCACAGGACGCTGTTGGCTGGATATTTTTGGTTGGTGGACTATTCTCAGTCCAGCAGTGACACTGAGGTGTTTAAAAACTCCAGCAGCGCTGCTGTGTCTGATCGGTGTATTTCCTATGTTTACATTTTTCATACTGAAAACTTTCTTAGACTATTGACGGAATCCATTTAGATTTCAGCCACTGACCCGCCGCTGATACTGATACTGGGGTACCTGTGATTTAACTGGCCTTTGGAGCACAGCGATGCGCTTCCATTGCAAATCAGGCTAACTGTAATTCGCACACTCTCTGAGGTCAAGCACGGACCACATATACACATTCATGATTTTTTGGAGGGCTCTTTCGTGTCCAACAGCACTTTCTCTGGAAAAAGAGAAAAACTGAAGCTGAATATTTTACAAATGTACAGCCCACTTAGGCCACTTAAACACCTATCGGGTCCTGTTGCTTATGTGCGCTAATGGAATTCTTGGCAATGGGGGCGTGTATTTGCGTGGTGCTTTTCTGCAGTTGGGGGTAATGTTGGCGGTTCTCTGCCTGCTGCGCGAGAAGAAATGTAGCCCAGCTGTGATTGAAGTGTGCTATAGATCCACAGAACGTAAGGGGAGATCAATAGAGCCAGCGAGAGGCCTGCACTCTCTGTGTCGCTTTAACACAGATCCATACTCTCTCAGTGAAGAAAAACTTCAAGGTCAAAGCAGAGCACTAAAGAGTGTGTAAATGTAAACTGACTTTCTCAAATTGAAGGACGGACTGAAAAAACATTGCTTCGACTTCACTAGATTCAAATGTGCATCATTCACACATGAATAAAACATATTACATTAACACAGTTTAGTCTTTCAGTTTACAGTGCTAAGATATTCAGCTAAGGGTGGACCTGTGATCGGAAACTGACCAGATGAAGGACTAGCGTGCACCAGCAGAGTAAGTAAATGTACGTATAATACTGGATGCAGAATGGAGGCCACAGAGCTTAATACTTCAGACAGCAAACTACAGTGTTTTAAACAAAGTGGCTTTTGGAGTTAAATGTAAGTATTATCATTAACCCCTTAAAATCCCAGGCTTATTACATACTAAGGCTTATTATTCTGTAACTACAGGAATTTCAATGCAAACTAGCTGAGCTATTCTTAGTTTATAGAAGTGTGTAATAAAACTTTGGGCCTGCCGACGGGCCCTGGCCATTTAAGGGGTCAACCCTTAGAGGTTAGCCCTAACCCTAGAGTTATTATTGTCTTTTTGCTTTACTATTTAAATGCAGTTACATGCAATTAAGTTCATAAATATGTGGATGTCCACAAAGTCGTGTAATTGTAGTTGTCCACCATAGCATATTGGAGTTGAACTTAAATAATGATTATGCAGACTTGAGGATATTCACATCTAAATTGGGAGAATTTTATAGGTGTCACACATTCAACCAATCCTCAGATGGACAAAGACTACATCTCCCAGAATCCTGTGGGGGATCATGTGGCGGAGCTACTTCCCTCAAACATGCAGTCGGACTCGGACTCCAATACCCAGACTTCTCAGCAAAGTCACGTGACTCCTGACTGGTCCTCATGCTCCTATCAGCGCTCACGTTCACCTGAATGTTAATATGTATCAGCTGTGTCTCTGTCATATGACTCAGGTAGTTTAGTATTTAAGCCCAGGCTTTAGCCGTTGTTAGTTGCGAGGTATTGCTTTCCCTGTGAAACTACTGAGCGTTTATTTCTGTTGCTATTTTCGTGTATTTGAACCTTTGCCTATTGCCTATTGAACCTTTGCCTGATTGCTTGGATTATTGTTTTTGACCTGTCGCCTGTTTTGCTGACTTCGTTTTGGATTTGCCCTTGTCTGTTATGTTCGCCCTTCTTACTCTGTTGTGTTTTTTGGAACTGACCCACGCCTGTTCTCTGACTACGTTGTACGTTTCTGCATCTAACAGTAAAACCTTACTTTTGTTTTCAATCCGCAAGCGTCTGATTTTTGGTGACATGTTACATAGAAAATACATTTTCATATATAGCCCTCCTATTTTGGGGGCTCAAAAATAATTGGACATTTCCCTCATTATTTGACTTACACGTAGGCAAATAAAAGGTCTAGAGTTGATTTTAAGTGTAGTATTTGCATTTGGACAGCTATTAACTCCCAATATGAAGTCCAAAGAGCTTTGCTGTCAGTGAAGCAAGCCATCATTTGGCTGAAAAATCAAAACAAACCCATTGGAGGCACAGTAAAAGCATTAGGTGTGGCCAAATCAACTATTTAAGACCACAGAAAACAACTGTGGAAAATAACAATTCTTTCTCTGCTAAAGAACACATGACAACAGTTGGCCAGATCGAGAACAACCTCCATGAGGCAGACGTATCTGTGTCAAAGTCAACAATCAAGAGAAGACTTCACCAGAGTAAATACAGAGGGTTTACCACAAGATGTAAACCATTGGTAAGCCTCAGAAAACAGGAAGACCAGATTAGAGTTCGCAAAAACAAACAACTAAAAAAGCCTGTACAACATCTTCTGGACAGATGAGACAAAGATCAACTTGTACCAGAATGATGGGAAGAGAAGAGAATGGCGTAGGGAAGGAACTGTTCATGATCTAAAACATACCAGCTCATCTGTCAAGCATGGTGGAGGTAGTGTTATGGCTTGGGCATGTATGGCTGCCAATGCAGCTGGTTCTTTTGTATGTATTAAATGTATTAAATGTATTAATGTGACTGCTGACAAAATCAGCAGGATGGATTCTGCTAGAATATATGCTCAGATTCTGTCAAATGCTTAAAATTTACTGCGCAATGCTTCATAGTGCAGACGGATAATGACCTGAGGCATATCATGAACACAACCCAAGACTTCTTAAAGCAGAGAAGTGGAATGTTCTGCAATGGTCAATCAATCACCTGACCTCAGTCCAGCAGAGCAAGGATTTCACTCACTGAAGGCAGAACCGGAGGGAAAACATCCCAAGAACAAGCAGGAACTGAAGACGGCAGCAGTAAAAGCCTGGCAAAGCATCACCAGAGGAAAAAATGCATCTTGAGACTCCAGGTAGTTATTAAATGTAATCGATTTGCAACCACATATTACAAATGACCATTTAACCCCTTAAATGGCCAGGGCCTGCAGGTGAGCCCAAAGTTTATTACATACTTCTACAACCTAAAAATAGCTCAACCAGGTTGCACTGAAATCCCTGTAGTTACTGAATATTAAGGCTTAGTATGTAATAAGCCTGAGATTTTAAAGAGTTAACTCTGTTGACCCAATTAGGATGTAAATACCATCAAAATAAAGCTGAAATTCTGCACTTTAATCTCATCATTTAATTTCAACTCCAATATGCTGTGGTAGACAGTTATAGTAACGATAACTTTGTCACTGTCCAAATATTTACACACCTGACTGTGATAACATAATTATTTATATAGCTAAATCATGAATTCCAGTTACGTCTTCTTATTTCTGTCTGAAATGAAAACAAAAAGAGGAATTTGCAAATCAAACAAAGAAGCTGCTGGCATTCTCAGAACAATGGACCGTCCACCCCAGAGTCCAGACCTCAACAACACTGAATGTGTTTGGAATTTATGGGATCGTGAGCAGAAAAAGCAACCAACTTCTAAGACTGAACTTTGGAGGTGTAAAAAGCAGATTTCTTTGATAAACTGAAAGCAAGTCTACTAAAAAGAATGGAAGCTGTAATGAAGGCAAAGGGAGGACAAACAATCCTAAAATTAAACGATATTATATTCAGTGGTCGAGGCTTCTGTGTAATTTTCTGTTAAATATGTTTTCTGCTTATTTTCCTGACATTAAAAAAAGAATAACTCGTGTTTGAGGCCCGTTTTGACTGGGAATGAAATAAATGAAAGGTGGTTTCTGACTTTTGAACATTACTCTATATAATTTTTGGCCTGTCTGCTTGTGTAGGTCATCAGCCCTCAGTGGTGAAAAGAGGAAGGAGGAGAGTGTGGCCCCCATGGTGACTTCCCATGAGGCTTCTATGTAATGTTCAGTTAAATATGCAGTCCAAAAGTATGAGACCACAAAATCTGGATTTTTTTCTTTTAAACCTGGAAATAAACAGCAAAGTGTCAAAAACTTAAAGCCTAAAAGCAAAGAAAAGCTGTGACGGTTAAAATGAAGAAGAAATATTCGAAATTCAGCCCTATTTCTAGGTCACTATTCAAATTGATGCAAATTTGTGAACCATGTTAAGGCCTTTGCACAAAAAGGTCTTTTTAGTCTTATTCCTTCCATTAAAACGTGTTCAGACTCTCAGGTGGATTTGATCTACAAACCAGAGGCTTTTGCACAAACTTAAGGGGTCCATGCCAGCTTGAGTGCATGCCATCATTAAAAGTAAAAGGGACAACACCACCAAATACTAAGAAATTCTGAAATTCATGCAAACACTCATGCAAAGATTCTACTTTTCACTCAAACTGTTACGCTGATAATAGAATTTGTATTAAATTCATTTAAGTTTCCTCGATTCGGAGCTTACATGTGACGCACAGGTCACGTCTTCCAGTACAAGGACACGTATACAGTATTGGAGGCGTGTGAAAAGGGGGGATAATCCTATAAATCTCACCAGCTTCATCCGCACTGATTTATCCCCAAAAGCCCTTTTAGTAAAAGTTCTTAAAGCAGCCGCAAACGTGAAGCGATCTCTTCAGAGAGAGCACAGTCTGGCCAAGGAATTGAGAGGGTCCACCTGGAGATCTGCCGTAATGGCAGCCGTGGACTTTTGGCCTCTTAGTTAAAGGACTTGACCACTCCTGGTGTCCACTCACACACAATGATGTGTAGTCTGTGGCCACCGCACCGCAGAGTCAAAGCAAATCATACACTTTCTGAACTCAGCGATGCTTAATAAAGTCATTCCACTATCAGCTGCTTTAAGCGAGAAAAAGGGATTTAGGCTGGTGATTTGATTTGATGCTCCATATAACCATTACCAGAAGTAATCTGCCGGATAATTTCGTATGCAGAGTGGAGGCCACAGAGCCACAACACTTCAGCTAAGCACGACAAATTTTCCTAAAGGCCAAAACTGATTAACAATTTCCTGCCGAACGCTTTTGTAATTCAAAAAATAAATGAATCCATAAGTAAAACGCGTCTGCCAAACTTAAAGGGAATTCCTGTCATTTTTCAATAATTCTGTGTGACTAAACAGTTAAGAGGTAAACAAAGTCGTTCAGAGTGGTTTGGTGTGTGACGCTCCATTCTAGAGAAACTTGCAGAGTCAGAATTGTTAGGTGACCCTTATTAGTCCCACAACGGGGAAATTTCACCTCCACATTTTGACCCATCCATGCAGTGAAACACCACATACACACTAGTGAACACACACACTAGGGGGCAGTGAGCACACTTGCCCGGAGCGGTGGGCAGCCCTATCCACAGCGCCCGGGGAGCAGTTGGGGGTTAGGTGCCTTGCTCAAGGGCACCTCAGTCACGTACTGTCGGCTCAGGGGATCGAACCACAAGGCTGGTTCCCTAACCCGCAGCCCATGACTGCCCCAGTGGTGGCGATAGGAACCAGACATCTGAAGAGTTTAATGCCTCTGAAACCCATGTCTCAAACACAAGACACAATCCTATCCAGCCTGCAAAAGTATTTTAATTTTCTGTCAATATTAGCTCATTTTACAGTCCCCAGCATGCACTGCAACGTAATGTGCTCTCCGACTCTTCTACCCTAACAACAATCTATGGGACAGCGGTTACACAACTCTACACAACTCTGAGCAATTCTACACAGTTCCACACCTGTCATATCACCAAACACACAAGCTGCATTTCAGCTGCAGTTCAACCAATATAAACACTTAATGTGAGCTCAGCAGCTCAGAAACTGAGCCCAAGTCTTAATGATCAAACACTAGTTCAAGCAGATAGGTAGGTTTAAAAGACTGAGCTACTGGGGACGTTTAAATTTTGAATATTACAAGTATTCATGTAATATTTCAAGATCTGCTACAAGTGCCTGTATTTTACTGCTGTTTTTGTGTATGTTGAATAAACATTGTCCACTTCAGGTTACAGCACAACATTAATTAGAAATGAAATAAAACCATAGTCGTTCTTTGGCCCACGGGTTTGTTGAGATTTTTTAACATGGCCCTTTTAGTGGTTGACTTTGACACCCCTGCTCTGAGAGCTGCCTCATAGAAAGGTATTACATTAAATTGGATATGAACAACCTGCCTGATGTCTGAGACACTGTTTGACACTAGTGATAAGCTTTTGGCCTGACATGCATTTTTTAAATACAGTCATAGTCAGTGTTAAAGTCAAGAACTCTAGAGCCGAGTCCAAGTCAAGACCAAGATTTTTAGAAGCCCAGACCAGATAATAATAATATTGTTGTTGTTGTTGTTACTACTACTACTACTACTACTAATAATAATAATAATAATAATGCCTAAACATTACTAATTATTATTATACTTTTAGTCAAACTTTGCATGGTAACTGGAAGCAGTGGTAAAGTTATTCTCTGTTTTCTTCTCCAAAACTTACTCAGAATCATCACCTAAAGTCAAATGCATGATCTAAACTATGTTTTAAACGATGTCTGAACTTTGGAACCAATAAACATCAGCATGCAAATAATATTCAGGTAAGTCATCCTGGAAAAATCAGTTAGATCCTCAACAGATTTTATTTAAACATACAAAGCAGTGTTTTTCAACCTGTGGGCTGCAGCCCCCAGAGGGCCGTGGTGGTACTGAAGTCTAATAAAAATCATTACAAGTTAAGTGATCATTATTAATCCCACAACAAGGAAATTTCACCTCTGCATTTAACCCATCCGTGCAGTGAAACACCACATACACACTAGTGAACACACACATTAGGGGGCAGTGAGCACACTTGCCCGGAGCATTGGGCAGCCCTATCCACGGCACCCGGGGAGCAGTTGGGGGTTAGGTGTCTTGCTCAAGGGCACCTCAGTCATGTACTGTCGGCTCAGGGGATCAAACCGCTGGTTCCCTAACCTCCAGCCACGACTGCCCAAATACAGTAAACTAAATGTATTATGAATAAATATTCTGAATAAAATCCTGTTAAATTATTCTTCTCCTCAGATGAGAAAAAATGATTTGGTCACATAAATTCGGGGAAGCCCGGTTGCGTGGACTACCAGTGGCAAAAGTTTGGGAACCTTGATGCGGAAAAAGGACTAGTTAGATTTAATTCTGATTATTCTTAGTTTTGTTGATATTCAATAACAACTCAGCCTCCAGTTGTCTCAGACAGAGGCATCGCACTCGGCTGGTCTCAACAGTTTCTGAGCCAACCTCACCCCGAGACAGAGACAAGACCGAGTGCAAATGAGGTCGAGACTGAGATGAGACCAAGACCACTAGTCCTCGAGTTCATTCATGGTGGAGAGGTACATGCTGGGTGTTATAAGGTGAAACAGTCCCCAAAGAAAGCTGTTGTATGTGATAATGATACAACAGTGGTGAATCTGAAATAATAGGTTTTCTTTCAGGACTACACTCTTAAAAAAGGTGTTCAGATTGATGAAGATTATGTTGTTTATGGGTCTGTATCAAACCTTTTTGAAAATTATTCTATACAGCACCAAAAAGGGTTCTTCTATTGTTACAGGTTTCAACCTACTTAGTTTTTTTTAACAGCTCTTGTTAAGTTCTTGTGCTCATTTGTATTTATAATAATAAAAAATACCAGTTAAAAAAAAAAAAAACAACAACAAGCAACTGCTGTCCCCAAACTTTTGACAGGCAGCGTAGGTGTTAATATGCCTAACATTAAAACTGCAGAGTTCAGTTCGGGAGCAAGAAACAGTGGCTGCAGTGACCTCTACTGGCAGGAGCGGGTATTGCAGGGCGCCCTAATCAGCCTGTCACATATAATCCAAACGCGTCACGTCAAAGCCAGAACATCTCTATCATCTCCATCATTTCTAACGCAGAGTGTAGCAGCTAGGGGTTGGGGAGGGAGGGCGGTGTTCACCCTCCCCTCCACATTTCCATCAGCGCCTCAGGCCTGTCTGTACAAGGCCCTCCTCCTCCTTTACAGCGCTGCTTCACGGCCCCCCGTCCGTGCTGATGTAAGCCGCCCTGTAAACAGTGTAACTGCCAAACAAGCAGACGCTGCGTTTCGCCTCCAGGGGGGGCCACGGAGCCCTTGATCACCGGGACGTCCTGTGGCAGCAGGTCTCCGATGGCCTTGTTAGCTGATGCTGCTGCATGTCGCTATGCTGGCGGGCTCGGGGTGAGGAGGTGGTGGGGGGGGGGTGAGAATGAAAACTCAGAATCTGTCACAGAGAATTAAAGAACATGAAGCTTTGGGGTACGCCAGGCTAGCAGCGCCGGGTCAACCGCAGTGCCACGGAGTCGATTCAGGATAAAAATACAAAAAAAAAAGAAGGCAATATGCACTCGCTCAGCTCCAGCTGCACTGATATAATGATGAGACGTTATTAAAAAGGGTGCAGAATTCCAACTGAAGTGTGCATTTCCAACAGAATCCATTGCTTTTTTTTGGCACTAGTCATTAAATCTACCTCTGTGCCAGCACACTGAGCTCATTATGCCTTATGTTTTGCAGTGGGGTTCGGGCCCAGGCCAGAAATGAAGCGCCAATCAACTATGCAATGATTATTTCATCAAAAGAAGTCTGTTTTATCAACCCGAGAAGACCCAAAAACCCCATTTGCTGCATTGGCGGCACAGTTTGAGGTATGATGTCTTAATTGAATATGTTTATAGCAAAAGCAACTTCTCTTGAAGCTCCCAGTAAGTGGGTTACCCTGTTTAGGCAGCGAGGCGGCGTCCTCTGGTTCACCCCGAAAATCTCTCTCTCTGCCTCCCTCTCTCTCGCTCCCTCTCTCTGCAGCCGCCCCCTCCCCTCTTTGATCCTTCTCCACAGACGGCAGGAAAAGATGACAGCTCCTCGACGAGCATGCGGCTGGAGGAGAAAAGAGGAGAGGACTTTTTGAAATTTTTATCAGCGGGTGACATGTATGGCATCAAACAGCCTGCAGGATGGGTTAAGAATGCCTCAGCCTCCAGAGTACACACACGCTTTTGTGAGACAACACCCGACGCCTGGCCTCTGTCACACACACTCGGGTTTGTTTTAATACCTTACCGGGATGTGGGGTCACACATATCACCAGTATATGTTATGCATTATGTATGCGCATGTATGTAATGATCATATTGCTGTGGTCTGAAGAAAACCTCGTATCTCCAAAGTGGTAACTTTACAGGAGAAGGAAAAAACATACTTTACTTGTGATGTAAGTCAATGGAACCAGACGTCTTTTCAAGTCATTTTGGGCCGTTTTTCTTGGTCCATTCGTCATGAAATTTACACACAATGTAAAGAGCAGCAGGCATTTTCAAATTATGTCAAAAACTGAAAAACGACAAAAATAAAGATATGAGGTTTTCTTCCGCCAGCAGCGACATGTTTCATATGTATAACGTATATGTAAGTATCTACATACAGTTGTATGCCAAGGTTTGGGGGGATCTGGTCTAATCGCATGTTTTTCTATGTGAAAATAAGTTAAAACATCCTATACAGAGAATACACCTAAATATAACACTTTGCTGCAAATTTTAGAGCAAAATTTCTATTTATTGGCTGAGTTTAACATATACTAATATTAAATGTAAAACACTACACACTAAGATATGGCAAAACTTTTTCACAGGGCACATTTTATGTTATTTTTACCTCCTACATCAGGGTTCAGCAACATGCGGCTCCATAGCTGCATGCTCTTTAACTGCCCTGTTGCAGCTCCGCAGCTGATTTAGATTTGTAGGTAAACATAAAATAATCGTCCTTCACAGTAAAACAAAGCTCTGCTGATCATTCAACACAGTTTTAGCAATAAATGGTCTTAAATGCTGGAGTAAATGCAGTCTATAACCGCTAATTCGCCGGCCTTCAAGGTTGGCGTGCAGACCGCTAATCACCATAGCAACGCAGACAAGAATCGCATCTAGCTAGTAGCTAACGAAAAGGCAAAGAGAAAGATTTAAGATGAAAAATGACAATTTTGGAGATGAATGGACTTATTTGCATTTATATTCACTCCACCTGGTTTCCTGATATGTTTAATCTGCAGGGAGAAACTGACAAACACTAAAAAGTCGTGAAACTGAAGTCAGATTCTTATTCGCCAGCATCTTGTTCGAATTCTCCTGTTCCACCTTAAATGGTACAGCAGTTACATTCTGGTGCTATTTAAGGTGGAACGGGAAAATTAGAACAAGAAGCTGGCGAATGAGAAGCTGAATTCAGCCTCGTAAAAAGTCGAACGTTGAGAGACATTTTACAAGAAACTGTTCTACGTTTGAGGAAAAGTTTCCTGCTGGAGATGTGAGAAAAGCTACAACTACAGCTGAGATAAAGGTTAAAGCAGAGCAAAGTAAGTCTGCGTTTTCGTTTATATTGTATTTTTTAGCCAACACTAGTACATTAGAACATACAGAGACATGTTTACAGCCAAGATGGTAGAATGGATATAAAATGTTGTGGCTCCCAAGGTGGTTTGGTTTGTGTTGAAAGGACAAAATGGCTCTTCTTAACATTTGGGTTGCCGACCCCTGACCTATTTGTTAAATTCAACAAATAAACAGTAATTGTGCATTAAAGTGTGTAGAGCTGTGTCTCTGTCGATGATGTGTTCATTTATTTTCACTAAGAAAATTAACTAAACATGTCATTTGATCAGGGGCACCAAACTTTGGCACAAAACTGTATATACAGTACTGTGCAAAAGTGAAAAAGCCAGAGAACTTCAGTTATTTAATTTCATATCTAACATATCATTGAAGACAAGTTGTTCACTTTTCAGAAGACTTTTCAGAGGAGATTGGATAGAAGACAATCCACTTGCATAAAGAAGGAGAATGTCAAAGGAAAATAAGTCATTTTCCAAAACTGGAATTGATGAAATATGGGACTCCTAACAACCATGCAAGACCTGGTAGATCATCAAAACTGTCACTGTCAGATAAAAAGCACTTGAAGTTTTCATCTTTGAGAGAAAATCAAGCTCCACTTTCGCTTCAGATCTGGAAAAATCCACAGCTGTTTCTGTCCATCCTTCCACTCTGCGCTATGGGTCTGAAATGGTATGTAACTGCCAGTAAGCCTTAACTGAAAACAAACAGAGAAGCTGGGAGTGTTCAGAACAATAGACTGGCCACCCCAGAGTCCACTCAATATATCTGGGATTGCTTGGATTGTGAGAAGCAGAAAATGCAACCAACTTCTAAGACTGAACTTTGGAGGTGTGTCTGCAGATTTCTTTGAGAAAATGAAGTGAGTCTCCTGAAGAGTGGATACAGTAAATGTTGACAGATTGATATTATTTTGAGAGCCTTTTGTGTGATTTCCTGTTAAATATACACTCAAAAAAACAGCGAAAAAGAATAACTTGTATTTAATTTCAATTCTGACTGAAAATTACAGCAGACTTTTGCACAGTACTGTATATATGTGAGTACCTACGTTTAAAAAAGTCCCATACGTATTATGTTTATGTAAATACCTATTTAATACCTATACTTAAATACCTATTTGTATTAATAATTTTATTGAGCCCTGCTGCATAAATTGACATAAACAACCCAAAAAAATGACAAAATGTGTCCAGTGTCATGTTACCATTACCATTATTTGTCATGACAGATGTTATAATGTTGCATGTCATGACCGCTAACTACAGTACACACAAGGTGCCAATTACAGGGTCCTGGGGGTCCCGGACCCCCTAATTAACCTCCATGAAAGTCTCAAAATCAAAATTCTGGGGGGTCCCTGAAAATAAACTTATTATGATGTAATGCTGTCCATCAGGGTAAATTAGATTCTCGAATACAAATTCAGGGAAAGGTGATTGTTTTGTCAGCTTCTCCCATGAAACTCTATCTTTGATATTCTTAACTAACTAGTGATGCAGCACTGGTGCACCTCAGGGTGGAGATGTTGCAAACTGGTTAACCCAGTTGGTCCTTCATGGCAGCCGCAGCTAAGCCTAGAATATCTCTGAAAAACTTTACAATGTGCCGCAGCATATTTGTAAATCTGAAAACTAGCCCAGTTTCCCAAGAGTTTGGTGGAAAGAGTGAATTCTTACTCATTTCTCAAACAGAAGACAAGATGAGATGTGTAAGATTTCAATTAATGTCTGGAAGATTGCAAGTCCAAACTAGAAAGGAGCATTTTCAGAAGAAGAACTGTTAAACCAATCAACGCCACTATGGCGAGTGAGTTAGCAGCCTGACAACGCTGGAGAAGCCAGCCAACATGAGACCTCCCAGACACCAGGGGGTATTTCTCACGCTCAGTATACATTATAAAAAATTAGCATAAGCTGCCATGACATCAAACATTATGGCGTGATTCATCACAGATACCAGTAAAGGTAATATGACACCGTCATATTACTGAACAAAATCTGTCGTCATAACTCGTGGCAGCATATGACATCTGACTTAACATGTTCATGACATGATTATGTCAATGTTCTACCGCAGGAATCCAGTGAATTTTCTAAGCCTAAGCCAAACCTTCAACACAGCAAGCTAAAAAAATGGCTTTGTTCTTTCAGTTTCAGACAATCAACCAAGAAAACTTTGTTAATTTTGTATATTAACCCTGTTTTTCACCATTTCTGTCCTGAAAATGTACTAAAACATACACACAGCCCCTCTCTCTGACCCGTCTCTTCATCACAGCAGGTCAACAGGTGGGTGACGTGTATGGAGATGGAGCTGACAGGATCGGCCGTCTCTGTTTACCCTCCTGAACATATGGCACAGAGACGCTCATCTGCCTTTCATAGCTCACAGTGGCGCCAAGCAGCAGCTCGGGATGAATCCGTCTCACACTGTGTACCACACAGGCTCGACCTCCTTCCCCATAGCCTCCCCAACTTTCTCAACTGTTTACTCTCGATGATGTGAACTGTTCTCGCTAATATAAAGCCAATCTGTATGCATAGCTAGGCCGTAACTAGCATGAGGAGGTCCAGATCTAGTTTTAGAGGGATTTTGTAAGATCCATTGTGGACACAGCAACGACACTACTGTTAGAAGTAAAGGTTCTGTGCAGGTGCATTTTTTGTTTATCAAGGTACAAACAATGTAAATGTTCCCTCAAAGGTACAAGGTCTGGTTTTAAGGTCTGATTGTGAACCTTAAATAAGTTTTTCCAGGTGAAAAGTACGTATTTGTACCTTTTCATTAATGTTTTAAAACAGAACAGTAAAATAAAAGCCTGGAGACGAGACGGGGTGTGTGGAGTCAGTACAGCTTAGAACATATCATTTCAGTGGATTATGGTTCAGTTATGTTCCCTGACTAAAGGTACTGAGATGTACCCTTGAGGGTCCCACCCCAGTGACAAGAGAGGCTGACCCACTGATGGCTGAGTATCTTTATTTCTGAGAGGGTACCCAGTCAGCAGTGCCTGATTCTCAGCTGAAATGAACAAATATGGCTAAGAATGGGAGCAACCGGTTAAAAAAAAAGCAACAAATTGACAGTTCACATATTCACTGTGTGATGTTGGTCACTTTTCTGCAAAATGGACCTCACTAAAATGTGATCCTAGTTACTACCCTGATGCATATAAATGTATATACATATAAAATGATTCTAATATGATGTTAGCATTATACAGATTCATAACTTTCAAATAATTAGCAGAAAGCCATACAAAAAATGAAGGAGTTTTAAATGTGTCCAGAATGATAAGCAGAGCTGTAGATGATCATAAAACACCTGAGAAAACTGAACAACACTGAGAATGTTATAAGTTTTCTGAAAGTGAACATTGAGAATGCCTCATATTTCAGCTGAGATCAAACCTCAAGATGGGTAACTAGACAAGAAATTACTATAAATAGATAATCACAGTGTATTATTTATCATGTAATAACCTCATTGTTCCTTCATGACAGTCCTATTAATTATTAATATGACAAGATACTGGGTCCAGTAGCGTATACAGTCTTTATTAATGAATAGTTAAGTGGGACACTTAACTGGGCTTTGTTGCTTATACTAAGAATATATATATATATATATATATATTTCCTTCTATAACCTAAGAATAGCTCCACCAGTCTGCATTGAAGTCCCTGTAGTTACCGAATAATAAGCCTTAGTATGTAATAAGCCTGGGATTTTAAAGGGATAACTGTTGATGTGGCATGAATATGAATATGAAATGTTTTGATTGATGTGGTGTCATATTTGTCCATAATGGTCAATAAAATTCAGGTCAGGAGTTGTTTCACCTTCCTATTTAGAAACCAGTCTTGAGCAAATTTGGCTGTATGTTTGAGGTTGTTGTCTTGCTGAAACATCCATCCTCTCCTTGACCAATAAGATTAGCTGGAGTTCCAATCATTCCACTCACGTTTCATTTGAGAACATGTACTGTTTTCAGAGATGCAGCCTCATATCATGATACTCCCACCGTCATGCTTCACTGTTACCATAAGTCGAATCTTTCTCCAAACATGATGAGCTGAATTATTGCCAAAGGGTTCTGTTTTTGTTTCTATTGACCAGAGAACATTGTTCCAAGAGTTCTGGTTTGTCTAAATGCTTGCTTGTCCATGTGCATCGTTTTTAACCGAGGAGTTTTGTATACGGTGTAGGAACAGAGATGATTACGGTGAAGTTCGATGCTTATTGTTCTCAGCGTAGCTGTTGTTCCTGCTGCTTTCAGGTCGTCCAGCAACTATTTCTGAGTGACTGCTGGCTTCTCTCACCTCCTTCGTCATCAGTCTGAGAGAAATCTTGTGTGGCACACAGGTCCATGAACTTCACTGAACCTTCCAATTGCATCTTATTGAACCAACTGCATTGACAGGGATGCCATTTGTGATGGCTCTGTAGCTGTTTCCGGTTGAGTGTTGTTTAATTATGTTGGCCCAGAGAACTTTGGGACGCTCCTACACTTTCATCATGATGGCTACTTGTTGCGTAAAATGTTCCTAACCAACGAGAACGTCTTTAATAAAGACATGAGGTGCACAAGAACACTTTTATGTATTTTTTTGCAACATTAATATGTAGAACTTCATTTTTAACCTTTACATCTAGGTTTATTTTAATATACACCGATCAGGCATAACATTCTGACCACCTCCTTGTTTCTACACTCATTGTCCATTTGATCAGCTCCACTTACTATATAGGTGCACTTTGTAGTTCTACAGTTACAGACTGTAGTCCATCTGTTTCTCTGATACTTTGTTAGCCCCCTTTTACCCTGTTCTTCAGTGGTCAGGACCCCCATGGACCCTCACAGAGCAGGTACTATTTGGGTGGTGGATCATTCTCAGCACTGCAGTAACACTGATGTGGTGGTGGTGTGTTAGTGTGTGTTGTGCTGGTATGAGTGGATCAGACACAGCAGTGCTGCTGGAGTTTTGAAACACTGTGTCCACTCACTGTCCACTCTATTAGACACTCCTACCTTGTCAGTCCACCTTGTAGATGTAAAGTCAGAGACGATAGCTCATCTGCTGCTGTACAGTTTGTGTTGGTCATCCTCTAGTCCTTCATCAGTGGTCACAGGACGCTGCCCACAGGACGCTGTTGGCTGGATGTTTTTGGTTGGTGGACTATTCTCAGTCCAGCAGTGACACTGAGGTGTTTAAAAACTCCAGCAGCACTGTTGTGTCTGATCCACTCGCACCAGCGCAACACACACTACCACCACCACATAGTACCTGCTCTGTGAGGGTCCATGGGGGTCCTGACCACTGAAGAACAGGGTAAAAGGGGGCTAACAAAGTATGCAGAGAAATAGATGGACTACAGTCTGTAAGTGTAGAACTACAAAGTGCCAAAGATGCACTCTATAGGTTCGGTAGGCTTTGAAATTTCAATAATGTTTACATAGTGCATTATTTAAGAATGGAAAATTTGGTTTTGGTCTGGCCACTTTCACAGGTGTCAAAGAGGCTAAATTCTCCTTTTTTGTGCCGAAAAGGATTTTAACCATGTCAGTTCAATTTGAAAGCAGAGGTTCAGGTGCAGGTTGCTGCTAAAAGGCGTAAAGACACCCTGAGACTCCACTCTCTCTCAGCATGATGCAGAAATGAACATAAAGCTATATGGTGGAGCGCTGGGCTCTGGAGACCTGCAGTGTCCCGCAGCTGAACTCATGATACTGTGCTTCACTCTGCACTGTGGGGAGTTTATTCAAATCACTATCCTCAGTGGGGTCACTCTATACTCACATTCATAAGTAGGATACTGGGCGTGTTTTCGTGTGTTGCATGTTCGATTACACACACATACACAGTGGTGAACTGTGACTATTAGAACTGGGCTATTAATTTGAGCCATAAATGTTAAAACTTGGGTAAAATTCGAGAAAAACCCACTTCTAGCACAATCTAAACTCTGCTAGCACCTCTATGGGACTAGTAGTTTGTTAGTGCTAAGCTAATGGTGATTCGCATGAACATATTTTGTCCATTCTAGATTAAACACAGTCATTTGAAGCTTCAAAAGCATATTATACAGTATACATTATACATATGTTTTATTTGAGGCTTGTGACAGACATATTAGCATATTCTTTATCTTGTAGCTGTTGCAGTTTCACACTGACTCTTTCATTAGAGAGGCCAGTCATAGAGCTCCTACCTCTGTTTTCCATTCCTAATAACCCTCTGATCAGGCTGCCACTTCTATTAGTACACAGTCAGTGAGGTATCTAGAACTTCCAGAAGGCCTGGAGTGACGTTTTCACTCACAAAATTGGTCCCACCTATTGGAAATCGATTCTGATGCTGACGGGCAATTCAACATGTTAGGCCTTCTCTTCAGCCCTTTAAGTCCTAACCAATCAGAGAGCTCTGTATTTTTAAGTTCCCAGAAATCATTAGACCTTTGCTGAACGCCTTGAAGGCCCTGAGAGTTCCCCACTGCACACACAGTACTGTGCAAAAGTCAGAGATCACCCTGAAGTTTAATATCCAGAATACCTCTTATTTTAAACGGGATCACATTTTGAGGAATTATAACTACAATATATATATATATATATATATATATATATATATAAATACAATAATAATATACTATATAATTACAATGTTATTGATCATTTACAAACTTCTATAAGCATGAAATATTGGATGAAACATCCAAAAATGCCATCTAGTGTATTTTTTGTATATTTTACACATCAATTATTACACAACAATTGTTATTATGACAAGTCGTCCCAAACTTTTACACAGTAGTCTGCATGTGGGCCATTTTGAGGTCACATGACCGCACGATGTGTTGTGTTTCTTAGTACAGTATCAGCTGTCAAAACCTCTGGCCCCAAGGCCCAGTTGATTGATTTGCTTTCATATGTGTTGAGATTCTTCCAATTCTTCCATTGTTAAATGGGAAATTAGCGGCCTGTCATTTATCAAAGGTGTCAGATCGAATTCACATTGATTTATGAGTTTTATTAAGACTTATTATCATTATTATAACCAACCTGTTTAATTGAATATGGCAATATGTCACAGTGTGCAGTGGGAGATGATTATTCTGGCGTCTGCTGAAAGAGAATCTAACCTCATTTCCCTATAGGGATCTCACAGGGAATAAGCAGACGTGTGTACAGTAAATAAGCGTAGTATTACATTCCAAAATGCCTCCAGCGTGTTCTGTCTGAGTGCATATTCATGAGTGCAGGCCTGCCTGTGTGTGTGTGTGTGTGTGTGTGTGTGTGTGTGTGTGTATGTGCACGTATAACGTGAGGTGCACGCTTACAGTCCTGTGCAAAAGTTAGAGACCATCCTTCTTTTATTTAATTTACAGTGAAAACAGCCATTTAGTATAAGTTATTCATTTTTCAGTGTCAGGAAAAAAAGCAGAAAGCTTGTATGTAAAGTACTGTGCAAATGTTTTAGGCATCTGACAAAATAGAATGAAAAAGCTGTTTATCTGGGTAGGAAGTGTTGATTTGCTCAAACAACACTAGTATTACAGTAACATTAATGCAATAAGCTGTGATTTTATGGATGTAAATGTGTCATTTAATCATTTCCAAGCCTCCCCTATGGCAGCCCAGTATTAGTTTTGGTTATTATCCGGTACCTGATTTGGCTAATCAGCTCTTCATCTTGTTAAATGAAGTGTGTTGGCAATGGAATTTAATGAATCTATGTGATGGCTGGGGGATCTGAAACCAATAGTAAGAAAAATCTGTTTACTTTTTTTCTGCATTTTAGTCTATTTGCATGTATTCAAATGTACATATATACATACATTTCCTAGAAGTTGATTGCATTTCCTGTTCTCACAATCCAAGTAATCCACATTCAGTGTTGTTGAGGTCTGGACTCTGGGGTGGTCAGTTCATTGAACACCAGCAGCTTCTGTTTGATTTGCAAATTAAGTCAAACCAAATTAAATTCACCTTTAGCAACAATGTCCAACATAACTTGTGATTTTTCACTATCACTCTAGTATTCATGCCTTCAGATCTAATGAGCCACATTCAGAGTTACTGTGCACATCTGTTTGCAGTTACTGTACTAATGCAGTGCTGGATGGTCTGCTTGGCTACTTTTGTGCTTTAAATAATCCGTGTTCATGCTTTCAGTTCTAATGTGGTGGTTTTGGTCTAGAAAGAGTTTCTTCTCCCATTCAGAGAGCAAAATGCTGGGCAAAGGTGTCAAAGTTCAGTCTTAGAAGTTGGTTGCATTTTCGGGTTCTCATGATCCAAGTGATCCCAAACACATTGTGATGTTGAGGTCTGGACTCCAGGGTGGTCAGTCCATTGTTCAGCTTCTTTGTTTGATGTGTCAAGTCAAGTCAAGTCAAATTTATTTGTATAGCGTTTTTTACAACTGATGTTGTCACAAAGCAGCTTCACAGAAATCCATTAAGGACAAAGTTTTAACATGAAATGTAAATCCTCCAGGTGAGCAAGCCAGGGGCGACAGTGGCAAGGAAAAACTCCCTCAGAGCTGAGGAAGAAACCTTGGGAGGAACCAAGGCTCACAAGGGGGGACCCATCCTCCTCTGGTCAAACTACCTACAAAATTATTATACTACTAATATTAATAGTAGTAGTAGTAGTAATAGTTAGGAGTCCACTTCAGCATAGGGTGGGCAGCCAGTCCAAGGCAGGTGGCAGTAGCTGGGCAAGTGGCAGTGACTGGGGCGTGGGCAACTGGTCTGAAGCGGGTAGCAGGAGAGCACGACAGACAATCATCCATCAGTGTCCGGCCGGACAGGTGGGCAGTCGTTTACTCGGAAAAAAGGTAGGGAGATGGAGTTAGTTTAGTTCTGTATGGGTGTATGTGTAATAATATGTAAAACATTTCCAGAGTGTGGCTAACGACTCCGGCAGATCTGACTATAACAGCTTAACTAAAAGGAGCGAACCAAAAGGGCACACAGATACGGGAGCACACTGAAACAATTTGGCATCCCTCCGCTCCACCGTCCACAAACCTGAGTGATTGCGTGCGAGCAGCGGGACAACAGCAGCAGCGTCTCAGTTTACTATAATTGTCCGTATAATGTGTCCGTCTCCTTTTCTCAGTGAGGTTCTTCTCGATCAGCTACACATCCTTTCAGACCCACAGCGCTGAGTCGTCTTCTCACAGCGGAAGGATGGACAGAAACACCTGTGGATGTTTTCAGATCGGAAGCAGCTTGATTTTCTCCTCTCTCTCAGAGATGAAAGCTGCTGTTTATCTGATGGGGGCAGTTTATTTGGTCTACCAGGTCTTGCATGGTTGTTAGGTGTCACTTTACTCAGTATCTTTTCATTATTTTTAGAAGCCCAGTTTTGACCAGGTTTACTGGCAGGTTTAGACCTCTTTCCTTATTCAAGTGGATTATCTTCTATTTAATCTCTCCCAAAAATGAATAAATGTGCGCTTAATAAATGAGGGTCTCTGACTTTTGCACAGCATCTGTAACAAAACTGTTTTTACATGAATAAAATCAGTGATTCCAAACTTTTGAACAGTAGTGTATCCAGCTTATAGACGCTGAGAGATCTTTATTCAGCTAAACTCACAAAGTTCTCCAGCGTTGATCTTGGCCCGAGCTTTTTTCTCACACAGATGTAGCTGAAAACGATGTTCCATGATCTCCAAAACACCTCTTAAACGTTAACTGAGCGCAGTGTCGGCTGCTAATCGGCGACCCAGAGCTCCAGATGGCTCGCGGTAGGACTTTGAAACCAACATGAAGAAATGGCTAGAAATGAAGAACCCAGCTTCTACAGCCCCCGAAGCAGCTCATTTCAATAAGAACAAAGCTGCACGCGGGATGAAACGTTTCTTTCAGCCAGGGGGCGTTTAAATCCTAGAACAGTTTCAAGTTGCATATTTATAGTTCTTAAAATCAATTCAATAAGTCCTCAAAATGCAGCTGGAATTCATCGACTGGTCAAACAGGAAAATAACTCAAAAAAACAATTCAACAAGTTCGGCTAATTGCTCTCATCGTCCCACTGTCGGGCGAAGATGAGACTGGGCTCAGGATGAAGCTGCATCTGCAGGATAAATGAGCTTCGGTGCTGTAATGAACTTCATTAAGGTTCAGTAAACGGTCTGATGTCCTCGGGTGTGTTTGAGTGTCCCCGTACTGCTCGCATCTGACACTCCGGGAGGCTTTTGTGAGGACTCGGTATACAGTGCTGCGCAGCTGTCTTTGAAAAAGGTTTAAAATGAAGCAGTTTTTGTCCACACTTTTAAAAATAGTTCAAGGGTTCTTTACAAAAGGGAATTGTTCTACCACCCCATTTCCAAAAAAGTTGGGATGCTGTGCAAAATGTAAATAAACACAAAATGCAATGATGTGCAAATCATTTAAACCCTATACTTCATTGAAAATGGTACAAAGACAACAAATCAAATGCTGAAATGTTTTATTGTTTTTTGAAAAATATTTGCCCATTTTGAATTTGATGCCAACAACACGTTCCAAAAAAGTTGGGACGGGGGCCTGTTTACCACTGTGTTTCATCACCTCTTCTTTTAGGAGGGCTCTGTAAGTGTTTGGGAACTGAGGAGACACTGCTGTAGTTTTTGAAGTGAAATGTTTCACTTTAAATCATTTGCACATCATTGCATTTTGTTTTTATTTGTATTTTGCATAGCGTCCCAAATTTTTTTGGAAATGGGGTTGTATTGAACCATGAGTTCTGTACAGAACCTTTTTGAAAATGGTTCTATATGGCAAACAAAAGGGTTCTGCTACTGTTATGGTGTCAAGTTTGTGCCTTTTTGGCACTGTAAACGAACCATTTTCAAAAACGTTCTATATTCAAAACGGTTCTATAAGGAACCATATACAACACATTCTCCATCAATCTGAAGAACCATTTCACCACGCAAAGAACATTTAAACATACAGTTGTTCTATATGGAACTTATGGTTCTAAATAGAACCAGTTCCATTACTAAAGAAGCTTTGAAGAACCATCTTTTTTAAAAGTGCACAGAAACACTATTTAACATTAAACATAATACAGTAAGTGGGTCATTCCTTCACTGAAGTGGCAAATGGCCTCGCTCAACTTTGAACCGATGAAAATGAACTGAAAATAATAATAAACTAAAGATGTATAATTATTCACTGTCCTGTTCCTAACTAACCAACAAAAAAGAACCATAAATTTATTTATTTTAATGATTTTTAGTCATGTTGTCCAAGAAAAACAGCATATTACACTTATTATTTTTATTATTATTATGTGAAACAACAATTTTGATGCTTGTTTTTCAGTTTAAATTATAAAAATGTATTGTAATTCATTGAAATACGAAGACTATCCCAGGACGTTTTACAGAAACATGTTTATAACATATATATATATATATATATATATATATATATATATATATATATATATATATATATATATATTGATCATATAGTTATATATTTCATAGATCCGTCATATTTATGCCTGTTATTGCACATTTGCACTGTCTGTTTTGCACTATTGCTACTATTTGCACTTCTGGTAGATACTAACTGCATTTTGTTACCATGTACTTGAATCTATCTATCTATCTATCTATCTATATATAATGAATATGAATAGTTCATATCTGAAGTGTACAAAGTCCACGTAAATAAAAAAAAGTTTATATTAACAAAGAGTTTTCAAATAGCATCAAAATGGTGGTGAATCCTGGATTATTGAGTTATAAGGACATTTATAAGTTATATAACAGCATTTGTGACCCTATGGTTCCCTCACAGAGCTGCATGCTACTGGATTAAGCAGTGCTGTACTGACCTCTTGTGGCCACTTAGTGCCACTGACTTTAAAAACAATTATAAGTCAGATTTGAAATCAATCTTTATAGCTTGGTCTGAAAAATTAAACAAGGATCATGTAGTATTATTACTATATCGCACCTAATTCATCAAAACATGCCCAATATGTTTTAATAAATGACTTAAGAAGAGCCACATTCAGAGTTATTGTGCACATCTGTTTGCAGTTACTGTACTAATGCAGTGTTGGCTGATCTGCTTGGCTACTTTTATTCCTTCAATAGTCTGTGTTCATGCTTTCAGTTCTCATGATGGTCTTGGAAGAGTTTTTTTCTTTGCTTTTCTCCCATTCAAAGTTCAAAATGCTAAGCTAGGCTATGATGGCGCATGCACAGTGGAAAAAAAGGACATGAATTCCTATCTGAGCATTCACGGAAATGAATACGTATGAATACGTATCGTAGTGGTTGAAATCTCCCCTCTGAAATGGGACCCTCAAATAAAAAGAGCATCACTTCATTAACAGCTACCAGCGCTGCTCTGTAGGCGACCCTGCCAGTCTGCATTGACAGCAGAGGAGGGTAAAGTTCAGCTCCTCACTGCTGGGATTTAGTTACATTTAGGGCATCATATGCCTTCAAAGAGGGGGGCAATCATTTATTATCGCCCACCCCTAATTCTTCAGTGATACGAAGCTGAAGCTGTTCACCAGCTTCTTGTTCGATTTTTCCCATTCCACCTTAAATGGTGCAGCAGTTACATTCTGGAGCTTCAGTCATCAGAACTGCTGGACTATTTAATGTGGAATGGGAAAGTTAGCTAATTAGCTACCAAGACATTAGCACACTATTAGCAATTTTTTGTGCTTGTTATGAAGAAAAGGACCATAATACACTGAAACGACATTAAACTAAGAAAATACAGTGGTTATTGAAATTTTTAACAGAGAAAATTCTCACATTTGTGGGTTTCTTTGGTCGCTCATGCAGCCATTTTGCCAGTTTTTCTTTTTTTCTCATAACACTCTGTTTGGAGTCTCTGAAAAACCTCATTTGGAGGGCCATATAGCCCTTATACTTCACCCTAACCCTCTATCTCAACAAAAATCGGGACACCCTACCCCTAGACATGAACGCGCAAAACAGAGGGCTAAGTGGTAGGAGCAAGGGCAGAAATGGGATTGGGCCTTGGTCTTCTAGGTCTTGTTTTGACTTCCACAGTTCCCCTTAACTGCCATTTCTTAATTACATTTGAAACAGTGGAAACTGCAGGCTGAAAGTGCTTTGATATCTTTTCACAGTCATCCCCTGCGTTGTAGGCATCAATTAGCTTCATTTTCAGATCCTCAGCCAGCTGCTTAGAGGAGCCCATGGTTGTTGAGTGTCAGCACAAGGTTTGAACAGAAATTATTAAGCTCTATAACTGTCATCAGCTGACAATTCCTACTGACAATAACCAGTCCTAATTAGCCAATTAAGGCCTAACAAGTTAATTAAAGCAACACTATATAGGATTTGGGGATTTGGAGACCTCTCTGGTGGAAATATGAATCGCACGCAACATGCGGAAGAACATTTTGTGACATCGTCGTGCTTCGGACACCCACACCGGATGAATCTGACTTTTGTGAATGCATACAAAGAGAATTCAAAGAGAACTCAGTCAAAATGTGTAAAGTCTTCTGAAGAAGCTCTGTACTGCATGAAGCTCCATGGTGGTTGAAACACTGGTGGTGACCCTAGCAGCTCTGGTGGCTCCCATGTGGTGACTCAGGCAAACGTCGCTCAGGGGCTCAAATAAAGGGAGAGCGAGAGAGAGAGAGAGAGAGAGAGAGAGAGAGAGAGAATGAGAAAGAGAAAGAGACAGAGAGAGAAACTGATTAACAGGACAGGTCTGTTTATGGAGAGATATTAGAAAGTAATAGTGCAAACAACTGATATTAGCATGTGAGACCTAAACATCGAGTTGGACCTTCTTATTGAGCCTGGGAGTGTGACATTAATATGTAAAACCATATGACCTGGTCCTAAAAACTCCTGCCAAATCTGTCCCGGCACCTCTGACAATTAATTATTTCAGGTCAACTCACAGCAGCGCATTCACGCCGTGTTTTAATGTGTTTTTTCTCCATACTCTGTAATGCTACAAACAATAATACCTAGTGCTGCTTTAAACTCTGAGGCTTTACAACTAGAAGGGGGTCCAAGCTTTTGCATATGTCATAACCTCTGTTTATTTTTTTCTATTACACTATTTACTGTTGTATGTATGCAAAATTTTGGGCACCCCAGGTCAATTTACAAGTTGATTTTATAAGTGTAAATAAGCTCATATCCTTTACAGAAAACACACGTTTGCACATTTTAAAGCCCTTTTAACAGACCTTAAAATCACTGTTGTACCTTTGAAGGTACATATCGCTGCTGTCGGAAGAAAACCTCGTATCTCCATTTTTGTCATTTTTCTGTTTTCGACATAATTTGAAAATACCTGTTGTCCTTTACATTGCCTGTAAATTTCATGAAGAGTGAAGCAAAAGACCCAAAATGTCTGGTTCCATTGACTTACATTAAAAGTAAAGTAGGTTTTTTCCTTCTCCTGTAAAGTTACCATTTTGGAGATAAGAAGTTTTCTTCCAACAACAGCGATATACAATGTTTGTACCTTGACGAATGAAAGATGTACCTGCACAGAACCTTTTTATGACAGTGTTTGCAAAAGTTACGGCAGATTTGATATTGTAGCGTGTTCAAAAAATGTTTTAGGTTATTTGCTCTTCAGCATTTGTTCACTTATTATTTTGGTTATTCTGTGAAGGACTCTTATTGTGAAGTGCGGGGCTAGGTCTGCCGGGGGGGATGCATGTGTGTGTGAGCAAAAAGAGCTGAGAGTCAGAGTCAGAGTCAGAGCTGTTAGTAAAGAGAAAACTCTGCTTATGTGCGGCGTAGCTGTGGCCAAGAACAGCTGGAGAATAAAGCAACACAACTTGTGCGAAAGCTGCGTCTCTTTTAACAGTTGTGAGCACTATAGTATTATATGTTTTATTTATTTCCAACTTGTTAAAGGGGAACTCCATCGATTTCACAAAATTTATTAATCATTTAATAGTTTAAATGTAAACAAAATCATTCAAAGTGGTTTGGTGTGAAATGCGCCTTTCTAGGGAAATTTGCAGAGTCAGAATTGTTCTCCATTATAGTTCTAGGAGCCAGACGTCTGTATGTCTACACTACACATATCACCATTTTATCTGTTATCTAAAATGACCAGTGAACGTACGTGTGTCTCGTAAGTTTTTATATGTCACACTGATAATGACAAAATGCTGTGAAACTAAAATATATGTGTTTTCTTTGGGTACTATTTTTTCCTTACAGTGTCCTACATGTACCTCTCCACCCTGAATGCCTTCTGGGGAACGGTCTGACTGCAGAGCCGCAGATTTACACACCCTCAGTTTCACTACAGCAGAAACTGGAATCAAGGTAAGAAACGTTCGTGAGTGAAATAAATTAGTCGTCGTTAGACACCGTGCAGATATCACTGTTAGCCGTTAGCTTAGAACAGATAGTGTAATGTGGGCCACGCAAAAAATATAAAAGCTATCTGCCTCACTATCCTGCCTCATAAACTGGTAAGCGGAGTAACAAGTAGTTTGTTGTTGAGACCAGCACTTTCCACTCACTCTGGGTTGCTCTGCATCGGTGCCAGCGGGTTCACTCCCTCTCTCTCTCTCTCTCTCTCTCTCTCTCTCTCTCTTCTTTAAATCGCTGCAACTCCTTTGTGTTTTCTGGTTCAAACTGATATGGTTCTACAACATTTTGGAAACAGACCTCCTCTAAGTCCTCTGCATACTCTGCCATCTTCCAAAGTAGGTAAGAAAACCATAAAAATAAACTAAACAAAAACTGCTGCTGGCGTTAGCTGTGCTGAACAGCTGTAGCTACAGGCTAATAACAAAAGCATGTTAGGTTCTGCGCATTGATCTCAGTTGAGATGCGGTTTTGAGAGGAAACACAAAAAATAATCCTGGAGTAAAACTTCATACCTAAAATACATTTTAGGCCAAAACTTTATCACAAACTATCACAACACAGTGTCTCAGGTATCAAACCATGCATTCATAACCATTTTGTGTAATAACTTAACGGGATGTAGCTTTTAGAGCCATTAAACGTGTTGGACGTCTGGTTCCCAGTACTATAATGGTGAACAATTCTGACTCTGTAAATTTCTCTGGAAAAGCGCATTTCACACCAAACCACTCTGAATGATTTTGTTTCCTTGGATGATTAAGTAATTTTACAAAATCAGTGGAGTTCCCCTTTAAACTCAGCAAATAAACAGAAACAGTGCACTAGAATTTGCAGAAAATGCCAGTTTAAGTGTGTCCTCTGTAGAGGACGTGTGCTTGTTTACACTTAGAAAATAAACAAAACGTCAAATGACTGGGGGGTGTTCAAACTTTTGCATACGACTATAATTTGTACATAGGTTCCCAGACTTTTGCCTTCAACTGTATCAGTCTTGACAAAAATAGTCTGTTTAATTCCTAAGATTGAAAATGGTCATGTAAATATGAATTATGGTTTTATTTACTGGTACATAAAACCAGAAACTGGATCTAAATAAAACACAAAAAAATCTGTATTAGGAAATGCAGAGTATTCTGCCCTGTTTAATCACAAGTGAAGGTCTTCAAAACATAGACTGGAGCATCAGCATGTGTAACCAAAACTGGTTATATATTAACAGCAGCAGGTCGTTTGATTATTTATTCAGTCACTCTGTACTTTGTGGTCTGAAATCAAATATAAAAATGATGCTATTTATGGAGCTGCACTGTTTAAAAGAGAAAATGTCTGAGCTTCCAGCAATTTTAATACATCAAATTCTTATTCGCTAAGACCTTGGAACTGCACTAGAGATTTATAGAGACTAATAGCATTTGAACAGTGAATAGTGTTTTGATAAAGTTTTGATAAATCACGATTCAGGTGCCTGATGAATTAAAATGGTCTTTATATAGAGTTTTACTTTTGAATTAGAGCATTTTAGTTAATCCTCCCAGCGTCTGCTTTAAAGCCATTTCAAGGTTTCCCGAGAGTTTGGTCTGTAAACATATATAAAGAGGTCTAATTTACATCACTAGCTTGAGATTTATTAAACACTCACATACTGCATCATACAGCATGTTGAATATGCAAATGAGCTGTCAGGCTCAAGTTAGAGGAGGCTCAGGATTACCAATGAATTCCATCCCGTATCAGATTCCTAATTTCTCTTGACTGTCTTCTATTAGACTGTTTAGAGCTGATAGGCTTTCTTGGAGAATAATTAGCTGTGGATGAAAATCTGTCATAAAGCATTATTGAAGGAGCCTGAAGTCTGACACTGGTGTCCAGGTGCTGGTCTTCATGTTTCCAAGTGCTAAAGATCAAAAACCTCCAGCTCAGTTCTGACTTCCATGCACCAAAACTCAACGGCCGACTGAAATGACCCTACCTGGCTACCTTTGTTGGTGCTCCTGAATTCTTTTAGGATAACGCAGCAGGTTCCGTTATCCTAAAGGGGCATCACGATGGCAGCTGTTAAATATGGTGCTGGGCACATTGGCGCGTATTTATTTATTTATTTATTTATTTATTTAATATTTTTGGAAGGACATTCTGAATGTTCTAACCTAGCTACATTGTCTGGGGCTTACAGTATACACCGATCAGGCATAACATTATGACCACCTCCTTGTTTCTACGCTCATTGTCCATTTTATCAGCTCCACTTACTATATAGGTGCACTTTGTAGTTCTACAGTTACAGACTGTAGTCCATCTGTTTCTCTGCATACTTTGTTAGCCCCCTTTTACCCTGTTCTTCAGTGGTCAGGACCCCCATGGACCCTCACAGAGCAGGTACTATTTGGGTGGTGGATCGTTCTCAGCACTGCAGTAACACTGACGTGGTGGTGGTGTGTTAGTGTATGTTGCGCTAATTAAGCCCCTGAAGCAGCAAAGCATCCCTACACCATCACACTACCTCCACCATGTTTGACTGTTGGTATGGTGTTTTTATTATGGAAAGCTTTAGGCTAGATGTAATGAAACCCCTGTTTTCCCATCAGTCACCAGTCCACAGCACATTATTTCAAAGGGCCATTTTTTGGCAAATGTGAGACGAGCCTTTATGTTCCTTTTGGTTAGTAGTGGTCTTTGATCTCTACCATGGATACCCAGTCTCTTTTTGCCAAGCCTCTTTCTAACAGTGGAATCATCAACGCTGACCTTATCTGAGGTGAGCAAGGCTTGTAGGGTTGGGTGTGTCTAGTTAAATTGATCGCTATTATCAAATAAATTTGGTTAATTGGTTGATAGAGGTAAGGGGAAAGGACCTGCCCCATGTGGAGGAGTTTAAGTATCTCGGGGTCTTGTTCACGAGTGATGGGACGAGGGATGGTGAGATCGGCCGCAGGCTGGGACAGGCGGCAGCAGTAATGCGGTCACTGTACTGGACTGTAGTGGTGAAGAGGAAGCTGAGCTCTCTGTTTACCGGTCGGTCTACATCCCGACCCTCAACTGAGGTCATGAGCTGTGGGTAATGACCGGAAGAATGAGATCACGGATACAAGCGGTAGAAATGAGCTTTCTCCGCAGGGTGGTGGGCTACACTGTACTTGATAGGGTGAGGAGCTCGACCATCCAGGAGGAGCTCAGAGTAGAACTGCTACTCCTCTGCATTGAGAGGAGCCAGTTAAGGTGGTTCAGCATCTGATCAGGATGCCAACTGGATGCCTCCTGGTGGGGGTTTACCAGGCACGGCCTACTGGGACAAGACCCTGGGGTCGTCCTAGGACCCACTGGAGGGATTATATCTCCAAGTTGGCCTGAAAGCGGCTTGGGGTCTCCCGGAATGAGCTGGAGGAGGTGGCAGGGGACAGAGGCGTCTGGGATTCTCTGCTCTCCCAACTGCTACTGCGACCCCTATCTGGACTAAGTGGTTAAAGATGATGATGATTTTGATGGCTGATAAAGGGACTAAGTAGTGCTTACTCTTTCACACAGGCCAGTTGGTGTTGGATAACATTCACTAATGCACAGTTCAGTTCAGGTGTGGCCAGTTTGGACCCATAGATTTGATTTGGGTGGCACACTACTAGGAAAAAAATGAAATAAAATAGTGTTACTATATTAAAATTACATAAGAAGTGATGCATTGATTTTTCTTGTACATAACTTCCATCACTGTCCATCATTTCCACATTAATATAATATTACATCACTACAACTATTGTTGATGTATTTTAGTCATTCATGGGAAATTATGTATTCGAATCATGTAAATAAAATGCAGCACTTTTTTTCAGTGCAAAACATCAGCTTTTAGAAAATATTTCATATAGAGAGGCCATAGAAGTTATTAACGTAGGCTGCATTTGCTACATACAGAGTCTAATGATAAGTTAGCATAATAAATTATTACAGTGGACTAATTTTTGCTAGTTAACTCATCGTACCATCATCTAGTCTACATCATCATGTAGTTCGTGACGGTAGATTTTCACCATAAAGTGTAACTGATGCTTTATTGATGACGGCTGACTCTCACTTTCCATACTTGGGGTGACCAGACGCGTGGCCATGCTTCATGCTAGAAATGCACTGGCCACCCCTGGCCACCCCTTGGTTATGCCTCTGGTACAGTTTCTCAGCACTTTTTAGACCCCAGTTTATAAAAATTATAAATTAGATCATTGCTGTTTGCATGTTTGTAGCAAATTATGATCTTAGCCGATTCTGTTCATGCCCCCCTAACCAACACAGAAGGCCTGCTTAAACTTATATTGGGGTATATTTAAAGTAAAATTAAAAAAAAAATGGTTTTGGTATAAACCACAGTATTAATTTGTTTTCAAATAAAACCATTTTTGATGCTGAAGTAAATCTGTTTTTGTAGGTTAACTGTGGCTTGTTATTATGGGATGTCCATTTACTTTTAATAAGAACCATTTTTAACAACCAAAGTCAATCTGAAATATTTGTACTGTGCAAAATAGTAAAACAACACTGACCAATATATAGATAAACCTATGCCAAGCAGGTGTTTGGTCTGGTGCCCAAGTTGGGCAAAGGCTGACCTACCTACCAATACCAACCATTCCTGGACTGTTTCAGATGTGAGTGGGTCCTAAATGAATGGGGGTGAACGGAGCTAAATGGCTAAAAAAAGAAAGGATAAAATAGTTTCTATCTACTTGTCCTGGACCTCCTTATAGTATGGAAAGTAGAAGGATGTATTTCACTAAAAAAACAAAGAAAACTGGTATATTTCCTTTTTTCTACAGCAAACGGGTTATTGGGCAGTAGGACGTAGGGCTGAACGATCTGTGGAAAATATCTAATTGCGATTTTGCTAAAATATTAAATTTTTCCGACTTATATTGCGTCTGCAACTTAAACTGCGATTTTAAAAACACTGAAATTCAGGCCTCATTTTTTTGGCCAAGAAGACCAGAACGTCCACCTTTTTTGGCTCGAGGCTCGACCCCTGAACGTAGTGTGTTAAACTGCCAGTAAGTTGTGGTTGTGATGTCACAACACATGGAGGTTTGGTTGCCTCTGATTGGTCTAACTCACCTACAGGCAGTTCACAAACTCTTATTAAGTTCAATTTCCCCCTCTTAGAACTTCTAATGTACACACTTAATAAAGATGGTTCTTCAAGGGTTCTTTGGTAAAGATAATGGTTCAGTGTAGAACCATAAGGACTCGGCAATCCATTTGCATGCATAAAAAGTTCTCTGCGTGGTGAAACGGTTCTTCAGACTGATGGAGAATGTGTTGTATATGGTTCTATATCGAACCTTTTTGAAAAGAGTTCTTTATAAGACCAAAATGTACAGAATATATATATAGAACCACATACAACACATTCTCCAATCTGAAGAATGGTTGGCATTATTGCTACTGAGTGCTGAATGGTTGGCATTATTGCTACTGAGTGCTGATAGGTTGGCATTATTGCTACTGAGTGCTGAATGGTTGGCATTATTGCTACTGAGTGCTGAATGGTTGGCATTATTGCTACTGAGTGCTGAATGGTTGGCATTATTGCCACCTAGTGCTGATAGGTTGGCATTATTGCTACTGAGTGCTGAATGGCTGGCATTATTGCTACTGAGTGCTGATAGGTTGGCATTATTGCTACTGAGTGCTGAATGGTTGGCATTATTGCTACTGAGTGCCGATAGGTTGGCATTATTGCTACTGAGTGCTGAATGGTTGGCATTATTGCTACTGAGTGCCGATAGGTTGGCATTATTGCTACTGAGTGCTGATAGGTTGGCATTATTGCTACTGAGTGCTGAATGGTTGGCATTATTGCTACTGAGTGCTGAATGGTTTGCATTGTTGCTACTAAGTGCTGATAGGTTGGCATTATTGCTACTGAGTGCTGAATGGTTGGCATTATTGCTACTGAGTGCTGATAGGTTGGCATTATTGCTACTGAGTGCTGATAGGTTGGCATTATTACTAATAAGTGCTGATAGGTTGGCATTATTGCTACTCAGTGCTGATAGGTTGGCATTAATGCTACTGAGTGCTGATAGGTTGGCATTATTGCTACTAAATGCTAATAGGTTGGCATTATTGCTACTGAGTGCTGATAGGTTGGCATTATTGCTACTGAGTGCTGAATGGTTGGCATTATTGCTACTGAGTGCTGAATGGTTTGCATTGTTGCTACTAAGTGCTGATAGGTTGGCATTATTGCTACTGAGTGCTGAATGGTTGGCATTATTGCTACTGAGTGCTGATAGGTTGGCATTATTGCTACTGAGTGCTGATAGGTTGGCATTATTACTAATAAGTGCTGATAGGTTGGCATTATTGCTACTCAGTGCTGATAGGTTGGCATTAATGCTACTGAGTGCTGATAGGTTGGCATTATTGCTACTAAATGCTAATAGGTTGGCATTATTGCTACTGAGTGCTGATAGGTTGGCATTATTGCTACTAAGTGCTAATAGGTTGGCATTATTGCTACTGAGTGCTGATAGGTTGGCATTAATGCTACTGAGTGCTGATAGGTTGGCATTATTGCTACTGAGTGCTGATTGGTTGGCATTATTGCTACTGAGTGCTAATAGGTTGGCATTATTGCTACTAAGTGCTAATAGGTTGGCATTATTGCTACTGAGTGCTGATAGGTTGGCATTATTGCTACTGAGTGCCGATTGGTTGGTGAGCCGAGCAGCTCATTGGCTGAATGAAGCAGTTCATGCTCACAGACATCATTAATGTACATGAGGCACCATTATAAAGTCCTATAAATGGAGTTTAAAAGCTCAAAAATATAACAGCGTTGTTAAAAGGTTTTACGCTGCTCTGTGTTCAAGAAATTAATTCATTCTTCTATATGAAAGAATGTTCAAGCATTTACAAACTGTGATTTTGCTCAAATGCTCCATTTTAACCCATTAATTCTGGACTTGCACGGGAGCGCCCTCTAGTGTTTGACAAACCCAGAAGACATTACAGAGTGGCGGTTCTCCTCTGTACAAACTCTCTGGTTTACACGTCATGCTATCTGTGTGTATTTGTAGCACACCGGTGTAACGCAAATAGCTGATGCTGTCAAATGCTGACAAGATTTTCAGAGCATCAACTTCTCACATGTAAAACTGTAAATAATAAAAGTTGAGGATGAAAAACCGGCGCTGTACAAACATTTATTCCTTGCTGACATATTCTCAATGTTTCATTTACCAACCTAGAATTTAGGTCAGTGTTTAGTAGCTCAGATGTTACTTTGCTAATGTTACTACTAAACACCAGTGCCTTTAAGTCCCATGTCCCACATAAGGCCCCCGGGCCAGATCAGGCCCACAACACAATCCTATCCGGCCTGCAAGAGTATTTTAATGTTCTGTTAATATTAGCCTGTTTTACAATGCGCTGCACTACAGTTCCTAGCATGCACTGCAATGTAATGTGCGCTCCGACTCTCCTACCCCAACATCAGTCTATGGGACAGCGGTTACACCTCAATTCTACACAGTTCCACACCAGTCATATCACCAAACATACTGCATTTCAGCTGCAGTTCAGCCATTATAAATACTGGACGTCAGCTCAGCAGCTCAGACACTGAGCCCAAGTCTTAATGAACTTGCAGCAAAGAGAGGATGCCAGGTGTCTGGTTTAAGCAAATAGGTAGGTTTAAAGGCTGAGCTCCTGGGGACGTTTAAACTTTAAATATTTCAAGTATTTATGTAATATTTCAAGATCTACTACAAGTGTCTGTATTTTACTGCTGAAGTTTTTGTGTATGTTGAATAAACACTGGCCGGTTCGGGTTACCGCACAACATTAACTAGAAATGAAATAAAAACATAGCCGTTCTCTGGCTCACAGGTTTGTTGAGATTTTTTAATATGGCCCTTTTAGTGGTTGAGTTTGACGCCCCTGCTTTAAGTGCTGTAGACATCACTGAGGAGTCTGAAGGAGTTGCGGTTTGGCGAACCGTGATAGCTAAAGTTACAAAAGAAACGCCTCTGTTCTCAGTGTTATCTCAACCAGCCAACATCATCCACCGAGCAGATAATCATTTTCCTCGTGTAGAAGATGACGACTGCTTTTTACCTAAGGTGAAAAAAAGATTTCAGTTCCCTACTGAATGACTAAGGTGGTCTGCTTAATGAAAAAAATCTTATATATGTACTTTTCAGTCTGCTTCCTTTGTGCTACTGAACCTGTTGTACAGCTCTGTTGTATAGATCAGGGTTTCTCAACCACTGAACCACAAGTGGGCTGCAAAGCATCCTTTGGTGGCCCTCAGGACAATACTGAGCAAGTGGTGCATAGTGGGCCAGTGAAGGCACTTCGCAATATAAAATGAAATCGGTGAAAAATGAATTGAATTGACCATAAATAATAAAATATATATAAAATGTTTTCAAACAACAACAATATTTATAACAAGCCCTGCAACAATGGAGCCTCTAAATACATAAACATACCCTGTGAGATTTCATTTGTCCACTCCAGAGAGACAAGTGTAAACAAATTGTGCTGCAGAAACATTCCACTTCACTGTTCACCATTCTGCCTGATTTCTGGTGTTAAACAAGCTCAAATTAATCTAATCGATTTATATTTTATGTTCACTGACAGACATCAAACATACAGTCATATGCAAAATTTGAGCACCCCTGGTAAAATGACGTTTTGTTGATTTTCCACATGAAAATAAGTAACACCTCATCAATAAAGAACACATTTTTGCATATTTTTATGCTTAATAATTGTTTATGTGTTGGAATTAACAAATTGGAAAAAAACTAACATAAAATATGCCCTGTGCAAAAGATAAGGCACTTCATGTAAATATATATATATATAGCCAGCCACTATATATTATACTATATAGCCAGTATAGACTAAAAAATATAATATAAACGAAAACACAGACTTACTTTGCTCTGCTTTAAGCTTTAGCTCAGATACAGCTGTTTCTCTCGCATCTCTGGCAGGAAACGTTTTCTCAAAAGTAGAATATTTTCTTGTAAAATGTCTCAATGTATGGACTGGCGACCTGTCCAGGGTGTATCCTGCCTTCCGCCCAATGACAGCTGGGATAGGCTCCAGCACCCCACCGCGACCCAGAAGGATAAGCGGTTTAGATGATGTATGTATGTATGTATGTATGTCTCAATGTTCGACTTTTTACGAGGCTAAAGTCGCTTCTCATTCGCCAACTTCTTGTTCGAATTGTCCTGTTCCACTTTAAATGCTTCAGCTTTGCGACGTTTTAGTGTTTGAGAGTTTTTTTGCTGCAGACTAAACACATCAAGAAACCAGCTGGATTGATTATAAATGCAAATAAGTCCATTCGTCTCCAAATTATCGATGTTCGTTTTTAAGTCTTTCTCTTTGCTTTTTCGTTAGCTACTAGCTAGGTGAGGCTGTTGTCTGCGTTGCGATGGTGACCAGCAGTCTGAGCTCCAGTCTTCAGTGTTAAAGGTTCCAATGTTTAAGACCATTTATTGTTAAAACTGTGTTGAACGATCAGCAGAGCTTTACTTTACTGCAAAAGAGGATTATTTTTCCTAAAAATCTAATATAGATGGCTGACAAAGTCACAGCAACTCTCAGACTGAAATGACCCTCAACGGTCACCATTCAGAATGTCAACAGTATCTAAAGACGTTAATCGGTCCTTTTTCGTTCCATGTCAGCTGGCTAAATACTTTTCATAAGATAACGTCTTCGTCTCCAACCACAACATGTTTAGTCGTATGTCGGGACTAAGTGTGATTCCCGCTCGCTCAGAGCTCCAACATATGGATAATTAAACACTAATCCGTTCTATAACTATGTTTCAGTTCTTTAATAAATCTGATTGCTTGTTCTCGTCATAAACACAAAATAAAATAAAGGTTCAGTCAAAAATTAAAGAAAGTTGAATAAAATACTGAGTTCTTTTTGAAGGAAGGAAAAGCCACTCTTCTTTTATTGAGCTTCAGGTGGCAAGATGGCTTCCGGACAACCAAATGCAAAGTACATCACAGAAACATCAGTTTTTATACCCTGTTTGGGGGAGATGAAGTAATCGCCCCCTCCCTCTCACCTTTTCCCATATCATTTTGGTTCCCAATATTTCCTAATTCTACACTTCCGTTGGAAACCCTTATTTCCAACCGCACCTGTCCTGGATTTTTTAAAACACTTTCCATGCTCGGCTATCCCAGGCTGCCCCCATCCTTTCAAGGCTACCAATTAGCTCTTGCCTTATTAAACTGGTTCCAAAACTGATTGTGACTGGTTCCCTATCAGCTTACCTCACTCTTTGGGGGTCAGCTTGCCCTCACAACAAAGTACACTGGCTTCTAGATGCTTCTGAACTTCAGGGACTCTCCAATGCAAAATCCCCTAACCTACACACAGCAAGGTCTATCCTTAGTGAGAGGATTAATACACTTCTGTTAATCAACTTTTTAGCATATGATTATGGATTTATTATCGATTATAATACTAATATATTCATTAAAATACCACACGTACCATTACACAGGCTAACGTCTACCTTTTATGCAAATTTATACTCATACCGGAGGAAGAATTTCAGCTGGTATCACTCACTACCATTTGAAACTAAGACTAACTGACTCTTAACTGTAACATATTCAGTTGATTCCAATGATGTTTAACGGAAACATTATGGAAAAGCTCGTTTTCAGGTGTAATCGCAACACAAGTACCAGCTTCTAGAGTCTGTTAGTGACCATCTGACTTTGAAAACCCAACAGTTTTTTCGAACAACATAAATGATGGATAGTGTGACACCAAGCTCAGCTTACTCTGCTTGAACTACATGCATAGCTGCAGCAGCGAGGCTTAAAGAGAACACTGCTAACAGTGTCTGTCGCTCGGAATATAATTATCACTTCACTGAGTGAAATCCAATTCAGAGCACTTTTGGCCTGTAGAGTTAGGCCAGGACGTTCCCAACCTCCAGCACGGGCCTTAACGGTCAGTGTGAAGCATGTGTAGTCTTTAACAGCCTGAGATTTTCAGGCTGGAGACCTACAGCACGGTCTGTTTTAAGGTTATGGAAGGTTAAAGAAATGCAAACAACACGCAGATTTAAAAAAAAAAAGAGAGAGAGAGCGAGAGTGAAAGTACTGCCTCACCTGGTTGCCATAGAGACGTTCCCTCTCCTCACTTCAATACCCGCAGAGCAAAGAGGATTCCACAGCCTGAGAGAGCCGGAGAGCAGAGAAGCATCAATTTTTAACCCTGCCCTGCTGGAATGCCAAAAGAGAGAGTAAAAAAAGAGGTTTGTGATGTTTGTTTTCATGAAAAGAAAAACTCAACGCAGGAATTCTGACCACTGAGGTCATGACTGGGTCATATTAACATAATAAACACCAACCTACAACTCGCCTTTTACACATAGTACAGCATTCAATTCATATTCATCCACATAGTGCATGTCAAAGGTGCGAAGACTCCAGGCCTGAACACCTTAGACCCGCATTACACTCTGATGATCAATATCATATGGAATGTTTTCTGCTTTTCTTTATAGCCAGCTTTCTTCTTTCCCTCATTCTGCTTTTAATTTTGTCATCAAAGATCAGTATCCTACTTATTATTATGTTTTATTTTTGTTCCCTTGAAGTGAACTTATGACCTTTATGTGCAGCTTTATGTACCAAAAACAGTCATAATTCACTTCAGCACGACCGCTTTATCCCTCAGACTTACACAAGCTGTTTTTTATTACTGTGTCTTTAAGACTGGTGTATATGCAAATTACCTCTCTTCTGATTGGCTGCCCTGTGCTGTGCTTAATTTAAAAGGAGCCTGGGCTGAAACTCTCTTCATAAGTTCAGTGTATGGTGGAGTTAAACGGCTGTGAATTGAAAAATGGGATTTTTTTGACATCACAGAGACAATGAATTCAAAACAGGCTGTTTTTGAAGTTTAGTTTCCATATATGGACTTTATGGACTTATGAATGGTAAGATTTGAAACTTTAGCAATGTTTATATATTGTATCAAACTCTGTTATTTTAAAAAAGGGAGGAAAAGTTTTTCATGATATGGATCCATTAATGCATCTGTGTGGTTGGGTGATTTCATGACTGGGGTGCCATTTAGCCCTTGAATGAATCTAGAAAAACCTGGTTCTCCTTTGCCTATACGCTACAATATGCTTGACCATAGATCACCGAGGTCATGTTGTCATTCTGTCGTCAGCGCCATTCCCATATTAGGAATTCTGGGTCTAAGCTAGTCTTCTTTTGGGAGAAATTAATGGCATTTTGGAAAACTGCTCCGATCGCGTCCTTAGGTAAACTAAAATGTTTTAAAACCTATACATTTCGCCATATGGACATTTGTCTCTGAACGTTGCCAGGTCCTCTGAATTATGAGGTTGTTTTTACCAGGCCCAAATACGACTATTGCTATATGTAAGCAAACAGTGGTGCACACTGAATTGACAGGTTTACACTGGAAACAACAGGCCTCAGTGCTGCCAGAGGGGTTCCTGGGTTTGATCCGGCTGTGGTGAGTGGACAAAAATTGGGCTGGTTTGTTATTATTTTTGCGGGTTATTAACCTCTTATTGACCAGGGTATATTTTGGTTTGTCCATCTGAATTTACCTGGCCAAATCGTAAGGCAAATTATTCAGTAACTGCAAAATTACTATAATTTTTTTTAAAAGCTCCCCTCAAATTAACAGAACATGTTTTATGATCATACACATATCGCTATATGCTTACAATTTACTGCTGAAAGCCAAAAATCTTAGACGTTCTTTGTATTATTTTATAAAAATAATTTTTACAGAGCAGATCACTGAAGAGACGCCATCTGATTATAGTTTATAGCTTTTGTGGAAAAATGGGTCGACTTTCAGTAGACAAAAACATTTGTGAGTTCAGCTTCTTTTATTATAAGAGTTTAAAATTACATCACCCATCTATTTGACTGGAAAGAAGACAGTTACAGCTCTCATATGACCCCCACCTTTAGAATGAAGCTTATGAAATATGAAAGTTATGAAGAATATGATGAAGTGCGTTTTGGAACCACCGGTGGTCTCAAGGAGTTGAAAAGATAAAAAATTACAAACATTTAATTACTTAATTTAATTACTCCATTACTTTTTCAACTGTGTTAAAATTTCAATAGACTGAATCTCTCCTCTCACACAATCAGTTATCAAAACTTCGATTGATGTACATTTTTGTCAGTCCTCTTCAGAGGCTGTGCCCCACTTATGCCCCACGTAACGTTTGAAATTGACATCAGTGGTCAACATATCCAGTTTATTATATCATTGAAGCAATGGATGTACATACAGGCCTAACATGGCATGGATCATCTGTCTGTAATAGTAGTAACCTGGACTGGCCAATGATCTGTTCGGCACAGCCTATAAAACAGTCCTTCTTATTCAAAAAATGCTGGTGCGACTGCTGGTTTTCATTCCAACCAAGCAGGAGCTCAACTGATCACGCCAGTTTACTAACGGCTCAGTTTTATCATGTGTGCTCCTGCTTTTTTATCAGTGTATTAAAATATACCATTTGCTTAAAAAACTGCCAGTGCCATCTAGTGACAACATGAATACTTATCTGAAAAAAAGGCAAAACATTAGCGGATGTGTTTGTTGTATTATGGGTAAAATTATCTTTTTCAGGTGTTTGTTTGTTATTATGGTTAAAATGTCCATTTCTTTATGTGTACCTTGGTTTTTCACGCATTTTGGTGGGTTTTGAACATTTTTTGGCTAGAATCTAGAGAAGCATTCTGGCAACCCTGACCCCACGCCAAACAGTATTTTGACTGCTAAATAACCTTATAATTCAGAGGATCCAGTAACACTCAAAACAATGTACATAGGACAAACTGATTACTCTACAAAAACGTAATATAAAACGGGCTATTTAGTTTTCGAAACTTAATTTTTAGAAAACAGCATTAATTTCTGTCATAGACAAATCCAGCTTTCTCATACGGGATTATTATGCCGACTACTAAATGCCGACTTAATTGGTCTATGCAAAAAAAATGTGCTTGTCCATCTCAGGAACAACATCTCTTTTCTCACAAGGTTTCTTTGCTGACAACAGCTTAAACGAGTAACAAGGTTGAAAGTCGTTTACCTTAACTTAACAGACATATTTGGAAATGTTATATCAGTGGGACACAAACTGCACCCCAATCGTGGTATCACTCAGTTTAATGTACCAAAATCTGAATTATTTTTTTACCTGGCCTTTCTTCAACATATGTTTTTTGTTAGATTCAAACAAGCAATTTTCGGTAATGCTGTTTTTCAATACTGGTATATGGAAATCACCTTTCTTCTGATTGGCTGCCCTGTTTTGTGTCTCATTAAAAAGGCAGTCTGAGCTGAAACACTCCTTACAACTTCATTTCTTTTCCAAAATTATGGACTTAAAATGGACTGTTTTTAAGCTTAGTCTCCATATATTGACTGCATGGACTGATAAGTGAGTGGTATGCTTTGAAACAATATCTATTTCACATTTTCTCACTTTTTTCAGTTGTCCCTAGACCCTGTACCTCTAACTTGCTATTGCTAGTTACTGCTCTGTACAAGGCCATGTATAAAGCTCTTTGTGTGACAAAGTGTTCCCAACATGATAGAAAAACATGAACATTTTAATACTGAGGGGTCATCTGGCTGTTCCCATGAGAAAAAAAGCCTTTAACAGAAGGTTTTAATGGTTAAAAGTGAAAGAGCCCAAAGATTAGCTTTTGGATTTTGAGGTTGTGTTGGCTGTGGCACAGTTGCATTCAGTAGCAGTAATACATAGTGTGGTAGAAACACCCCACAAGGACAAGAATACAAACGTGTGTGTGTGTTGGTGTGTGTGGCCTTCTACTATGACCTGTTCAAACCAGCCAAATAGGCTATGGCATCTTTGCTCACCATTTGTAGGGGAAACAAAATTGCAGAAAGAAAAAAAAATCTCCTTCACTGAAGACCCGTTCAGCTAACTATCTAACTAACACGCAACATTTGTGCTAAATCTTCCCCAAAAATGCCACTTTGCCCCTAAACTGGGGCAGTTTTTTGCCTCCACTCAGGGCCTCTTTTTGTTTTCTAAGCAGTGCCTCCTCAACCTACCCGCCTTAAGGGGGAAGGGAGAGGGAACGCGGTTCGCTTTAACGGACAGGCAAGGCGGCCAATCGGAAAGCCCAACGCGCGTTCAAATCGCCCAATCGCAGCCCGGAGCTCGTCAAAGTGGGCGGTGCCTCGGCCCAAAGCCTCGCCCACTGCCCGAGGGGGTTTGGTTGCGCGAGGGCTGCAGTTTCAGTTTGTTTTATTCACCATTTTGAGTCGCTGAAGGTAAAAAATAAAATTAAATTCAACACAAATCCTTCAGTACCACGGAGACGTTTTACTCTTTTAGTTTTGTGACCGGGAGAGGAAGGGGGTCGGGGTTTTTTTTTCTCCAAAGCGACGTCGCATTCAGCCTCTCCGTTCGCTGGAAAACCATTTTTTTTTTTGCTTTTTATTTTCTTGATTATTTTGCTCGTTTAGCAGCCGTTTTGACGTCCAGCAGCGTTCCTGCAGAGAAGCAGAAAAAATGTCAAGACCAGTGAGGTACGTGTGTTTCATCTGTCCTCCTCCCCGAGGGGCTGCATTGCATGCAACTCTTTTGAGTTTGTTTGGCTTCACGCGCGTTCATTATGATCTCTGCTCCCTTTTTATGCACGATAAGCTGCGTTTGGTTTCAGGGACCCTGCGCGCTCGTCCTTTTGTGCATTTTGCATGCAGCAAGTTAGTCTTTTCAGTAGCGGTGGTCTCAGCCCGCCAGGTTTCCAGTATCATTTTTCCCCCCCAAAAAAAATCTGTTGTGTTTTTGGGTTATTTTTGCGCGCGCTTCTTATCTTGCATCGCCGCGTGCATTCTCTCGGCTCGATTTGTGTGTGTGTGGTGGGGGGTGGTTACCACTTCTTCTGCACCCCTGTGACGGTGCACATGGATGTAGGTAGATCTAGATGTGCAAATGTCGGACAATAAAGCGTAATCAGCTTCGCTGTTCTGCTCAGTGGCACAACCGAGAGAGCGAATACAGAGAATATGGCCTCCCATTCATCCTGGCAAGGCGGCGATAAAAGCCCAGGGCTCGAGCTGCTTCCCCATTGGCTCGCCGATGTGACTGATTTATTTATTTATTTTGTCCTATATATTTATTTATTTACCTATTTTAGGGCCCTGTATCACAATTTGCCTTCTAATGCCCGTCCTACGTCGTGACGAAGCCGAAGTCAGCTTCTTGTTCGATTGTTCCCGTTCCACCTTAAATGGTGCAGCGGTTACAGTGCTGGCGCACCATTTAAGGTGGGACGGGAGGTTTCGAACAAGAAGCTGGTTTCAGCCTCGGCCAGTCGCGCACACCGGAGTCCGCCTCTCTCACGGCATTTCTCGATGTAAGAAACAATGGACTGAGAGGTGGTCAACGGGGGCCTGTTGGGTTTTTTTCTCTTTTGCTTAAAGAGGGGAAAAAAACCGCGTTTCAGAAAATCTCCTGTGTCTGCTACGTTCACGTTAGTGGGGTGACGCCAGGAGTGGGCGAGGCCTGGTCTCGGCGGCCACGCCCCCTTTTTTTGCATTCGCATCTTTTAAAGATTGTAAGAGTGAAACAGCTGAAAGGCCGCAACCAGAAACTGACCCGTCTTTTCTGGCGCTGTCATTATAACATGTTAGTAACACATGTGGCACCAAGATTTTTATTGTTATATGAACATGTTCTGTTTGGTTACTTTAAGTAAGACAGAAGCATTAAAAAGCATGTATGTATGTATGTATATATGTATATGTGTGTGTGTATGTATGTATGTATATATATATATATATATATATATATATATATATATATATATATATATATATATATACACCCACACAAATAGACACATGTATGTGTGTATGTATGTATTTATATACACAACTTATTTTAGCTACGTTTCGTGTATATAAATGTAAGTTTGCGAGTATACTGACAAAAAGGGGAAAGGGTATTTTATGTTCAGCCTATATATGTGTGTGTGTGTATATAATACATATTTGTACACATTTTAGCATATTTCTCTCCCTCTCTCTCTCTCTATTTATATATATATATATATATATATACATATATATATATATATATATATATATATATATATATAATAATGGTAACTTTACAGGACAAAGACTACTTTACTTTTAATGTAAGTCAGTGGAACCAGACTTTTTCCCAAGTCACATTGGGGTTTCTTTTGGTCCATTCATCATAAAATCCACACACAATGTAAAGAGTAACAGGTATTTTCAAATTAGGTCAAAAACTGAAAAACAACAAAAATGGGTTTATTTCCGACAAGATTGAGATGTATGTATGTATGTATATGTGTGTGTGTGTATATATATATATATATATATATATATATGTATGTATGTATGTATGTATGTGTGTGTGTGTGTGTGTGTGTGTGTATACACACACAGTTTTATGATCTTGCCATATGTGTTGTTACTGTATTTTCATATTCACTTCGATTTTAACTGTAGTGTTTTGCCTACTTTGTTGCATCTGCAAATGATGATAAATATTCAAGGGGGGGGTATCGTGAAGGCCCAGCCAGCTGTAGGTGGTTTAACGAGCTTTTGTAAGTGGCAGCCCAGTTTTAAGGAAGGCTGGAGATGCGTCTAGAATGCTTAAAAAAATCTTTTGGTTTCCATAAAAAAAAATCAGTAATCTTGAATGTTTAAGCAGCTTGTGGACAGTACAGTCAATGTGAAAGTACATGTAATCGTCTCTAATCTGGCTGTTGACAGATTCCTGCACTTTTATTGCCAGTGCAGTCTTTAAGGGGGGATTCCACAGATTTCTAAATTGCTAAATGTCTGCATAATTTAATCGTTAAGAAGTAAACAAAGTCATTCAGAATAGTCTGATGTGAAATGCTTTATTATTTTGATTTATAATTTAGGAGAAACTTGTTGACTCAGATTTCTTTAGGAACCAGGGATCACAAAGTCTACAGTGCAGTATAACATTTTTATTCACTAATAAAAAAAAAAACAATGAGTGAATTTACATGTCTTCTGAGTTTTTAGTGAAATTTGTGAAATAGTGGTAAATCTCAGGGGAAAAATCAGTTGCTATATATACACTTTTGATCATAATCTTATTTTAAACCTATCATAAAACATTGTCTTAGGCACCAGGCAACGTGTTCATTACCATTTTATGTAAATGCTTTCAGTGATGCTTTTCAGATGCATTAAAGCTCTTCAGACGTCTGGTTCCCATCACCAACACTGTAAACGATTCTGACAATGATTCACACCTCAGACTACTGTGAATGACATGGTTTACTTCCAAATCATTCAACTGCAAAAACCTATGTGTAGAGTTTTGTAGTCAATGTGGATGTAAATGTGCCTAATGGTATTTTGACCGCCCCCCCCCCACCGCATCATGAATTAATTCCCAGTGCACTCAAAAGATGCAACTAACGATTATTTTCATTGTTGATTAATCTGTTGGTTATTTTCCCGATTAATCGATTAGTCCTTTGGTCTGTAAAATGTCAGAAAATGGTTTTAAAAAATTCTTTTTTTGTCCAGACCCCAAAGATTTTCAGTTTGGTGTCAGAAAATTAAATTTAAATAAAAATTTGAGAAGCAGGAATCAGAATTTTTGCTTTTTTTTAACCTTAGAAAATTACTCAAACCGATTAATCGAATATCAAAATAGTTGGCGATTAATTTATTAATCGATTAATTGTTGCAGCTCTAATGCGCTCTCCTCCTTCAGCTGGGATTTGGGCCTCGCATCGTTTTTGCATCAACATCAAGGCAGAAACAAACACCGTAGTGGTGCTGCCCAGGGAGATCGCAGTGGACGAGGACAGTAGCGCTGGCTATCCTTTTCCCCTGTAACGTAAACCCCTCGTTAAAGGGTTTTATTGCGGCGGCTCCACTAACATTTCCCCTTAATTTGGCCAGACGTGGTGCGACTTAATTACTCCAGCAGGGCCAAAGCAGTTGCGGTCGAGTGGTTTGCACTTGCGACGCATCCTGGTATTTGCTCTGGTGGTCCAGAGTGGGAGGAAAGATGGATCTGGCAATGATAGAGAAGGCAATATCTCCCACTTTGGTGTCCCGCATTTGAGCTTCTGTCCCGGGTCTCCTGTGTGTCTCTTAAATGGGCAGCTTTTCTGTGTCCGCATTGCCACTTCTAGGGATGATTCCTGGAAATTAGACACTTTTGGTCAGGGTTAGTACTCAATTTGTGTCAAAATGGGGGGGGGGCTGGTCTGAATAAGGCCCCTAGGAATCCTGTCAGTAATGTGGTTGTTCGGAGGGATTTTGTAAACAAATATAAAGCTCTGATAATGTTCGTTTCCCTGAAACTGGGTTGACAGTTCTGATCACATTCTGGCCCACAGTTTCTCTGACTTTCTTGTACTCGGCCTAATATCTTTCTTTCCTAAGTAGCTTGTGCCTAATCGCGCATGTTGAAAGGCCTTGTTTGGCAAGAGTGGCTAAATAGGGCACGGCTTAACTTTTAATGAAACCCTCATTGAGATGGTAATCGAAGAGCTGTTTTGACAGTCATTAATTAAGCTAATGGTACGTAGGCATGTTAAATAGTCTCTTGTAGTCTTGACAGGCTGCTGTGCTACTCCATTGGCTTCGGAGCTCTTGTACCATTGCTTCCAGTTTACTGCTGTGACGATGATGGATTGTGTTTACTCCACAGGAACCGGAAGGTGGTGAATTATTCGCAGTTCAATGAATCTGATGATGCAGGTAACGTCCCACTTAAGACTTAATTCACTATACTGTTTTCTGTACACAGGTTAAGCCAGGTCTCGGGTTACATCGCTCTGTGAATTATGATATTTTATTTCTAGAAAGGCTGTAAAATTCCTGAGGGAGGGCAAACATGTCAGAGAACTTGTAGAGAGGAGAATTACCACTCTGCAATGTCTTCTGGTTTCCTCAAACACTAGAGGGCGCTCCAGAGCGAGTCCAGAATGAATAGGTTAGGATGGAGCAATTAAGGAAAATCATAGTTTGTAAATGTTTTAACATTTTTAATGTAAAAGAATACAATAATTTCCTGAACAGTGAACAGCGTAAAACATTTTAACACTGCTGTTATATTTTTAAGAGCTTTTAAACTCGAGTTATAGGTGTTTAAAATGGCGCCTCATGTATTTCCATGACGTCTGTGATAACATCATGTGATACCGTTATGTATTTGAGAAAATGTGTGATGTTGTTTATTGTTTGTATACCACCCAGTGCAGTAGTTTGCAATATGCAAATGAATGTATTATTGTATGCTTTGAGCATTCAGGCCAGTCTCATATGTTCATAGGATGTTTAAGGTGCATCCAGACATTGAAATCAAACAAATGGAAGTCACTTTAGTCCAACTTTAATCATGCAACGCATAGAATTCATCAGAGTGTTTTAAGTACACTGCACAAAAAACCACAATGTATTTTGTCCATATTATGTTTAGTAAGGAAGTTTAAACAAGTTACCCCATGAGACCCCAGACAGGTCTGTATCTGTCACCACTGCTTCCTGTATGAATAATATATCAATAACGAAATCAAAAACAATCTGCTGTTAAGCTCTTTTTGGTTTTTGGTGCTACCTGAGAGGTCTTGCATGTGAATTGCCAGCCTCCACACACACAAGCAGGAATGGACAATAATGCACTCGTGCTTTTAAAGCAGTGTAATTTATTGCTTTTTTACACTTTTTATACTAGTAAGAAACAGTGACTCACATTATTGAAATACTGTGCAACACAATGAAAACCAAGATTAAGAATATATATATACACTGATGAGATCATAACATTCTGACCACCTCCTTGTTTCTACACTCATTGTCCATTTTATCAGCTCCACTTACTATATAGGTGCACTTTGTAGTTCTACAGTTACAGACTTTACTTTGTTAGCCCCCTTTTACCCTGTTCTTCAGTGGTCAGGACCCCCATGGACCCTCACAGAGCAGGTACTATTTGGGTGGTAGATCATTCTCAGCACTGCAGTAACACTGACATGGTGGTGGTGTGTTAGTGTGTGTTGTGCTGGTCTGAGTGGATCAGACACAGCAGTGCTGCTGGAGTTTTTAAACACCTCAGTGTCACTGCTGGACTGAGAATAGTCCACCAACCAAAAATATCCAGCCAACAGTGTCCTGTGGGCAGCGTCCTGTGACCACTGATGAAGGACTAGAGGATGACCAACACAAACTGTGCAGCAGCAGATGAGCTATCGTCTCTGACTTTACATCTACAAGGTGGACCGACAAGGTAGGAGTGTCTAATAGAGTGGACAGTGAGTGGACACAGTGTTTAAAAACTCCAGCAGCACTGCTGTGTCTGATCCACTCAGACCAGCACAACACACACTAACACACCACCACCATGTCAGTGTTACTGCAGTGCTGAGAATGATCTACCACCCAAATAGTACCTGCTCTGTGAGGGTCCATGGGGGTCCTGACCACTGAAGAACAGGGTAAAAGGGGGCTAACAAAGTAAAGTCTGTAACTGTAGAACTACAAAGTGCACCTATATAGTAAGTGGAGCTGATAAAATGGACAATGAGCGTAGAAACAAGGAGGTGGTCATAATGTTATGCCTGACCGGTGTATATTAAAAAAAATACTGTCCTGTCAATATTTAAACATACAGTGCTATGAAATAGGAAGGCCATCCGCATAGGACAGAAATGGTTTCCAGTGGAAATAAAACGTATTATTTGACCCTTACATTGTGAACTTGATTTTCTCTAAGATGAGAAAATGCATCATGTGTCTCATCCAGTGTCCAAAAAGAGGAGAAGCGCAGCTCTTCCAGTTGAGTAAAATTAAGCGCCTTGCTATAAGAGAAGGATATGCTTTTCTATCAGACTGGCCACTGGACAAAGACGGTATTCTGTAGTGACACCAAACAAACCAGTAAGCGGAGTGGGTTCCATATGGACACCAGTGAAGTCAGAAAAAGCCCTGAAGATGGAGGTCCATTGTAAAGAAATAGAGGGACACGGCCAAAACATATAAAACGGCATGGCAGGTGTTTGCTTACAGCGATCATATATAGGGTTAACGTCTTTGCACTAGCACTTTTAAATGAATAAATAAAGTACTTATTTACTAAGGAACGTGGTGGATTACAAATTAGATGATACGAACGTTTTTTTCTGTACCGATACTGAAACGTTAAGTATTGGCCCATGCTGAGCTTATATATATTTTCTGTTAATAGTAGCCCGTTTCAAAACACGCTGCACTACAGTTCCCAGGATGCACTGCAGCATAATGTGTATATATTCATATATTTATTCATTTTAGTTATTTTAGTTCTAAATATGTTAAGTATTCATTATGTAATATTTCAAGCTTCACTACAGCTGCCTTTATTTTGATGTTGATGTTTTGGCATATTTTGAATAAACAGTGACTCAGATTATAGCAACATATTATTTAACAACCAAATAAAAACACAGACGTTCTCTGGCTCCCAGATTTGTAGAGGTTTTGTTAATATGGCCCTTTTAGTGGTTGAGTTTGGCACCACTGCTTTACAGAAAACACATTTTAATGCACAATTACTGTTTTTTGACTGAATTGTATTATAAAATGTGGCCTGTGCAAAAGTTCTGAAACATTTTCATAGTTATTTTTTCCCCAGTATGTTAAACTATGTGCACTAAGATTAGCAGAAAAGTGTCATATTTTCAGTTTATTCACTGTAGAATATATTTGAACCTATTTTCACTTAGAAAATCAACAAAATGTTTGACTAGGGGTGCTCAGACTTTTGCTTACAAATGTATGTGTGCTGTCAGGTTAGATTTGTTACAAGATTGGATCGGATTCATTTGATATCCGATCCAGTATTTTTGTGTTCATATCAGACCAATACTGATATGTGGTATTAGATCAGTGACGTTTCCAATAATTAAAATTTATCAGCAAATTAATGAAATTTATAAAATATTAATAATAAAATGAGATGATGCGGTAACGGCTGTTCGTTACTATACACTTTTTTTTATATTATTCAGGCTCTTTATAAATGTTTTTTATCTGTCTTTTTCAATGCATGATCTAGAACAGTCAGTGGTTCTCAAACTGGTTCTCGTGGTACATGCATTCAGCACATGGCAGTCAGCCCCAGTCCAGAAAAAGAGAAACCTTTAAGGGACCCTAATGAGGAGCTGAGCTTCCCGGGTTGGGTTGGTTTTTTCCGCGTGGGAATGTTCTGCTGATCCAAGTTAAATGTTTTGCTTGTGTGTCTTCCAGAGGAGTACGAGAGAGACTCCGAAAAGCCCAAGAAGGTGCGCGCATCCCAGCGCGAAATCAAGCACAAGAAGTCCAAGAACTCGAAGGAGGAGAGGTAACGGTCCTTTCGCTTTTAATACCCCGGCATTCGCAAATAATAGAGCTTAAGCACATCATTTGAGTTGTTCTCTCGTTATAGGAATAGTTTAATGCCTGCTTGAGCAGACGGTGTTGCCAGTGCTAATACTGTTAATGGTGTGCAGGATTATGAGCCTTTAAAATCCACTTCCTGCATTTGACCCACATAAGTGGTTGCTAATTCTAACTGTACACTCGGCGCTGGAGCTTCAATATTGAATCCATCGTTTGTTGCTCATGCGTGTGTTTTCTTTTCCAGTGACGAGTCCGACGACAAACTCTCCAAATCCAAAAATGATTCAGCAGGTAAGTTTGTTTATTAATAGTGATGTACTGACATTAAAACTGAAATTCAGGACATGCTGGGCCAGGAACTGAAAAGAGCCTGACCAGTTAAAACAGTACATAAAATCCGTGTTAATTATTAGAGTATGTAGGTTACAGTGTGTGTCACGAAATCCCGTGTCTTTGACTACAGCCCGCTTAGTCTTCCAGAGCAAAGGATTCCATTATATTTGGTTATATTTTGCACTTTGTTGACTATGAACTTTTTCATCATTTCAAAAACTACAAAGGACATTAATGTATTAACAGGGACCTTATTCTGTGTATCGATTAGGATGTCTTGTTTTCAACTGGCATCAAAACAGTAGTAAAGAACTTTTGGGTGTTGTACATTTTTGAGATGTGCATTCTGACTAATTTTGATAATCGAGTATCCATAGGAGTTCATGAGTAGATACACTGTGAACCACAGGGAAGGACAAACAAAGCCAAAAGAAAATGTAAAAGTTTTGAAAAGTTTATAAAGTTTTAATTAATGGTTTTTGTCTCACTTTTGGCTGAAAACTGATTGTCAATAGACCATTTTTGTCCAGATTTTTTATGGCTGAAAGTTTTGGTGCATCCTTATTTTTTTATTATTATTATGATTGTTATTATTATTGGTGGTGGTGGTGGTGTTGTTATTGGCTGCTTAGCCTCGGTTTAGAGAATGAGTGAATCCGGCACTGAAGCAGCTGCAATTTGTTTATCTTTTGCCCACCAGATGATTTTGGTAGTGATGAAGACAATGACTTTGGAGAAGAGGAGGAGGAAGAAGATGGAGGAAGTGATTACGAAGCTAAAAAGGGTAAAAAGGGGAAGAAGGGCAAGGTGGAGAAGGCTGGCAAAAGGTCACTGAAGAGAAAACGAGATTCAGGTAGGTGCCAAATATGTCATTTCTATTCTTAATACAGCCATTTGACATTAAAATTATAACAGTGGTTGTTTCAGGGGGGATTTGAGCTCTGCTTCGCCCACAAATGCATTCTTTAGGATGTGATTCTGTCAGGCTGGACTGTGTTGTAGGTAATCGAAACCACACTGGCTGGAAATGGAAATGAATTTATCCTGCTGACAGTTTCAGTTTGTCATGTATTCACTTAAATACAAAATAATGAGCTTAATAAGAATTCATACCTTATGAATTTTTTCAGTGTACCACAGTTTTTATTAGGTTGAATGTGATTTTGCCTAAAGTCTCTCCAGCCTCATAACAGAACACACGTGTGGGCAGAGCATGGTTAGATCAGTTGTTTGACTGACCATATCGTCAGTGGTAATTAAAATGTGTGGTTTGTCTTCACAGACGATAGTGACGAGGACAAAGGGGTGAGCAGGAAGCCGAGGCAGGTGAGGCAAGCTGCCTCTAAGGCCGCATCCAAACAAAGAGAGATCCTGCTGGGAGGTGGAGGAAGTGAAGATGAGGATAAAGATGAAGAAGAGCAGGCCTTCTTGGACCGTAAGTCTGCTGTCTTAATGATGGGGTGTCATCTACCTCAGCCTTAAGTTTCATTGCTCCTTTTACTTAAGTTTTGCTGGCATTTTTTCACCAAGAAGTCCATCTTAAGGCTTGAGGCCACCGGTTGTGATGTTCCAGACTGCCAGTTCACGATTTCTGTGTTATTTGGTGAAATTTTCCCAGTTAAAACTTAAGACAGCTTTGATAAACGTAGGATATAGCAGATGTTATAAGAAGGAGACGGGTCACTGGTCACCGGCTGAAATATCAATTAGAAAGTTTGTAATACTCAACATGTCTCTGTTTCCGAGGAAAATCCTGCCCTTCTTTAAAATGAGCGAATCAGCTGCTGTTTAAGCAGCAAATGACAGTGTGTGCCCTAATCATTGAAGATCTGCGCATGCGCAATATTAATAATTAATAATTTAAAAATGGCGTTTTTTTGCATGTTATTTGAGCCAGTCGCTATAAACTACTTATGCTGTTTTGGTCAGATTTTATCAGTGAATTTATATATGTTTTTGAAATATTGAATTGATTGGCTTTTAGTTACAGATTTCCCCCCATTCTTCAGTCTCTCCTCATTCAAACAGATTACAGTCTGGTCTTGTATGACTGGAAATAACAACCGTTGCCAAGGTGGCCGTCGAGTGGACAGACTTTCCTATAAGGGCTTTGGATATAATTAAAATGGCAACTCTTGGGATTTGAAAATCACACTATTTTACTGTGAAAATGATTAATCATTCAGCGCTGGTTGATAATCTGTTGTTACTAGTTTCACACACACATACATATAATGTGTTTTTTGTGGGAACGGGACGTTAGTCACACATTTTCTGTCTGCAGGAACGGACTAATTTCACAAGATGGCGCTGTTTATTTTACCCTATAAGCAGTGTGTGCACAACATGTGACGGTGTATCAGCTGGTACAACACATTGACTTTCTACCTGAGATTTTAGCAGCATTTTATCACGATCAGTGACGTATATCACATCATCAACGTTATCATCAGCACTAATGACAAAAAAAGATTAGGGCTTCAGAAAGGTGGTGGTTATTTACATAGATAATTACAAAGAAGAGCTGTTGGATTTATGTTGTCGTAGGGGGACGATCTAGGCAATGCTAGTAGTTTAGCATTCCCACACACAAATCTCGATATGTTACCAGTATATATTTGCCGCTAAAATTTGAGGCTTTGCGTCAGTCTTGCAGCCCTTACAGCTACGTTCACATTACAAGCCTCGTTGCTCAAATCTGATCTCTCTGACACGATGGTTCACACTCGTTTGGGTAAGTGACTCAAATCTGTCATTAATGTGACGAACCGGCGTCCTGAAATGACCCTCATGAGCTCATCCTACTCAGTAACGTCACGTGAATGAATCACGTTCATCATCAGCACAAACTAACGAGCAGAACGAGCTTCGCTGAGAAGATAATTAACTCTGATCAGCTCTCAGCTTCATTATTAGAGTGAGACGAAGGTGAAAAAGGTGAGATGAGTTGCTTTTCCACCGTTTACAGGCTTTAACTTCTGTTCGGCGCTGCTGCCATGGTAACGCTGAATGATGGTCACGTGCAATGGGGAAAAAAGCACATGAACTCTGATCTGAGCGTCACATTGAGGTCGCATGGCCACGAATCGGATACGTATCCAATCTAGGACCACATATGAAAGTGGCTCAGGTCAGATTTGAAAAGATCAGATTTGTGTCCACACAGCTCTGAAAACATCAGATCTGAGTCACATTAGGACAAAAACCAGATTTGTGCCACTTCAGCCTGGTAATGTGAACGCAGCCTAAACGCCTTAATCTTACCGGGAAACAGGCTGTGATTTTCCTCAGTATGAACAGCCAACAGCTCCTACGTTTCTTGGTCATGTACAAAATACATTCCCACCACGTTTTTCCACTGTTAAAAACAGAAAACGCCTCAGAGTTCTGCTTTGCTAGTAATGCTGCGTCGCTTTTGCGCAAGTAGCAGCATGAATACGGAATAGTCTAGTCTGATTGAGGCTATTTTGAGTACAGTTTCTGTCTGATTGAACGAGGTGGGTAATCCTGTAAATAATCTGTTCAATAGAAGAATAATATCCGTGTAAACGCCTGAATCTGATTACATTCCCTGTCGGAAAGTTTAAGTCCGTTCTGATCATGTTCGTTGCGTCATAGTGAAAGTTTATAATGTTCAACATGGCGGAGCAGAAACTGGTCTGATCTTTAAAAGACGGCGGTGGGACGGACGTCCAGCTTATGTGTCTCAGAACACGACGTCTTCCTCTTGGCCTTCTTTAATAAGGACATGTGGAGGACGTTTTTCTGAGTCTGACATCATTTTAAAGTAATTAAAAACACAAGCACTGCTCACTGCTGCTCGTCTCACTCTGACTGGACTCACGTGATGCTGGTTATGGTAACGTCTACACTAAGCGGTTCTCTGCGCATGGTTTTGGTTATGTGTAGTGAGCATGTAAACAGATTTTCATCAGATTGTTGAGTAGAGTGAGAATAAACACCTCAGTCTTAATCTATAATCAGAATGTATTCAATCAGATTGGCAAAAATCATTGCATGTAAACAGCCAATAAATGGAAGATAATGACAAAATAAGAATTTTGACTGGTAAATATGAAAAATCGTGCTGAAATAAATGCACAATTTGCTCAGTTGTAGTAGATCAGCCAAGACGTGTTTGGCTGGACGCAGTCTGGTTTTGAGAGGGTCAAGTTGATCTTTTTCACTGAATAGAGAGATGAACTAACAAAGTAAGTCAGTTTTGGTTTCGTGTTGACTTTACGGCAGTGTTTCCCAACCTCGGCCCTCAGTTTCTCTTGCTGTACACATTTTAATGTTTCCCCTGCTTCGTGCAAACCGACAGTTGAAGAATCACTGGTCCTTCAAGAGTGTATAATGAGCATGTTGCAGTACGGGAAACACTGAGCCGTGCAAGAGCAGAATGGCAAAAGATGGTCCAAGCGGGAAAATGATAACTAAAACCTTCTGGATTCTTTATTGCTGTTTGAGTAACACGCTGATTCCAGTCATTACGAGAGTGTGTGAGAGAGATGAATGATTCATTGGTGTGAACTGGAGCTGTCAGTATTTGCTTTACACATGGAATTTACTTCCTTCTGGCAGCCTTTTTTGTTCA
>NW_023494810.1:4275329-4482829 GCF_904425465.1 Colossoma macropomum | reverse complement strand
GTATAGATAACATTTCAGGATTCAAAATGGCTGCTCACACTGTATCTAAAGCTACGTTCACGTTACAAGCCTCGTTGCTCAAATCCGATTTCTCTGTCACGATGGTTCACACTCGTTTAGGTAAGTGATTCAAATCTGTCATTAATGTGACGAACCGGCGTCCTGAAATGACCCTCATGAGCTCATCCTACTCAGTAACGTCACGTGAATGAATCACGATCATCATCAGCACAAACTAACGAGCAGAACGAGCTTCGCTGAGAAGATCATTAACTCTGATCAGCTCTCAGCTTCATTATTAGAGCGAGACGAAGGTGAAAAAGGTGAGATGAGCTGCTTTTCCACTGTTTACAGGCTTTAACTTCTGTTCGGCGCTGCTGCCATGGTAACGCTGAATGATGGTCACGCGCAGTGGAAAAAAAGCACATGAATTCAGATCTGAGAAAACATAAAGGCCGCATGGCCACGAATCGGATACGTATCTGATCTAGGACCACATATGAAAGTGACTCAGGTCGGATTTGAAAAGATCAGATTTGCACACAGCTCTGAAAACATCAGATCTGAGTCACATTAGGGCAAAAAATCGGATTTGTGCCACTTCAGCATGGTAATGTGAACGTAGCATAACTCTGCAGTATTTCTGTCCATTGTTATAGATGGACAACTTTGTGGCATGTCGGAAACATACGCAGTTATTTGAGATTACTTGGCACGGCTTGTGGCGAGTGTGTCATCGTTTAGGCATGCGGTTTGCACAGTGCTAATTGGGTGTTTATAGACTTCTGTTGTTCGTTAGCTGCCTCAGCCTTGTAGCGCCAGGGCAAAACTAAAGCAGCAAACCTCAGACACCGATATATGCCTTGGGTGTACATTTGGGGCAAGGGGATAAATTAGGTGCATGAGATTTTTCAAAATTATTCCATTAACCAAAAACAAGTAAATGCTAAATTAATTAATTAAATAAAGGGATGTAAAATCCTCAACCTTTTTAATGAAATGTTAAAATGACGCTGTTACACTACATGTTTGTAGTATGTTCATTGTGAGTAATCAAGGTTTCTTCTGAAATAAAGGCTGTTATTAGGGGGTTTGGCTCCCCTTTGCTGCAGTAACCATCTCTACTTTTCTGGGAAGGCTTTAGATCTTAGAACATCGCTGAGGATTTGATTGTATTCAGCCACAGGCGCATTAGTGAGGTCAGGTACTGATGCTGGACGATTAGTTCTGGATCACAAACACCACTCCAGGTAATCTGGTATTGGATGGAGCTCCAGCACCTAAGAGAACGCAGCTCCACTGCTCCACAGCCCAGGGCCGAGGGGCTTTGTACCCCTCTAGCTAACATTTGGCATTGGGCATGGTGGTCTTAGGCTCATGGGTGGTTGCCACAGAATGTCCCATTCTATTGGCAGTGCTTTCTGTGGAGATTAAATAAGCTGCACCTGTTAAAGCTGCTAATTGCTGATTGCAAATTGCGTCTGGTTAGTTTTGGATGTGTATGATTAAATTATGCTACATGTCTAATGTGCTGGATTTTTGGTGTAGGCTTCAGTTGCCTCTCTCAAACTGCACAAATCAGTATGATGACCTTAAAATCGATATATGCCTTGGGTAATGGTGTACATTTGGGGCAAGGGGATAAATTAGGTGCATTAGATTTTTCAAAATTATTCCATTAACCAAAAACAAGTAAATGCTAAATTAATTAATTAAATAAAGGGATGTAAAATCCAGGTCTGCACAAATCAGTATGATGACCTTAAAATCATTTTAACGTTCCTCTCTTAGTCACCCCCAGTCCCATGAAGGGCAAGGGAAAGGGTCGCCCCAGCGCGGCTAAAGCCCTGGAGAAATCCTCGCCCAAAGAGGAAGAGGAGCCCGAGAGCCCCGTGGAGGACGAAGAGGAAGACGAGGTGGAGAAGAAGGACTCCCCGCCCCCAGCCAAGAAGAAGGTGGACGCCCCCGAGGACGAGGAAGACGACGAAGAGGAGGACGGTTCGGAAGAAGACGCTCCGTCTGGGGAAGACTAGCCAGGTTCTAAATGGCAGCCCCACATCTCTCCTTTCTCTTTCTCTCGTTATCTCCCCCACTTTCTTTCTCTGTTGCTTTATTTCTCCTCCGAGGGTTTTGTTTTCAGCGTCTGTGGTGACCTGGCTCAACGGTTTGAACTTTTGAATTGTGTATTTTTGTTTTTGTTTTTGTTTTTTTTTTTGTTTTTTTACAAACCTATAATTTCCATATCAGCTGCATTGTCCCAGGACACATTAGACCCTTATGACATGTATGTGTGCTAGAGAATGTGACCGAATTGGTTTTATTTATCCGTATAAAACTGAGGATCCCCCGTGTTTTAGCTCATCCACTGAAAATGGGTTGCTGCTCTAGATGGTTAGTGTTCTGATTCTTACAGTTTTCTACTAAAGTCCCTATTCGCTCACCCGTTTTACAAGCTCAGATTTATTGAAGTCTACTAGAGTGAATGTCTTGAACGAATCATGCACAGGATATTCTGATATTTTCTTTGCTCTGCCCATTAAGTCGAGTGTGTTAGCAGATAAAACAGTGTCACTTGCCGTAGGAAAGAACTCGAGCCAGGATTAGGAAACACTGGTGGCTCATTTTGCTCTAAAGTGAATCCCAGTGAACTCAAGTTTGCTACATACACTATTTTAGATTCCAGTTTTGTTTTTATTGTTTTCGTTTTTTTTGTTTTTTTGTTTTTTTTGATCTGAATGATCAATGACGGATCAGTGACCGGGGACCCGGACAAAGAAATTTTTTATATTTTTTTTTTGACCTAGTTTTTTTTACTTTGTGCCCCCAGAGGGCTCCAAATCCGGACACCGAATCCAGCTTCCTGTCCTGCGTTTTGTAGCAACTGTTGATGTAACTAATTGGCCAACTAGTGCTCACCTACCAGTGATTACAAATTCCAGCACCGGGACCTGGATTCAGGATCCAGATTTGAACGCCATCCTCTTTCTAGTGGCTTTCAGTGTTTGGAATCGGATCACGTCTGCTTCACAGATGAGGTTTCTGTTCTCGTGTTGAGGTTGCTTTTGGCAAGGTGCCGTCACTTTAGCCATCATCTCAACGGTTTTCATTTTCTCTTTTTTTAAGAAAACTTTTCTTTTCCAAGTAGTTTGAACTGTGCTGTAGTAAGGTTGCTATTTTAAGTGAAAATGTTCAATGGATTGCTCTGTTCTCTGTTTTATTTGTGTTGTTTGTTTTTTTTTTTCCCTCCCCCCGCATTGTTCTTTCCACCCACCAAAACATCTCATGTTGGGACTGCAGTATAAAGTCCCGACGTGCATCGCATGAGTGTATCTGTGTATGTGTGTGTTGGGATGGAGCCTTAAGCAGTGTAACTGTATGGGAAGTGTTCATATGAAGGTTTTTGTGCGCCATGTTTGCCTTGTAACGCCTAGTTTTTGCATATTACTGTGCTGAATGGAGCCCATGCGAGCGTCCTGGTTGCAGCTAGAGATGGTAAATGTAAAATGATGGGGAAACGTTCGAGCACATTAAAGGAATAGTTTGGACAAAAATAATGTACATAATTTGCCACTTATTAGATCAGATCAGGCAAAACATGATTGGTGTCTGTCTAAACTTTTGCTTCTTTGGTTTAGAACTGGAGTTGTGAGGCTAACCTTGCTTACAAACACTACTGCTCAGGTCTCGCCCACTTAACCCAAATCGTTTCCGTAAAAATACATCAACCCACATGCTGGTCTGTGTTGTCCTAAACCACTTTGACAAGTCTGTGCAGCCTTCCTGAAAACCAGAATGTCGGATAAAATACATTTTAGCTGATGTATTTTTATGGAAATGATTTGGGCTGTTTGGGTGACTATAGAGTTCTAGTGTTTGTCAGCAGTGTTGGCTTCAAGTGAAAAAATTGTGTACATGCCAGATTGTTCCTTTAAAAGAGACCTTAATTGACATTTTACATGCTAAGAACAGGACAAAAAGACCATCATGAACAAATCCATCTGATTGAAATGACAACACATGGAGCTTTGATGACTTCTTGTTGATTTATGTATCCGTAAGCGGTTCTTTTGCTAGTTTCAACCATGAAATTTGAGGCTCGATTCCCCTGTTGATGTTGTTATGAGTGGATAGAGTTCCTAACTTCGTCCTCTCTTCATTTCTTTGGTGTGTTTTGCTCCTGGATATTTCCATCAGCTGCTTTGTCCAGCTTCAGTGGGTGCTTTAGGACGCCTACATGTTTGTATGAGGGGCTTCCTGATTTCACTGAAGTTTACTGGGCGCACAGGGCTTTGCTTTTTCATATGCATGAACACCTAAGGCAAAACTAGCATCCTGACATGGTTCAGTCTCTTGTGCCAGGCATCGTGGAGTCCTCCCCACCCACCCACCCCCGTGTGTTGTCTCAATTGGTTTTCAATCCACAAATGGTTAAAGCTCATTCTCCAGAATTTTTTGTAATGTTTGTTTTTTTAAGAAAAGAAATAAAAATGTATCTTGATTTTAAAGAGAAAATGAACTTATCTATGTCTTTTACTGGGAAAAACGTAACAAGATGATCGAGTGCCTCTTTTACCCCAGCTGAATTCAGTAGCCCTTATTTATAATTCCTAGCATTGAAAGTGGTTCCGATTGTGGCAAATCACTGATTGTAATTTACTGTAATTCGTGTTTCAGTACTAGAAGTGGCCATTGATATTTCTATTTTAGCAGCAGCAGCTTCTTTTGATTGGTGTACCAGTTCATTCATCTTGATCTATTGATCTTTTCGTTATTTTGGTGAGAGCTTGTCTGGTTTAATTGTAAATGCATATATACAGTTGGATGCAAAGGTTTGGGCACCAGAGTGAAAAGAAGGGAACACAACCTCTTCAACAAACTATGTTTTTTCTGCAAATGTCGGTGTACAGTTACTTAATATTTGATTAACCTAAAAGATAAAAAATTACAGTAATTGTGCCATTAGACACTCTACTAAGCCAGTACTTAGTAACACAGCTTTTGGCTGATCTCACAGCTCGCAGACACTTTTTGAAGCTAACGACTTTTCACTTTCACCCACTTTTCCTTGTAAAATGCTTCTAGTTTTGTGATATTCTTGGGCCGTCTTGCATGCACAGCATGTTTTAAGATCTACCCACAGTTTTTCAACGATGTTCAAGTCAAGGGACTTTAAGGGTTATTCCAAAAGCTTCAGATTGCCTTTCTCGTGGTAGTTTGTAGTGGAATTTTATGGTTTGGAACATAGTCCTGTCGTAGAAGTCAGCCTCTTTTCAGATTCAGTTTCTTGTTTCTCACTTTTGCTTACAGAATTTGCTGATATTTAGCAGAATACGTTCTTCCATTTACTTATGCATTGCATCCTGCGCCACTGGCCAGCACGCATCCCCAAATCATAATAGATCCACCCCCATGCCGAACAGTTGGCAAGGTGTTCCTTTCGTCAGATGCTGTTCGTTTTTTCCTCCAGGCATGGCTTTGATTAAGGAGTTCTGTTCTTTCTTCATCAGTAAGCAGCCTTTGTTTACACAAAGACTTTGGGATCTAGTTGTTTTGCATACTTCCAACATTGACTTCTGTGATGAGGTCAAGGGTAAGATTTCCTTCTGGTGACTCTTCCATGCAGATTATATTTGTGCAAGTAGAACGTGCACCATTTAACTGTACAGTAGAACAGTGCAGTACTTCAGTGTCAGCTTAACTTTGCTGAGGGTCCTTTGCCATCATGTGGGGGTTTTGCTTTGCCTCTCTGGTCAGCATATAAGCAGTTGGCCTTCCCCTGCTTTGTAGCTTCATCATCAGATTATCAACAAACTGCTAAGAGGAAATGGTTGTTGAGTGTTGGCACAAGGTTTGAAGAGTCAGAGAATTAATTACGCTCTGGGAGTGTCATCAGCTGACGGTTCCTAATGAGTACTCAGTTAAGGCCTAACGACTTAAGTTCTGAGACTTTACAACTGGAAGGGTGTACAAACTTTTGCACATGCCACAATTACTACTTCATTGTTCAGAAAAAATGGGATTTATTGAGAGTTTGCCGCAGAGGATGTTTACTTATTTTCAAAATAAACAAAATATGGAATTTGGCCAGGGGTGCCCAACTTTTGCAGACAACTGTATATACATATCGCTGTTGTTGGAAGAAAACCTTGTATCTCTAAGATGGTGACTTTACAGGAGAAGGAAAAAACCTACTTTACTTTTAATGTAAGTCAATGGAACCAGAATTTTGGGCTGTTTATTTTGGTCCATTCTTCATGAAATTTACACACAATGTAAAGAGCAACATTTTCAGATTATGAAAAACTGAAAAAAATGGAGATACGAGGTTTTCTTCCGACAGCAGTGACATATAGAAGCCATCGAGATTGGATGAAATGTGTATTTACATCCCAGATAGATCCAAAGCAAATCTTAGATTAAGCTCTTTACTGGTACCATGTTTCTTTGAACGAAGTCCAACAGTTAACAGGTCTTGAGCTCTAGTTTGATAATCTATTGATATTCTATTTTTTTTATTTGTTTTTGTTTTCCGTGGACGTGAATCCTTAAGAGAGTTAATGACGCTTAATAATAACGCTCGTGTAAAAAGTGATCTTTCTGGTCAGAAAGTCGATTCTACCAGCTGCACTGCGCTGTCGCAACTTCTAACAGCTCCTCAAACGCCTCCCGTTCTGTCCGAATCGTAGAGTTGTGGTCTGTGGAGCATTTTGTCGTCAGTCCGCTCCGTTGTGTTCTCAGTTCACTTTGTCTGAATGGCAGTGGTCATTTTTCTAGTCTTCTGCTTTGGCAGTGGTCGCCTAATGAACAGGACCACACGGCTGAATCTTTTGCAGACACCGCCGCAGGTTCTGAGTTTTATATTTGAAATCGAGGCTGAAATGAATCTTTTCAAATCGCTCATTAGGGATCAGTTACATCTTTATGAATCACTATTACAGAATGGCTGGGGGTCCGTGAGCTTTACGAAGCCATTTCTCCTCAGCAGCAGAGCCTGACTGGGACTGTACATAAAAAAAAAAATGTTTTTAAATACTCATTTTTTTTTCCTAAAAGCAGTTTTAAGTGGACGCATGCACATCAAGTGGACAGCCATTGGAGAATTCTCATTGTATATTATTGATGGCTTTTTTTTGTTTTCATTTATAATGTCCAAACCTGGAGAATCCAGTATGCTAATCTACATTTTGGGCTAAGTCTGTGTCTGTGGATAGAAAACAATTGCTTAGCTTGTCAAGTTGTTTTGTTTTTGTTTTTTTGTTTTTTTTTTTTTAAACCTTGTTCACTTTCAGTCGAATTCTGAAGTTGCCCGTGGGACGAATTGTGGTGGAAAGTGTACATACAGATAAAACTGTCCCTGTTGGTCAAGGCTGAGGGTCTTTGTCAATAGAAGGGCTGTGCATGCCGGGAAATACAATGTGACGACGGCAATAACGTGATCTGTACGCTGAAGTGACAAAGATGAAGATTATGATTCCTGGTCTGTAATAAAAGCAACATAATTTTTATACTGTTTTAACTAGTTTGTGATTCTCAGTTTTGTGTGTTGATACAGAGAACGAGCCAGTTAGTCTTTTTCAGAGCTGATGTCTAATTTTAAAGCTGTTCTGAGTGGTTTAATATGAAACGCTCCATTCTTGAGAAATTCCGAGTCTGAATTGTTCACAGCGGTGGTGAAAGGGACCAGAGGTGCCTTAAAGCTACCTTTTAAATGTATTACTTGACAATGATCATGAATTGTTGCTTTTGAGATTAAGGTTTTGGCCTAAACCCTAATTTTAATCCATTCATGGTGGAGATGTACATGCAGGATGATGTAGGGCAGTTTTTTTTTCTATATTATATTTTATTCATGAGTCTACGCAGATACAGGATTACAGACACTTGTATGCACCAATCAGGTGTGACCACCTCCTTGTTTCTACGCTCATTGTCCATTTTATCAGCTCCACTTATTATATAGGTGCACTTTGTAGTTCTACAGTTACAGACTGTAGTCCATCTGTTTCTCTGCATACTTTGTTAGCCCTCTTTTACCCTGTTCTTCAGTGGTCAGGACCCCCATGGACCCTCACAGAGCAGGTACTATTTGGGTGGTGGATCACTCTCAGCACTGCAGTAACACTGACGTGGTGGTGGTGTGTTAGTGTGTGTTGCGCTGGTCTGAGTGGATCAGACACAGCAGTGCTGCTGGAGCTTTTAAACACTGTGTCCACTCACTGTCCACTCTATTAGACACTCCTACCTTGTCGGTCCACCTTGTAGATGTAAAGTCAGAGACGATAGCTCATCTGCTGCTGCACAGTTTGTGTTGGTCATCCTCTAGTCCTTCATCAGTGGTCACAGGACGCTGCCCACAGGACACTGTTGGCTGGATATTTTTGGTTGGTGGACTATTCTCAGTCCAGCAGCACTGCTGTGTCTGATCCACTCAGACCAGCACAACACACACTAACACACCACCACCACGTCAGCGTTACTGCAGTGCTGAGGATGACCCACCACCCAAATAGTACCTGCTCTGTGAGGGTCCATGGGGGTCCTGACCACTGAAGAACAGTTATTTGAGCTAAAGAGTAACCTTTACATATTAGAGGAGGGGGAAATGCTAGTTAGTGGGGAGACATTTCAGATTCTTGAGTTCTATGGAATTTTCCAGAAGCCTTTCTAGATGAAATCTTTTCTAATTTAAGGAAAAGCATAAGATCGCAGAGCCGCTGTGAGGTCTTCAGTGGATACGCATATTTCCAATTAATCAATATCCTCCTCCTTGCCAGAAGGGATGCAAAGGTCAAGGCCTCCTTAATCCTATTTGGAATTTTTGAATGTTAATCAACCCAAATAAACATAATTCAAAACTTGGCACAGTCTCTAGATCAAATACTTCTGATAACAGAGCCATTTTTTTCATTCATTTTACTAATCAACATTACATATAAAACTCGTTTTGGACAGTAAATAAGCAAATGTCTATATTTGTGTTGTAGACATCTCAACCCCTGGTTCTTCTCACCACCTTTGTAAAGGAATCTCTTGGTTTCTCTACAATCCATCATTTCACATCAAAAAACTGAATAACTTTATTTACATCTCAACAACTGAGTGATACAGAAACTTTGAAAACACAAAAAAGGGCAGAATTCCCCTTCAAATAAACCAGGGTTGTCTCACAGTAACTCGCCATTCTGGATCCAGTTTACCAAAAGCATCTCATCGTTAAGATCGTCTTAACTGGGAGAGAGAGTGTTCAGGGTGATGCCCGCTCTACCATTTAAGAAACCACTTTGTGCTAATGTGCTTTAGGGAAACCCAGAGCTGTTCAGTTTGTGCTCATCATAGTCTGTGGTGTGACTTTAAAAGACAAATTTGAGAAAGAATCAAATTTCGACAATTTCCCCCTCAAAACAAAGATAGTCGGTTAGCCAAGACATGCTTGGTGTGTGAAAATTGCTCCTTTAGTGGCTAATTTGGAGGCTAATGCTAAACTTTTGTCTATTTTATAGGTTCTATTTTATAGGTTCTCTTATAGACTGCTCTCGGTAGCTTTTATTTCTTTAATAAATGGTAGTGCTGATTAGCCATTTGGACCAGCAGGAAAGTATTCAGTCTGCACCTGACGTTAAAAACAGAGTTTAGCGCGAGAAACACAAACAAACACATCAGCAAATCCATCAATGTGTGAATCACTTCTAAAATTAATACACATAAAAATAAAATAAACCCCCAAAACAGAGTAAGAAGGACGAAGCTGAAGTTGGTTTCTTATTTGCCAGCTTCTTGTTCAAATTTCCCTGTTCCACCTTAAATGGTGCAGCAGTCACTTTCTGGTGCCTGAAGCTGCACCATTTAAGGTGGAACGGGAAAATTCAAACAAGAAGCTGGCAAATAAGAAGCTGACTTCAGCTTAGTGTAAGAAGGTGCTGACTTTAATCTATTATGAATATCTACACAGATTAAGGAATGCTGTAACTTACCTACAAAGCTTTAACCATCAGTGTAAATAAGTAACTAGTAAATAAAGTTAAGACCCCCTGAATAGACTATTAAATGAAAGAAGCTTAATATAAAACCAGAGGAAAAACAATCACATCAACAGATTCTCTGTGCATCACCGACCACACAGCCATATCTACATAAACATCACACAAACATGAGTGTGGATCACTGCGTTCCCTCCGTTATATAATCCTATCCCACTTTCTGAGACTAATATTCCTGAAATAGTGTAATTTTGGACAGTATCTTTCTTAAACTGCTGCTCTGTAATGGTACTGAATGCAGTCCAGCAGCGATGTTGACTGCCCAAAAGTGGCAGCGCCATTGACGTGCCTGGCTGGACCCAACGTGGCATCTAGGTATGTATATCTATGGCCCCAACCTGTGCTGTCTTGTAATACCACTTGTTACCTCAAGAGGCGATAGTGAGACACTGTAGGCAAGAGTTAACACTGGCGTTGTGCTCCACTGCTGGGGGCAGCGCTGGGAGAGTAAAGGAATGAAGTTTGATGCTAAACTCTCAACGTTTCTTCTACACTGGTAAGTAATCAGAGGGAGGAGGGGACTGTGAGGAGTATGATTTTGACATCTTACATGTTGCTCCTTTAACAACTTGGTGTAGTTTGAGCCCTGCTGAAAAAAAGCCCTGATGGTTTTGTGAGTCCTGTTAAAGGGACCTCCACAGATTTTACAATATTTTGGCATAATTAAATTATTAATATGTCAACAAAGTCATTCAGAATGGTTTGCTGTGAAATGCTTGGTTCTAGAGAAACTCAGTTGTTCACGGTGGTGAAAGGAACCAGACGTCTGAGGAGTTTAATGCCATTAAAAGCTCACTCACAGAAAGTTACATGGTTATGAATTCACTACCTGAAGTCTGAGACATTGTTTTATGATAGTTTTGTGATAAAGTTTTGGCCTAAAACATTTTATCAGTTTATTTAAATCCATTGAAGGTGGAGGGATACATGAAGGGTGATTTAAGGCAAAATAGTCCCAATAGTTTTCCATTATTTTACCATCAGCGTTACTCAAGACATGTAGGTTCACTGGTGGTTTTGGATGGTAATAAAAAGGCTATATTTGCATTGTAGGTATCAGGCCTCCTGGTTCCCATCACCACCACTGTAAAGAACTCTCAGTCAGTAAGTCCTACTAATGAACTATTTTACATCAAACCACCCTGAATGACTTTGTTTATATTTCAACCACTGAATTGTTAAGAGTGATATCAACCCATCAGGTTGGTACACAAAATACCATTAGTGACCGCTGGACACCACAAAGAACCAGCAGAAAGCTTTTAATGGCTTCTATGATATTTTTTTCCAGCAAGGAGGCAACTGTGTGATCATTTAGACCTGAATAATGGCTTCATAGCATAAAACAAGCAACCATCAGGCAAGAAATGTGTCTTGGCTGATTGACTACTTTTGGTATAAGAGGAAAATTTAGATTATTCATATTTTTACTTGAGTGAGGCTCCTCAAAAACAAGATGAGAAACAATTTGCCAACAGCAGATCAACTTACCACCACATGGTGTCACTCTTACAAACTTCCAGTCGCTTAACACACAGCCACTGCTGTACTTGTACTTCCAGTTTAGGGCCAGTCTAAAACAGCTGTATTTGTATTCAGTGTGTACCTATTTTTATGCTTTATATTTTTGTACTAAATCAGTGGTATTAATAAAGAGTTTGTCCCCCTTTGCTGCCGTCACAGCCTGTAGTCCCCATGTGTCAAACACAAGGCCCGTGGGACAGATCAGGCCTTGACACAAAAGCATTTTAATTTTCTATTATTATTAGCCCATTTTACAGTGCACTGCACTACAGTCCCCAGCATGCACTGCAACATGACGTGTGCTCTGACTCTCCTACCTCAACAAGAGTCTATGGGACAGCAGTTACGCCTCAGTTCTACCCAATTCTGCACTAGTCATGTCACCAAACACACTAGCTGCATTTCAACTACAGTTCAACCAGTATAAACCCCCAACGCTCCTGGGGACATTTAAATTTAGGATATTTTAAGGTCTATTATAAACCAGTCAGGCATAACATTCTGACCACCTCCTTGTTTCTACGCTCATTGTCCATTTTATCAGCTCCACTTACTATATAGGTGCACTTTGTAGTTCTACAGTTACAGACTGTAGTCCATCTGTTTCTCTGTGTATTTGTTAGCCCCCTTTTACCCTGTTCTTCAGTGGTCAGGACCCTCATGGACCCTCACAGAGCAGGTACTATTTGGGTGGTGGATCATTCTCAGCACTGCAGTAACACTGACGTGCTGGTGGTGTGTTAGTGTGTGTTGTGCTGGTACGAGTGGATCAGACACAGCAGTGCTTTGTTTTTAAACACTGTGTCCACTCACTGTCCACTCTATTAGACACTCCTACCTTGTCAGTCCACCTTGTAGATGTAAAGTCAGAGACGATAGCTCATCTGCTGCTGCACAGTTTGTGTTGGTCATCCTCTAGTCCTTCATCAGTGGTCACAGGACGCTGCCCACAGGACGCTGTTGGCTGGATATTTTTGGTTGGTGGACTATTCTCAGTCCAGCAGTGACACTGAGGTGTTTAAAAACTCCAGCAGCACTGCTGTGTCTGATCCACTCAGACCAGCGCAACACACACTAACACACCACCACCACGTCAGTGTTACTGCAGTGCTGAGAATGATCCACCACCCAAACAGTACCTGCTCTGTGAGGGTCCATGGGGGTCCTGACCACTGAAGAACAGGGTAAAAGGGGGCTAACAAAGTATCAGAGAAACAGATGGACTACAGTCTGTAACTGTAGAACTACAAAGTGCACCTATATAGTAAGTGGAGCTGATAAAATGGACAATGAGCGTAGAAACAAGGAGGTGGTCATAATGTTGATAATGGCCAGTTCTCTGGCCCGCAGATTTATTGGGATTTTTTAATGTGGCCCTTTTACTGGTTGAGCTTGACACCCCTGCTCTAGTCTTTTTTGGGAAGGCTACACTAGATGCTGTAACACTGTTGTGAGGATCTGACTGCATTCAGCCACAAGAGCAGAAGTAACATACAGTTTTATACCTCATTCTGCTGAAGTATCACAAGCAGCCCTGCTGAAAAAAACAGCACAGATCAGCATGAATTTCTGGTGTACGTGGGTCTGGTGCTTGTTTAGCATGGTCATGGTGGTTGACCAGCATACCAGCATTCAAAACACACCATATGTGACCAGACCAAAATATGGTGACCAGATATGCTGGTTTAAGTTGAGTCCGCTTGAGTGTGTCTACACTTTCATCCCTTTTCCTGATCAAACTCAAAATGTCAAAACACCAAAAAACAAGGGAAAGGAGCTAGAAGTGGTAGGACAGAGGTAGCAGGAAGTCTCTGACCCATGGAATGAGGTCACTTGCTCTCAGAATGTCAGTCAAACTGAACTCATTTTTAAGTTGCATGTTTCCTTTTTCCTCAATACTTCCTGCTACGCTGCCCACGAAAAGCCACATAATGCGAATGGCAAGAAAAGGACGGCACACAGAGCGAATGCAGGACAGTCTGTCATCATAGTGAAAATGTATTGAAGTGGAAGAGAAAACATACTTCAAATAAAACACCCTAACAGGAATTTTCTACGTTTTTTAAGTAACCAAATTATTTCAAGGACAAGGCGAGACTACTTTACCCAGCTGCTCCACTCACTTTACTTAAACTGAAATTTCACCAACTTTTCAAAATTTCTACATAATGATGAAAGTAATTCGGGGTGGTTTGATGTAAAATGCGCCACTCTAGAGAAACTCAAGAGTCTGAAGAGTTGAAAAGCCTCTAAAAGCTCCCACGCGGAACGTTATTACATGAAGTGGTTAGTTATTCAAAGCTTAATGGCTGAGACACTGTTTAACCAGAGTTTTGAAGTAAAATCTTGGCCTAAAATATTTTCTAAATGCAGAGAGGTAAATTCAGGGCGTTCATGAGGCAAAACAGTCCCTGAAGAAAACTTTTTTCACTATTTTCGGTTTATTTTTGTTTTGGATTGTAAATAAAACGGCTGTATTTGTGTTGTGTGACCTCTGCTTCCTTTCAAAACCACTGTAAAGATACCCGAATCGGCACGTTTCTCTACAACAAACCATTCCGCATCAAACCACTCTGAATGGCTTTGTTTGCATCTCAACAATTGAATTATGCAGAAAAATCTGGAAAATCAGAGGAATTCCTGTTTAATTGCACAATGAAATTCTAAATGCTTGTTTTTTTAACATTTCATTACTTTTAAATACTATAATTATTCATTTTAAATGTAAAAATAGATATTTCCAGTATATTTTTCATAAACAACCTTATTAGAAAGAAACCTGATTTATGATTGATCTTTATTTTTTTGTTAATAATTTTGTTTTGCGTATGCGATGTGAACTGTTTTGGTCTGAATGAGATCTCTCTGTCTCTCTATGTCTCTCTCTCTCTCTCTCTCTCTCTCTCTCTCTGGATTGTTTATCTTCACAGGAACACGGTGACCCTTGTCAACTGTCCTAGTACATTAGAGTCAGTACAGTATGTTAGTGAAGCACATATGGTCTGGTTCTAATATGGCTGTGACATCATTGTGATGTAGAATTGAAAGGTACAAGATAAATGGTTTGATCATATTGTGGGGTGAGATACGGCGGAGGGGTTATCAATAATATTTCCCTTCTATTAACTCCATTTGGTCTGCGTGATCGTTCAATTTAAGCCTAATAAAAGCTGCTTTTGTTAGAGTTCCCTGACTAAATGTATAAAACCATTTTGGAGTTCATTTATTTTTGGCCCAGGCAAATTACTTACACAGAGAACTAAAACAGTCTATGTGGTCTATGACAGATGCGCTTTCAGGGCCTACAAATTGCTGCTTAAGGAGACCGTAATGGCAGCAGAGCTGATTTTAGGTTCTTCATACAGCAGGAAGAAAATATATCTCTGCTGTCGGAAGAAAACCTCGTATCTCCATCTCCATTTCCTTGAAACCACTTTTAGGAAAAAAATGAGTATTTAAAAACATTTTTTTTTATGTACAGTCCCAGTAAAGCTCACGGACCCCCAGCCATTCTGTAATAGTGATTCATAAAGATGTAACTGATCCCTAATGAGTGATTTGAAAAGATTCATTTCAGCCTCAATTTCAAATATAAAACTCAGAACCTGCGGCGGTGTCTGCAAAAGATTCAGCCGTGTGGTCCTGTTCATTAGGCGACCACTGCCAAAGCAGAAGACTAGAAAAAAGACCACTGCCATTCAGACAAAGTGAACTGAGAACACAACGGAGCGGACTGACGACAAAATGCTCCACAGACCACAACTACGATTCGGACAGAACGGGAGGCGTTTGAGGAGCTGTTAGAAGTTGCGACAGCGCAGTGCAGCTGGTAGAATCGACTTTCTGACCAGAAAGATCACTTTTTACACGAGCGTTATTATTAAGCGTCATTAACTCTCTTAAGGATTCACGTCCACGGAAAACAAAAACAAATAAAAAAAAAATAGAATATCAATAGATTATCAAACTAGAGCTCAAGACCTGTTAACTGTTGGACTTCGTTCAAAGAAACATGGTACCAGTAAAGAGCTTAATCTAAGATTTGCTTTGGATCTATCTGGGATGTAAATACACATTTCATCCAATCTCGATGGCTTCTATATGTCACTGCTGTCGGACGAAATTTGTTCCATATTTGTTGTTTTTTAGTTTTTGACATAATTTGAAAATGCCTGTTGCCCTTTACATTGTGTGTAAATTTCATGAAGAATTGACCAAAATAAACGGCCCAAAATGACTTGGAAAAAAGTTTGGTTCCATTGACTTACATTAAAAATAAAGTAGGTTTTTTCCTTCTCCTGTAAAGTCACCATTTTGGAGATACAAGGTGATATGTTAGGGCGGCATGGTGGCGCAGTGGGTAGTGCTGTCACCTCACAGCAAAAATGGCCTGGGTTCGATTCCCGGCTGGGCGACCAGGGTCATTTCTGTGTTTGCCTGTCGTCTGCGTGGGTTTCCTCCCACGGTCCAAAAACATGCAGTCAGGCCAATTAGACGTGCTAAAATTAGCCCCTAGGTGTGATTGTGTATGTCTGTCTGTCTGCTCTGCGATGGACTGGCGACCTGTCCAGGGTGTATCCTGCCTTCCGCCCGATGACAGCTGGGATAGGCTCCAGCGCCCCACCGCGACCCAGAAGGATAAGCGGTTTAGATGATGTATGTAAGGTGATATGTTATTATGTTAAAACATATTTAATTTAATTTACCACTATTTTACGTTATCAACATTACATTTAAAACCTCAGAAGAGATGTGTACCAATGTTCACTGTTGCTTTGAGTAGTAAACACACTAAATGTGTATGATTTTAAAGACAACACAACTCCTGGTTCCTATCACCACCACTGTAAAGAAATCTGAGTAAGTTTCTCTACAGTGAACCGCTTCACACCAAACCGCTCTGAACGGATTTATTCACATGTCAACCATCGGATTTGATGTTGCAGATTATTCACTGTATTAGTGAAGTTCCCCTTTAAGGCTGCAGCGGAGCTAAACAGGTGTTAATCCAGAGCAGAATTACCATGACATCAGGTTTCCTTTTATGATTGCATTACAGCACCCAGCAGGATGTCCATCAGCGCTTAACTGCATCTGTATTGACCAGCGTCAGCCTGCTCAGTTTGAACAGCGCTGGCCTATAAAACAATAAGAGAACATATTGACGTTGGCTGTGTTTCTAAAGCCACTTTCCCTCCCAGCAGGCCTGGATCTTGCCAAATTCACAGGACAAAAGAGCCATGCCACAACTTGACTGAGTTAAATAAGGAATAAATACAGGTGGAGACATTTAGGAGAATAAATTAAGCAGGTTTTTTAACCCCTGTGTGATGTTCAAGTCTGTGGGACCTGTTTTAAATGTTTACCAAAAGAAAAAATGATGTGATTTATTATTATTTCAACCTCAGATTCTTGGTCTTTGCTCATTTTCTGTGAAGAACATATAAAATAACCCATTTTCAGTGTCTTCACTCTGTTCACCCCCCACACATTTATATTACACATGTGGTGTTGGGAGTAAAAGTATGGAGGTGCTGTGTCCTTCACTCTGTTCTCCTCCTACATGGCCTGCTGTTAGTGTGTGTGTGTGTGTCTGTGTGTGTATGTGTTTGTATATATATGTGTGTGTGTGTTTGTGTATGTGTTTATTTATGAGTGTGTGTGTGTGTGTTTGTGTGTGTGTGTGTGTGTGTATGTGTGTGTGTGTGTGTGTGTGTGTGTGTGTCTGTGTGTATGTGTGTGTTTGTGTGAGGGTGGACAACATGGACCGGCTGCTGACTGGCTACAGCTGCTAAAGGAGAACCCTACGCTGGACACTTGTGATATTTTAAACATCTGGTGTTTTTACATAAATTATTATGGCTGTATTGATTTAAAACCCCATAATGTGGTGGGTCACCAGACCACTGAGTAACAAATACATCAACACCACACAAGAGTTAATGTAAGTTAACTACAGCAGAGAGGAAAAGTGCAGAGGGCTGAAGAAAAATGACAACAGCCTTCAGACAAGAAATGCAAATGAGTGCAGTAAGGTGTTAAGCAAGGTACTGTGCTGAAGTGGGTCTTCAGAACAGAATGAGGTCATTTAAAGGTAGGTATTTTATTGAAAGAGGTGTCTAAACATCATGCTGGTCATTTTTGTGGCCATTGTGGCATTTAAAGAGAGAAAAATGCCACCTGGTGATCTTAAGGTTGTATTTGTCTTTATTCTCTTCTGCAAGCATCTTTAAGACGTGGCTGCGGTGACTGGACAAACAAAACCTAAACACTTCAATGTTTGCAGTTGTCTTTAGAGTGTCCATTGTAACGGTCACCTACAGTGAGGGCAAACAAGCCTTGAGACACTTTGGTCTTTGTTATGTAATACTTAACATGTATATATGTAGAGTTCATTTACAAAAACAGATCTCCAGTTTAATTCATTTTCATAAATCATAAAAAGTTCTTTTTTTATTGGACATTCCATCAATCAATAATATCAAACTGTGGTTTGTTTTGGTTAAGTAAAAATAACAAAATACAGGTAATTTACAAAATTAACCCTTGTGTGGTGTTGATGTTGTTACTCAGTGGTCTGCTGGACCCCCCACAGTATTGTTTTTTAAATCAATACAGTCATAACAATTGAATCAGGACTCGTCCATGGGCGCCCTCTGCTGTTTTGCAGTCCTGGTTTGATATAATGGGGGAAATATGAAGTGGCCAGTGCTCCTCATAAACCGGCTCTGGTTATACTCAAAATTAGCTTAAACTGTGACCACCAAAACAGTCACTACTGAAAACAATGGGTAAAGTTTTGATAGCGTTTGCTTTATTAGTGACAAAATAGAATGTTCAAGCATTTGTTTTAATATAATAGGCAAAATCAATGTACAGGGTCACTCAAAGCAAAAGGATTTTAGTCTGAAGTCCAAATCAGTTAAAAGTCTGAAATGTGTTTCCAACTCTGAACCAATTCGGTGGAATGATCCATACATCACTGTAGTCGGAAGAAAACCTTGCATCTCCATTTCTGATGTTTTTCAGTTTTTGACATAATTTGAAAATGACTCTTACTCTTTACACTGTGTGTAAATTTCATGATGAATGGACCAAGAGAAATGCCCTAAAATGTCTTGCAAAAAAGTCTGGTTCCATTGACTTACATTAAAAGGAAAGTAGGTTTTTTCCTTCTCCTGTAAAGTTACCATTTTGGAGATACGAGGTTTTGTTCCGACAATAGCGATATAAAAGTTTGTGTTTGTCCAGTCAGTTTACTGGCCTTTAGGGTACTAAAAATGCTATATATTTATCTGTTTGATTGCTTTTATTATTATTATTATTATTATTATTATCATTATTATTATTATTATTATTATTATTATTAAGCTTGAGCACTATTTTGTTTCCTTTTTTCAAATATAGTTGGTATCATTGCATGGCAGTGCCAGTTGAGGTCAAAACTCAGTACATTGCCGTGACAGAAAGGAAAAGGAACTGCTCAGTGTTCTTTGCCCACCCTTGTTTTTTCCTCACTGTTCTTTTAGGGATGCCACATTTTTATAATAATCAGAGAAGCGGTGATTGTGGGAGAGCCAGTGTGTGATTAGTGCACAGTGCCATCAGAAAATATGACTCAAAGATTCCGGTTCACTGTGGCAACTGGCACTTTCACATCACTTACCTTCAGATAAAGAAAGTAATTCATTCCTGGAGAAACTGGAAGCCCAAAATAATGGCAGGGGGAAGGAACACGCCCCTCCCTGCTGCTGATGTATGGAGTTTTCTGACTGGTTTTTGTGACGTGCGGTCGTGGCGTAACTTTCTCACTCTTTGAAAATGCTGAATATCAAGTTCTTGATCTCCAAGCTGTTCCTTGAAGTTGTGCGAGATGCAGTCATCTCATTTCCTGCTTTTTAGGCTCCTCCTCGTTTCTGGCTTGAGATGAGTTTGAACTGGCATTCAGATGGGGACAAGTAAAGCATACGAGGACTGGAGGACTGAAGACAAGGAGACTAACAGACCATCCTGAGGAACCTGAAATGTATGTATCCTGAGTTTTAACCACTGTTATCTAAAGCTTGTGTGGTTTTAGTGAATAGTTGAACTTCTCTGTGAAATAATGGGCTGTTTTTGATATAAGAATAAAGCAAGATGCAGACTGACTTGCGATAAGGAGACAAATACAAATTAGAATGTGTGACTTATTAATCTTTTACCAATTCAATGCATCATTGTGTACTTATACTATATTTATTTATAAAATATCACTGCTGTTGGAACAAAACCTCGTATCTCCATTTTTGTCGTTTTTCAGTTTTTGACATAATTTGAAAATGTGTGTTGCCCTTTACAATGTATGTAAATTTCATGATGAACTGACCAAAAGAAACAGCCCAAAATGACTTGGAAAGATGTCTGGTTCCATTGACTTACATTAAAAGTAATGTTTGTTTTTTCCTCCTCTTGTAAAGTTGTCATTTTGGAGATACAAGGTTTTGTTCTGACAACAGCGATATATATATACATTTGTGTGTGTGTATATATATATATATATATATATATATATATATATATATATATATATATATATATATATATATAAATGAACAGTGCATTTAGAATGTGTAACAATTAATCTTTTGCCAATTAAACATATCACTGTATTTAGTAAATAAATTTTATATCACATATATATATATATATATATATATATATATATATATATATATATATATATATGAAAACATTGAATTAAGAATGTAACTGTTTTTAATGTTACCAATTCAATGTATCGTCATGCATTTCATGAATATATTTATTTTATATCAAATGAAAGAACATTAAATTTCCTCTAAGAATGATGTACAATACAGACTTGTAATTAGGCATTAAAACCTCTTTGAAAGTGTAATTGTTACAATCAGTTGACAATTATGTTGAAAAAAAGGCTTAATAAGCTATATTTAATTAATAGAATGTATCACTGTTGTTGGAGCAAACCTCGTTTCTCCAAACTGGTAACTTAACAGAAAAAGGAAAAAACATACTGTAATTTTAATGTAAGTCAATGGAACCAGATGTTTGTCCAAGTAATTTTGGGCCGTTTCTTTTGGTCCAATCATCATGAAATTTACACACAATGTAAAGAGCAACCGGCATTTTCAAACTGTCAAAAACTGAAAAACATCAAAAAAAATGGAAATACAAGATTTTGTTCCTACAGCAGCGACATTATTGAAATCTGTTAGATGTTTAAATCCAATATATCATTATACATCAGTATAGTCAGTGATATTGACTGTTTCAATGCCTGCTTACCTTCTTAACTCTTCTAAATGAAGGTAAATATACCACGATTCAAAAACATGTCATGTTTATTAAAATAATACTCAGTTTAAGTTTAAAAACATAGCATCATTAACTTCATTCAACATCTATATTTTCCTTATAACATTTCTAATCTTAATAAACGGAAAATTAAATAAGATCACACTGATATAATAACAACATATTTGCCCTGGAGGAAGCAATTAGGGTCTTCGGTGCTGACTCTAAAGTTACGTGTCAAAACCAGCCTCAGATCCGTCAGCTTTTCCTTGTCAGCGCTGTTGTTTTCGCACTTAGTCCAGTGAGCATTTATGCTTATTCCATTACTGTGAGCCAAAGGTTGTGTGTTGGTTTCACAGCCGAATGAAAGAGTGTCACACCTACGTTCGCAAATAGACTGAATAACACTGCTGTCCTTGTGTCACATCGCTCTCAGAGCTCTTGGCTACAAGCCTTAACCCTTGTGTGGTGTTGATGTGTGTGTTACTCAGTGGTCTGGAGGACCCACCACATTATTGTTGTTTAAATCAATACAGCCATAACAATTTATGTAAAAGTACCAGATGTTTGAAATGTCACAAGTGTCCAGCGTAGGGGTCTCCTTTAGCAGTTGTAGCCAGTCAGCAGCCTGTCCATCTTGTCCACCCTCACACACACACACACACACACTTTATATGTTCTTCACAGAAAATGAGCAAAGGCCAAGGAATCTGAGGTTGAAATAATAATAAATCGCATAATTTTTTCTTTTGGTGAACATTTTAAATAGGTCCCACAGACCTGGACAGCACACAAGGGTTAAAGGGACACTCTGACCATAAAAGGCTGGCTGGCTGGAAAGTTGAGATGTTTTGATTTTTCTTTTTTTTCCGCTAGCTGGCTAATTATTCAACTGAGTTAGGCCAGAAACCTGCTCAATACAAGAAAACGAATGCAAATGACAACAGACCTGCTGTACAATCTCACCATGCATTCTTACATCACTGTGGCCGTTTAGACACTTAGTATTCAAAGGGGCGACAGAAGACGAATCAGCATGTGTGTAAATGGTAGCTATGGTCACTCCAACAGCCACAACTGTGCTGCTTTATTTATTCTATTGGAATGAAGAGGTGATGACGTTTCATATACACCAATCAGCCATAACATTAAAACCACCTCCTTGTTTCTACACTCATTGTCCATTTTATCAGCTCCACTTACTATATAGGAGCACTTTGTAGTTCTGCAGTTACAGACTGTAGTCCATCTGTTTCTCTGTATACTCTATTACCCTGTTCTCCAATAGCCAGGACCACACATGTAGTACGAGTGGAGTTTTTAAACAATGTGTCTACTTACTGTCCACTCTATTAGACACTCCTACCTTGTTCGTCCACCTTGTAGATGGTCATTGTGTTGGTCATCCTCTAGTCTTTCATTAGTGGTCACAGGACGCTGCCCACAGGACACTATTGGCTGGATATTTTTGGTTGGTGGACTATTCTCAGTCCAGCAGAGACACTGAGGTGTTTAAAAACTCCAGCAGCACTGCTGTGTCTGATCCACTCAGACCAGCGCAACACACACTAACACACTACCACCATGTCAGTGTTACTGCAGTTCTGAGAATGATCCACCACCCAAATAGTGCCTGCTCTGTGGTGGTCCATGGGGGTCCTGACCATTGAAGAACAGGATGAAAAGGACTTAATTCTGACAATTGACATGCAGCTCGATTCCAGTCATTTCAATAGCAGATACACTGCATTTATCACCCATTTAATCCCAATGTTTTCCCAGCTATGTGAGTACATGACTTTGACACAAACTACAGGCCTTTTCGGAAAATATAGGAAAGTATAGGAAAATATAAACCAAAATATAATGTTACTGTTAAAAAAAAGTAGCATTCTTAGATTTTAATGTAGGTCATTTGAGCAAAATTTAATTTTAAGTCATTTTAGACTGTTTCTATTGGTCCAACCATCATGACATTGTGACATAAATGGCAGTTGGTGCTGTCAAATTATGTAAAAACACAAAAAAGACAAAAGTGGTGATTTCAGTAACAAACACTGGCACCTCAAACAGTTAACCAAGTACTCATTTACATCTTTAATGAACATGTAATGCCATTTATACATTAGGAGTAAGCAGAAAACACAGTAAGTATTGTTTTAGTTAAGGTTTTACAGTCACACTTGTAGCTGGTGGGATTCAACAGGTGAACAGTACAGGTTGAGTACAGTTATGTTTCTAGCTGGTTATTTTGCTGTTATATATTCCATGACTGAAACAAACAGGGCCAGCTGGGCATACCGGGCAAAAAGGCTGATTCCAGCTGAAGTAAACATCCCATCGATATCTTTTAAGCAACATACATGTGACCTCTTTTATGATATTCCACACTCTGCGGCGTGTGCGTTAGGTACTGTGTTTGCACAGTGTGTGCTGGTGTGACTTGGCCAGCAATGGCAAGTTGACTAAATGGGTGGTGATGTTATCTGTGACAGTTACACACTTCAGCTTCCTGCTTTTAGAATATTTAAGCTCAGCCTAGTGTACATTTTAAAAGAGTCTTACTTTCCACCTTCCAGCTGACCAGAAATCAGCTTGCAAATAAATTGTCAGTCAAGTTGCTCAAGTGGTTTTTCTGAAGGTGCATCCTGGAAACATGACTAGTCCAGTCTAGTGAAGTCCCAGCTGTCAAGTGAGGAGCTAATTAACAAGAATACAGTATTTCTCTCTGAGAATATTAGTGAATGTATCAATAAATCGGTCATCCAGTCAGTTTGAGCTGATAGTCAGAAAAGAAGCACCATCAAAACTTCACTTTCCTCAACATACAGTTCAATAATAGTAATAAATACTACTACTACAACTACTACTAATAATAATAATAATAATTTTTATTTTTATAGCACTTTTCATGCCAGTGGCAGCTCAAAGTGCTTTACAGACAGGTGATAAAGCTTAACGGCAATACAAGAAAATATATGTATTAATTTAGAATAAGAAAATGACAGATCAAATTAAAAAGATAAACACCACGAGACGTAGAGACTTAATTAAATACAAAAAGTTAAAGAGATGCGTTTTTAGATGCTTCTTAAAAGTGAGCACTGAGCTTGACTGTCTAATAAAAGGTGAATTGAGCTCCACAGTTTAGAAGCAGAATAACTGAACGAGTCTCTCCACATTTTCTGTATTTTACAGAGGGTGTTTTCAGAAAGTCAGTATCTGCAGATCTAAGATCATAAACAGACAGACACTCTGTGATGTAAGCGGTGCTTTAAGATCATTTTGAGCTTTAAAAACTAGTAGCAGAACCTTAAAATCTATCCTGAACGATACAGGCAGCCAGTGCAGCTCTTTTAAGGCAGGAGTGATCTGATCTCTGTGCTGTTTTTGTTAGGATGCTGCGGGATTGTGTACGAGTTGTAAGGGATGTATTGTTTTCTCCAGTTAGGAGATCATTACAGTGATCAACTCTGCTTGTAACAAACGCATGAACAAGTTTCTCTGCGTCGCTCTGAGACAGAAAAGGCTGAACTTTAGTGATATTTCTCAGTTGATAAAAAGCTACTTTAGTGACTGTTTACATGCAGATAAAACAGCTCAGAGTCTAAGATCACACCCATGTTTCCTACTTCAGGTTTGGTATATGGAGCTAAAGAACCAAGTTTCTCATGAAGCAGCTTTCTCTGTGTTTTTAAACAAACGATCAATATTTCAGTTTTTTCATGATTTAATTGTAGAAAATTTGCAACATCCACTGAGAAATATCTGACACACAGCTGGTCAGGCTGTCTACAGAGTCTTGATCATCAGAAGGAATGGAAATGTATAACTGGGTGTCGTCAGCATAGCTATGAAAATTTATATTAGGCTTCCTAATGACATCACCTAGAGGTAGCACATCACCTAGAGGGAGCAATGGGATGGTTCTGTAATTCATAATCTGAAGGAAGCAACCTACTCTATTAGGAGGAAAGGAGCAGCAAAGATATAATGAGGGACAAAAGTTGTTGAGGTAGGTTTGTTCTTTACTGCTTCCAGAAGCTTCCACAGGCTTTTGTGCCATTCGGTTTTAATGAAAGGCCATAAGCATGTTTAAACTATACAGGCCCAGAATGGGACTTGGTTTTCAGACCAGGAGTTACATGCAGGCCCCCAGCTTTTGCACTCCAAAGTGCATCCCGGAAGTGAGCTGCTTACACTTGAGAGAAGCTCTCCATTCGTTTCAGGCTGAATTCAGTTTAAAGATAAAGGCTCACCTGTTTAGATCACCTCACAGGCCTGTCCTCTTGTAAAGAGGCAAGACTGTCTCATTCGATCCACAGACTTGATTATCACTTTATAGATTCAAAATAAACCATGTTTATTACAATTAGCAGGGCGGGGCCACTTCAGGTGGGGGCTGCTGGTTGGACACTTGGATATAACAGTTTATTGTGTGCTCATAGTTTCTATTGTATGAGTTTGTACATTAGCTCACAGTAACCGGCCCAAAACATTATCGGCCCATCATTAATTCTCCCGTCCGTCCCAATTACCCACTCCGACACTGCAAAGGCCTCATCATTTGCAAAAACAGACCATCTGCAAACCATCATTTGCGAAAATGACTTTTCCTTTATTAGGGTTTAGTGTAGACCAGAGCAGGATTCATTACGTAACCAACGGGTTTAATTTAAGGCAGATTTAATTGCTTTGTTTATTTCAGTACTACCTTAAATTAAAAATGATGGATCAGCCAACCAAATTTACAAATTTCCCCCTTACCCCAAATGTAGTCCATCAACATTGGGTGTCTAATGTTTTGAACTGGGGCTAGGAGGCTAGCTAACAAGAAGTTTATACCTTACCAATTAGCATTGTGCAAGCTGCAAACTTAAATAATCTCACTCTCACCTAAAATAGCTTTAAGTTATTAAGTACAGAGCTTAACAACTTGGGAGTCTGGCCACTTCCTATTTCCCCCGTTATGTCAAAAACAGGACTGCAAAACAGCAGAGGGCGCCTGCGAGTGAGTCCTCAATGAATGGGAGTAAATAAAGTTCAACGGCTGAAAACGAAAAGTTAAAATAGTTTCTAATCACTCGCCCAGAACCTTCCTTTAATTTTAGAAGATGTATTTAGGATGTATTTCACTAAAAAAGCAAAGAAAACTCACCTGTATGTTTCCGTTTTTACAACAAACAGGTTTTGGGCAGCAGAACGCTGACGTTACTGCTAGTGAGTGCTGATTGGTTGGCGAGCGGAGCAGCTCATTGGCTGTTTGTGCTCACTGACTTTATGAACGTGCATGAGGTGCCTTTTTAAACTCCTATAACTCGAGTTTAAAAGCTCTATAACAGCAGTGTTAAAATGTTTTATGTTCACAGTTCAGGAAATAAATGTATTTTTACATTAAAAATGTTTCAGCATTTATAAACTATGATTTTGCTCAAATGCTCCATCTTAACCCATTTATTTTTGGTCTCGCTCAGGAGCGCCCTCTAGTGTCTGAGAAACCCAGAAGACATTACAGAGTGAATTGTCCTCTCTACAAGTTCTCTGGTTACGTTTCTCAAATAGACTTGCTTATTTGGCTTCTGACATTGTACAACATACTGTTATCTATAAAAATGGACAAAAGTAGACAGGCTTCAAGATGGCTGGTACTACCGTTTTTAGCACTTTTGCCCATTTTTTATAATAACAATATGACACAGTGAAACAAAACATAAGCAAGTATGTTTGAGGCCATGATTTGAAGCCAGTGCATATTGATTTAGGCTTACAGTTGGCACAGTGCTAATTCATGGGGCTAGATACTTGATCTTCCACTACTTGTTAGCTACACTAGCCTCATTTGTCCAGTGCAGGCCTAAAGAAGCTAACTTTAGACACCAAACAAGTCTTGGCTGATTGGAGTAAGTTTAGCTGTAATACTGCTTTCAACTGCAAACAGGGAGGTAGTTTTCTCTGAGCAGGAACTTATTCACCCAAAGTGTGCATTCATGTGGTTTATGTGAGAGAGAAACAACACTGAGTTTGTGAAATGGCTGTAGTTTATTAACCAGCTGGCACCTATTTCACTCATATGAAGCAAAAATAAAATGTGTGAAACTGTACATGTTTCAAATTCACTTTACAATGACCCTCATATTTGTACAGTTTATCTGACTGTGTTCCATTGTTTGACTGATTGCTTCTAAACTTAATCATGACGAAAACAGTGTTCACGTCACAACTCGGCCAATTCGTCCCGCGTCAGAAATTTTGATGTATCAGATGTAGCCATCTGACTTCGAAGGAGGTGCCTTCTGGTGGGAAACTTATTCATTTTAAAAACTGAGACCACTTGATAGCAGCGTTAGTGTGTGTTTTGGACAAAACCATCACTTTGAGCCCAGTTAGCACACTTACCTTTAAATGCAGCTTGGTTAATTTTGCTCAAAGTGACTCCAAGTTGAAAATTTGAGTCTGCTTGGCCTACACAGCATTTTCCTCAATGTTTCTTTAAGACAATCACCCAGAACTCAAGACCTGGAGGGCCACACCACAGTGTTTGCCCTCTTCTAACAGACCAAAGTCTGAGGAAGGCCTTGGTAATGAGCTGATGAGGTCCTGAATGCTGCTTTGCTGTGGCCCTCTAGGCTACGTTCACATTACAAACCTCATTGCTCAAATCTGATCTCTCTGACTCGATGGTTCACACTCGTTTGGGTAAGTGATTCAAATCTGTCATTAATGTGAACAAACCAGCGTCCTGAAATGACCCGCATGAGCTCATCCTACTCAGTAACGTCACGTGAATGAATCACTGCATCATCAGCACAAACTAACGAGCAGAACGAGCTTCGCTGAGAAGATAATTAACTCTGATCAGCTCTCAGCTTCATTATTAGAGCGAGACGAAGGAGAAAAGGGTGAGCTGCTTTTCCACCGTTTACAGGCTTTAACTTCTGTTCGTCGCTGCTGCCATGGTAACGCTGAATGATGGCGCACACAGAGTGGAAAAAAAGCACATGAATTCTGATCTGAGCATCACATTAAGGTCACATGGACACGAATCGGATCCAATCTATGACCACATATGAAAGTGGCTCAGGTCAGATTTGAACAGATCAGATTTGCATGTCCACACAGCCCTGAAAACATCAGATCTGATTCACATTAGGGCAAAAAATCAGATTTGTGCCACTTCAGCCTGGTAATGTGAACGTAGCCTTAGATCATATCTGCACCTTCCCCTGGATAAGGATCCCTACAGAACCTCACCAGAACTTTACAAATGGCTCAACAGCCAATAAAATATATGCAATTATCAGTCAAATGTGTGTCAACAAGCAGTGAAGGATTAGATTAGTTGGTCACAGATGTGAAGCCCTTAAGCTGAATGGAGAATGAATTGAGAAGCAAATACTATTTTCAGCAATTAAGTTGCAAAATGAATCTTATGTCTGTTGGGGCGTGTTTGGATGATAACTAAGCTGTTTCTTCTTCCAGGCAACATGGAGGAAACACGGTGGAGCATGAACTTCTCAAACCTTGATCTTCTACCAGCCATTACGTTCAGCAGTCACCAGCTTTCTCTTGTGATTATGGCCAGAGAATTCTCACAGAAGCAGTGTTAGGTCAAGGAAGAGAGAAGAAGCGGAAGAGTAGAGGCTCTGGCCATGCGTGGCAGGCTCTATGACCTCTTCCTGGTCAATGTGTTGACGTGTGGGCTGGAGATATGCATGGCCACTGGAACCATCTACATCCCTCCCATGCTGCTGGAGGCTGGGATGGAGGAGCGCTTCATGACCATGGTGCTGGGTAAGTGAGGTCCCCTCAGAGTGTAGCGTTTGTTTCTCATTTACCTGGATAAAGCGATAGTTAGGTGACAAATCTCTTTAGCTCGAATGCAGTTGATTAGCCAAGACAAGTGGTGGAAGCTTACACACTTTAAAAAGATGGTTCTTCAAGGGTTCTTAAGTAAAGCCAGTAGTTGTATTTGGAGCAATGAGTTCAATATAGAAGCATTTCATGCTTAAATGGATTTTTGCATGGTGAAATGGTTCCTCAGATTGATGGACAGTGTGTTGTATATGACTGTAAATAGAACCTTTTTGAAAATGGTTCTATGTAGCACCAAAACAAGAAGAACCACAGCATGCAAAGAACCATTAGAGTATAAAATAGTTTATATATATATATATATATATATATATATATATATATATATATATATATCAGGGATCTAAATAGAACCATTGTCTTTACTACAGATCTCTTGAAGTGTGTTCCCATACCCTACCTATTAGCATTGAGCAACACTGTGACAGATGGTTCTTCAAGGGTTCTTTAGTAGAGGCAATGGTTCTATTAGAACCATGTGGATCTTTACAGGGTTAAATGTTCTTCAGATTAAAAGAGAATGTGTTGTATATGACTATAAATAGAACCTTCTTAAAAATGGTTCTATGTAGCACCAAAACAGGTTCTTCTATCTGTTTGGCGCTGCTGCCATGGTAACGCTGAATGATGGCACATGTGCGGTGGGAAAAAAGCACATGAATTCCGATCTGAGCGTCACATGGCCACCAAGTGGATACGTATCCGATCTAAGACCACATATGAAAGGCTGCGTTCACATTACCAGGCTGAAGTGGCGCAAATCAGATTTTTTGACCTAATGTGACTCAGATCTGATGTTTTCAGGGCTGTGTGGACACATCTGATCTTTTCAAATCCAACCTTAGCCACTTTCATATGTGGTCCTAGATCGGATATGTATCCAATTCGTGGGCATGCGACCTTAATGTGACGCTCAGATCGGAATTCATGTGCTTTTTTTCCACTGCGTGTGCGCCATCATTCAGCGTTACCATGGCAGCAGCGCCGAACAGACGTTAAAGCCTGTAAACGGTGGAAAAGCAGCTCACCTCACCTTTTTCTCCTTCGTCTCGCTCTAATAATGAAGCTGAGAGCTGATCAGAGTTAATTATCTTCTCAGCGAAGCTCGTTCTGCTCCTTAGTTACTGAGCAGGATGTGTTCATGAGGGTCATTTCAGGACACTGGTTCGTTACGTTAATGACAGATTTGAATCACTTACCTAAACGAGTGTGAACCATCGTGTCAGAGAGATCAGATTTGAAGAAAAAAAATCGGATTTGAGCATCGAGGCTTGTAATGTGAACGTAGCCAAAGTGGCTCAGGTCGGATTTGAAAATATAAGATTTTCGTGCCCAAACAGCTCTGAAAACAGATCTGAGTCACATAAATTGGATTTGTGCCACTTCAGTCTGGTCATGTGAACGTAGCCTTCAGCCTGGTCATGTGGTACATCCTTACAAGTGTTGCTTACATGAAATAATGTTAGGGTAATTTCTGTAAAGCAAATTATTGTTTAAAAATGTAAATCTGGATTCACACCCCCCTTGTTGCTGTTTATACACCGGCTTTTACCAGGACGTTTTTGTTGACTGTTATGTTTACCTGAAACACTTACTGGAAATTCAAGGTGTTGAATCATTCACTGTATTATAGAAGATTAGGGAGAAACAAACAGTTGTCAGTGAAAACGCCCTGTGCAAAGGTTTTTCATTTCCAGCCAAAGCGCCCATTAAATACAAAGTATACATTTTTCAGGAAAATTTCTGAGAAGATTAGATACAAGATAATCCACTCGCAGAAGCTTGGGGAAAGTAAATAAACAGTGCAGTTTAGTTTAGTACAGTTTACTTTCCAAAACTTGAGTTGATTAAAAGATACAGAAAAAATGGGAGCTTTAGCAATCTTGTAAGACCTGGTCACCAAACCTGTCGCCCCTCAGATAAACAGCTCTAAAAAGCTTCCATCTCTGAGAGAGAGGAGAAAATCAAGCTGCTTCAGATCTGAAAACATCCACAGGTGTTTCTGTCTATCCTTCCACTGTGAGAAGACGACTCAGCGCTGTGGGTCTGAAAGGATGTGTAGCTGCCAAGAAGCTGTTACTGAGAAAAGGAAAAGAAAATTTGCTAATTAACCCTTGTGTGGTGTTCAGGTCTGTGGGACCCATTTTTAATGTTAGCCAAAAGACAATAATGTAATTTATTAATATTTTAACCCCAGATTCCTTGGCCTTTGCTCATTTTCTGTGAAGAACATACACCGATCAGGCATAACATTATGACCACCTCCTTGTTTCTACGCTCATTGTCCATTTTATCAGCTCCACTTACTATATAGGTGCACTTTGTAGTTCTACAGTTACAGACTGTAGTCCATCTGTTTCTCTGCATACTTTGTTAGCCCCCTCTTACCCTGTTCTTCAGTGGTCAGGACCCCCATGGACCCTCACAGAGCAGGTACTATTTGGGTGGTGGATTATTCTCAGCACTGCAATCACACTGATGTGGTGGTGGTGTGTTAGTGTGTGTTGTGCTGGTCTGAGTGGATTAGACACAGCAGTACTGCTGGAGTTTTTAAACACCTCAGTGTCTCTGCTGGACTGAGAATAGTCCACCAACCAAAAATATCCAGCCAGCAGCGTCCTGTGGGCAGCGTCCTGTGACCACTGATGAAGGACTAGAGGATGACCAACACAAACTGTGCAGCAGCAGATGAGCTATCGTCTCTGACTTTACATCTACAAGGTGGTCTGACAAGGTAGGAGTGTCTAATAGAGTGGACAGTGAGTGGACACAGTGTTTAAAAATTCCAGCAGCACAACACACACTAACACACCACCACCACATCAGTGTAACTTATTTATTTATGCTGACCTGGTGCTGGTTTAGCTGGTCACCCAGCATGGTCATGCTACTGACCAGCATATGTTACACAACATTTCACTGCTGTCAGAACAAACCTTGTATCTCCAAAATGGTAACTTTACAGGAGAAGGAAAAAACCTGCTTCACTTTTAATGTAAGTCAATGGAACCAGACATATTTCCAAGTCGTTTTGGGTCGTTTCTTTTGGTCCATTCATCGTAAAACTTACACACAATATAAAGGGCAACAGGCATTTTCAAATAATGTCAAAAACTGAAAAACGACAAAAATGGAGATACGAGGTTTTCTTCCGACAGCAGTGATATGCTGGTTTTGCTGGTGACCAGCTTTGCTCTATGCTGTTGTTTAACTTCATTCTAACTTCATTCTGTATTTTTGACTTCCCTCACAGCCGTCGGGCCTGTACTGGGGTTAATATTCATTCCACCTATCGGCTCGGCGAGTGACAGCTGGAGCAGTCGTTATGGACGCCGGCGTCCTTTTATCTGGGCCTTGTGCGTTGGTGTGCTGCTTGGACTTGTGGTCATTCCCCATGCTCCCCAAATCGCTGCTCTTTTTTCTACACAGCACCACCAGTGGCTGGAGGTCCTGCTCCTGGTCGTTGCTATCTGCGTCATGCAGTTCTGCGGACAGGCCTGCTTCACCCCTGTGGAGGCCCTGGTGTCGGACCTCTACCCTGGAGAGGAGGAGAGCCGTAGGGCTTTCTCCGTCTACTCCCTGATGCTCAGCCTGGGTGGCTGTGTGGGCTACCTGCTGCCTGCTGTGGACTGGAGCACCCTGGGTGCCACGGCCTACCTGGGAGGCCAAGAGGCCTTCATTTATTCTCTCCTCATCGTCATTTTCCTCATCTGCCTGATGACCACAACCTTCATCTCAGAGGAACAGACAGCAGGGCTTGGAGGAGGTGGGCTAGAGGTGTCCAGGAGAGTTCCAAGCTTGTGGAGCTTCTGCAGTTGGCCGCGCCGATTGTTCTCATTGACTCAGCTCCTGAGGCGGACCCTGACTAGCCTCCTGTCTGTGGTGCCGAGGTTCTATTCGCTGTGCAGCAACATGCCTGCGGTCATTGCAAGGCTGTTTGTGGCTGAGCTGTGCAGCTGGATGGCTCTTATGACTTTTGTGCTGTTCTACACAGACTTTGTCGGGGAAGGCTTGTATAACGGAGTACCAAGTGCTAAGCCTGGTTCCCCGGAGAGGATCCGCTATGAGGAAGGTATGCTTTTTCTAAGCGATATGCTTGTCTTATACTAGTGTTTTTCACCTTGGTACCCAGATCCGCCAGACAGTCCTTTTTTTATCTGACAGTGCTCATCCTAGATAATACTGCTGGCTGATGTACAAAGTACCTACATACAGGTGTGTGAGCTGCACTCCAGATATAAATTGATTTTATTAATATAGAAAATATGAAAACACCTCTCAAGCTTATAGATAAAGAATTTACATACAGTACTGTGTAAATGTCAGAGACCAGCTTTCATTTCCAGTAAAACTGACCATTAAGTACATTTTTTTTTAGATATTTCCAGGGAGGTGTGATGTAAGATGATGCACTTGCATAAGGAACTGGACACTCGAAGGAAAACAATTCCTTACTGAGTCCTAAATGTAAAGAGCAAACACATTTAAACACAACCCCCTTTCCAAAAAAGTTGGGACGCTGTGCAAAATGTAAATAAAAAACAAAATGCAATGTTGTGCAAATCATTGAAACTCTATATTTTATTTAAAATAGTACAAAGACAACATATCAGATGTTGAAACTGAGAAATTTTATTGCTTTCTGAAAAATATGTGCCCCTTTTGAATTTGATGCCAACAACACGTTCCAGAAAAGTTGGGACGGGGGCAACAAAAGGCTGGTAAAGTTGTGTAATGCTAAAAAAAAAAAACATCTGGTGGTTGATTGGCAACAGGTCAATAACATGATTGGGTATAAAAGAGCATCTCAGAGCGGCGGAGTCTTTCAGAACTAAAGATGAGGAGGGGTTCACCACTCTGTGAAAGACTGCACCATCAAATAGTGCAACAATTCAAGAATAAAGTGCCTCAACATAAAATAGCAAAGAACCTTTACTTTTCATCATCTACGGTACATAATATCATTAAAAGACTCAGAGAATCTGGAGAAATCTCTGTATGTAAGGGACAAAGCCTAAAACCAGTATTTGCTGGCCGTGATCTTTGGGCCCTCAGACGGCACTGCATTAAAAACAGACCTGATTCTGTAGTGGAAATCACTGCATGGGCTCAGAAACACTTCTGAAAACCACTGTCTGTGAAAACAGTTCATCGATGCATCCACAAATGCTAATTATAACTCTAAAACGCAAAGAAGAAACCAAATATAAACAGGATCCAGAAACACTGCCACCTTCTCTGGGCCTGAGCTTATTTAAAATGGACTGCGGTGAAGTGTAAAAGTGTCCTGTGGTCTGATTAATCATAATTTGAAATTCTTTTGGGAAATCATGGACACTGTGTCCTCCGGGCTAAAGACCACTCAGCTTGTTATCAGTGCACAGTTCAAAAGCCAGTATTCATGATGGTATAGGGGGCATTAGGACAAAGGAGACCCTGAACTGATTAGCAGCTGAAATCCTGTATCAAACAAGAATGTGAAAACATTTCACTTTCTAAACTACAGCAGTGTCTCCTCAGTGTTGTTGAAAGAAAAGGTGATGAAACACAGTGGTAAACAAGCCCCCGTCCCAACTTTTTTGGAACGTGTTGTTGACATCAAATCCAAAATCCACAATAAAATTTCTCAGTTTCAACATTTGATATGTTGTCTTTGCAGTATTTTCCTTTAAAAGTATGGTTTACATGATTTGCAGATCAATACATTCTATTTTTATTTATAGCGTCCCAACTTTTTTGGAAATGGGGTTGTACTAAAAATGATATAAGATTCAGTTGTTTAGACTTCTGTGAGGTTTTTTGCCCTGATACTAAAAAATCAATAAATTGTTCTTAACGGCTGGTTTGACTGGAAATTAAATAAATGAAGAGTCTCTGACTTTACAGTACTGTAGATCTGAATTATTAAGGAGTCATTTGGCAGAACACATGAGGCATAACATCCCAGTGATCCTCAAACTGTGGTACATGTATCACTTCTAGGACCACTTATGCTCAAATCTGAAATTAAGCTGTCTGATTTGCGTTTAAGCAGCTCTGAAAAAGTCAGATCTGTGTCCCGTTTCTGCGAAGTAACTGGATCTGTCCCACTTAGTGTAACCTAAGAACACAGAATACCTCGCACAGATGTACTGGGAGCCAGGTCAGAGCAAGAATGTGGACCATCTGGTGGGCTGGGCTGGGTTGGAAACGCCGCACTGTGCCATGTGTAGGTCTGCAATGATTAGTTACTGACTGCAACATCAACTGTACAAAACATTTAAAACAAAGACCCTCTATAATGTTCTTAGATGTGTAAGACTGTCACAGTCATGACCTTTACTCAGCGCCGCCCTCTAAAGGTTTAAACGTCAAATAAACTAACATCACTCAGCGCCGCCCTCTAAAGGTTTAAACGTCAAATAAACAAACATCACTCGGCGCCGCCCTCTAAAGGTTTAAACGTCAAATAAACAAACATCACTCAGTGCTGCCCTCTAAAGGTTTAAACGTCAAATAAACAAACATCACTCAGCGCCGCCCTCTAAAGGTTTAAACGTCAAATAAACAAACATCACTCAGCGCCGCCCTCTAAAGGTTTAAACGTCAAATAAACTAACATCACTCAGCGCCGCCCTCTAAAGGTTTAAACGTCAAATAAACTAACATCACTCAGCGCCGCCCTCTAAAGGTTTTAACATCAAACAAACATTACTCACCGCTGCCCTCTAAAGGAGTTAATAAATCTCAAATAAACAAACATCACTCACATCTGGGGGTATTTGTTTCACAAAGCAGGATTTCTCAGTTCAGCAACATAAGCCCAAAGTCAAGCCTGTCCAATAGGAAGAGAGCTGAGGAACATTCCTTCTGGACAGTCCTCATCCTTGGGCTTAAGCTATCTGGCTAACTGAAAAATCCTGCTGTGTGAAATATAGGAAGTGTAGGGTACGATGTGGCTTAAAAGAAATCACATGTCAAATAAACTAACATCACTCAGCGCCGCCCTCTAAAGGTTTAAACGTCAAATAAACAAACATCACTCAGCGCCGCCCTCTAAAGGTTTAAACATCAAATAAACAAACATCACTCAGCGCCGCCCTCTAAAGGTTTAAACATCAAATAAACTAAACATCACTCGGCGCCGCCCTCTAAAGGTTTAAACATCAAATAAACAAACATCACTCAGCGCCGCCCTCTAAAGGTTTAAACATCAAATAAACTAAACATCACTCAGCGCCGCCCTCTAAAGGTTTAAACGTCAAATAAACAAACATCACTCAGCGCCGCCCTCTAAAGGTTTAAACGTCAAATAAACAAACATCACTCAGCGCCGCCCTCTAAAGGTTTAAACGTCAAATAAACAAACATCACTCAGCGCCGCCCTCTAAAGGTTTAAACGTCAAATAAACAAACATCACTCAGCGCCGCCCTCTAAAGGTTTAAACATCAAATAAACAAACATCACTCAGCGCCGCCCTCTAAAGGTTTAAACATCATATAAACTAGCATCACTCAGCGCCGCCCTCTAAAGGTTTAAACATCAAATAAACAAACATCACTCAGCGCTGCCCTCTAAGGGTGAAATTAACAAACATCAAATAAACAAACATTACTCACTGCCGCCCTCTAAAGGAGTTAATAAATCTCAAATAAACAAACATTAGTCACATCTGGGGGTATATGTTTCACAAAGCAGGATTTCTCAGTTCAACTTTTTTGGCCCTTTTTGAGTCACGTCGTCATGTGGATTGCTGTCGTCCCCCAGGTGTGCGAGTGGCCAGTCTAGGCTTGTTCCTGCAGTGTGTGGCGTCAGTGGGCTTCTCTCTGCTGATGGAGCGCATGGTGGCGTGCGTAGGTGCGCGAGCGCTCTACGTGAGCAGCGTGGCACTGCTTGCGTTGACCACGGCAGTGATGACCGTGTCTCACAATGTCGTTCTGGTCACTGTGATGGCCGCTGCGTCAGGATACACCTTCTGCACTCTGCAGGTCCTGCCTTACACGCTCACCTGTCTCTACCACTCAGACAAGCAGGTAAAGCTCAGGTTATCTTGTTCTGTTTTCATAGTTTTCATTTAGTGTTTTCATAATCAACTTTTTGGTGTTGTATTTAATCTTTCAAGTTTTTGGGAACAGCAAGGAGACGCTAAATGAGAATCGGTACACTAATTATCTGTTTACAATAATTGATTACAATTGTACAATCATTGTCATGTTATTGACCTCAGGATACTTTTGAAATATAAGAAATATTGAGTTAAATTAATTTTAACTTTGCTTTAGTGCTTAAGTACACAGCTCTTTAGAAACACCTACATAGCCTTCGACTACTAATCCGAAAAAACTGAAGCTGCACAGGACTAGCATAATAATCATTTTAGGCATTTCATACCTTTATCTGCAGCTACAGATGGCATGATTTTTCTTTTATGGGACAGTAAAACCTTGAGTATCAACTGATATTGATCTGATACTTTTAGACTACTAAGCTTTTTAACATTAGCTGTTTTTAATTTAAGCCCTTCACTTAAGATGAGCATCTAAAAGTAGGCCATCATGCTCAAACCACTTACAGGATTGGATCGCATTCATTCATTTTTCCCACTGATCCAGCATTTTCTGCTGATATCAGCCCAATAACTAATTGGTTTTATGTTATCGAAAACACGGATGATGTCATTGACATTGAAAACACCATGTTTTCAGTGTCATCAATTTCAATTCTACGACGGCATTTTAGGGCCACTGTTAATAAAAATAAAAATGGTAGACTTTGAGAATAAAGTCATAACATTTCGAGAAAAAAGTTGTAATATTTTGAGAAAAGAAGTCGTACTGTATGATATTTTGAGGATAAAGTCGTACTGTTTTGAGTGAGCAGGAAACTGTGTTTATTTAGAATAAAGAACCAGACGGACTTGGAGGAAACTGTCACAGACAGTGAGAATGATAATCAAAATGAGCCACAAACAGACAGGAGTGAGTGGAACTCCGGCACCAGTACAGCAACCGAGACCCCAACGCATTATGGCAGCCCCCCTACAGCTAGACCACTTTATCCTCCAAATATTACGACTTTTTTTCTCTATTTTTCTCGACTTTTATCTCGAAATATTAAGATTTTTTTCTTGAATAATATAATGACTTTATTCTCTAAATACTACATTTTATCTCAAAATATTACGACTTTATTCTTGAAATAGTAGGATTTTATTCTCTAAATATTCCGACTTTTTTTTTTCTCGAAATATTACGACTTTACTTTTGAAATATTACAACTTTACTTTCGAAATATTACAACATTTTTTCTCAAAATATTACATTTTTTTATAATATTAAGACTTCATTCTCGAAATAGTAGGATTTTATTCTCTAAATATTATGACTTTTTTCTCGAAATATTATTACGATTTTTCTCAATTTTACAACTGTATTCTCGAAATATTACGTCTTTTTTCTCAAAATATTACAACTTCGTTCTCAAAATATTATGACCTTTTTTCTCGATATATTACGACTTTATTCCTGAAGTCTACTATTTTTATTTTTAACAGTGGCCCTAAAACGCCTGACTTCTGAATCTCTTTTCTCAGGTGTTCTTCTCCAGCAGCAGAGTCAAGCTCCCAACCAGTAGGGATGAGCTGGAAAAGCTTAAGTTGGCTCAAATGCAGCTTTCCACTAAGTACCGCAGCACTAACGGGTGCGCCAATGGACACCCAGCAAACATGCATAGCAAACCCACTGTGTCAACATCACTTAATCTTCACGTGACCCTGCCCGTGGACACCTCCCCCACATCCTCCCAGCCACCTAGGGGCATGTGTCTGGACATAGCCATACTGGACAGTGCCTATCTGCTCTCGCAGGTGGTGCCTTCCCTCTTCATGGGATCCATTGTACAGCTTTTCCATAGTGTGACCATCTACATGGCCTGCGCTTCTGTCCTCAGCCTGCTGGCCGTTTATTTCGCAAGCAAGATTGTCTTTGACAGGGCGGACATGGAAATGCTGCAGTGACTGCATAAAGCTAGTTTTATTTATTGAAGTGTTTAAGATGTGGAGAAGGTAATGTGGGTCAAGTGCATTTTTCAGAGTGCATTTCAGGGTTTTTTTAAGCCTAATCTCTATCTAGTCACATCTATAGCATGATACTGATTACTACAATTTCCCTATAATTAGAAAGGAACAGAAAAAATGTGCTTACTATATAATAGTATAGTGGGCAGTTGCTCCAGCAGGGTGTTTTGCATTATCAAGGGGTTTCTAGTAATACATTTCACACACTGTATGCTCCAGATGTGGCTTATAAAGATTAGATTGAATATTATGTCATAAAAACCTGTTTAATACTTTTCTTTAAACTCTTTGAAGTGTCTCAGATGTGTACAAGACCAAAATGATTCTATGTGCCTATGAAAAAAAAGGGAACGTTTGAAAAAGGGGGAAAGGAATAATGAAAAGAATGATGACTGTGCATGTCATGTTGTGTGACCACATTTCTTCTGACTGACACACCACCTTTCCCGCGAAATACGCCGGATACTTGCGCATTAAATAGAAAGGGTACAGGTGTGTGCTCTTGGAGCCAGATGGGTGTTTAAAAGAACCATGATATACAGTTGTATGCAAACGTTTGGGCAACACTGGTCATTAATACGTCCTCTACATGGAACACACTTACACTTCCGCACGTTTTAATGCACTATTACTGTTAATTTGCTGAATTTAACATATTGGAAGAAAAAACATAAAATGTGGTCTGTGCAAAAGTTATGGCACATTGTGTTATTTTTTCCAATATGTTCAACTCAGGGCGGCATGGAAGCGCAGTGGGTAGTGCTGTCGCTAGGCTGGGTTCGATTCCCCGGCCAGGCGACCAGGCTCTCCCAGTGTCTGCATGGTTTCCTCCCACAGTCCAAAGACATGCGGTCAGACCACTTGGACATGCTAGATTGCCCCTATGTGTGGGTGTAAATGTATATGTCTGTGTGTCTGCCCTGTGATAGACTGGTGACCTGTCCAGGGTGCATCCTGCCTTCCACCCAATGACTGCTGGGATAGGTTCCAGCTCCCCCCCCGCAACCCAGAAGGATAAGCGGCTTAGATAAGTGTGTTCAACTCAGCAAACAGCCACTGTGTACTAAAACATGGAGAAAAATGTTATATTTAAGTTTGTTAAATTTAAGTTTAGCTGGAGAGAAGTTATGGAATAAGTGAACTTAAGTACCTAAAGCTTCTCCTCGTTCCAGTCGAACGGCCAGTAAATTCCCATGTCTACCTTCTGGTTCCTGAGATCCACTCCATCTCCTCCCTGTTCCTCAGTCCTATATCAGTTCTACCACAGTTCAAAAAGGTGGGGTCTGGGCTTCTAGCCCCTATCAGAAGCTGCCCAGAACTCCAGCCTGTTCTCAGGAGTTCTCTGCCCTCTTAAAATCAGCCTCTCCTCATGCTGCCACAATATGTTGGAGGCAAAGTCTAAACTTGGAGTTTTTCACTCAGAAAACCAACAAAACGTACATTTGCGTATAACTGTTTGTAAATAAATTACAGGGAAAATGGGTGGGAAATGCCCCCCGAAGAACAAATGGAGCTGAACCATATCTGTACATGAGCTTAGCAAGTCCTTTCACCTTGTAAGGAAAAAAACCCCATCATCATCCCATCCATGATCGTATATTTTTTAATAACTTTTTTGAGCAACGTACTATAAATGCATAGCGCATTATTATCTTGTGGCATTAGATCAACTGAAAGGTTTCCAGGGGAATTAATCCCAGGAATGCAGTGATCCTGAGGAAATTTCAGAATCAATTAGGCCACAGGCATTCAGTATGTGTGGTGAGATTAGATGTGGGCTGATCATTTGATCAAGAGAGAAAATAAGATGGGGGGGGTTTTACTCCGGGGGGTGGCTTCTTCCTCCATGATATTGTTCTAAATGTTGGCCCTATCACTGGGACATTGTGAGTTTGATAACCAGTGATTCCACAGCCGTACGTAACCAGGTGTCCAAGAAGGCATAGCTGGCCTTGCTTTCTCTGGGTGGGCCGGATACCCCCCCTCAGATCAACACAACAAAATATTAACCATTAGTGTGTGATGTAACTGAATTGTCAGTTAGTGTTCTCCTCCAAGCGTGTTGAGCCAGCCAATGATGTCATGTTAGCTTCACATGACTTGGAGGAAGCATATACTAACCTTCAGAAGAGAAGTGGTTGGTGTAGTGTAGTGGGTAACACCTCTGCCTTCTACACTGTAGACTGGGGTTCAATCCCTGCCTGCGTGAGCACCCTATACTATACCAATAAGAGTCCTTGGGCAAGATTCCTAACACTACCTTCGCCTACCTGTGATAAATGATCAAATTGTAAGTCGCTCTGGATAAAAGTGTCTGCCAAATGCCATGAATATAAGGCATAGCTAGCAGACAGAATTAGGTAATTAATAAATTGGTGAGAATAATGAGTTAAAAAATTACAAATTCTTGTAGTTTCATATTTTATGTGACCTTTAAAATGAGGGCATTCTCTCAAAATGAGATTTGGATGCACAAAGTCAAATGATGCCGGTACATTAAGGCCCAATCCCATTTCACCCCTCGCCCCTACCACTGAGCCCTTAGCCCGCTGTTTTGTGTGTTCACGTCTAGGGGTAGGGTGTCCTGATTTTTGCTGAAATAACATGACTACATGGCTACATGACCCTCCAAACGGAGGTTTTTCAGAGACTCCAAAAACAGAGTTATGAGAAAGAAAGAAAAATCGCAAGATGTCTGAACAAGAGACCAAAGAAACTCACAAAATCAGAATTTTCTCTGTTAAAAATTATGATAACCACTGTATTATCTTAGTTTAATGTTGTTTCAGTTTATTTTGGTCGTTTTCTTCATAACAAGCATTAAAAAAACGCTAATAGCATGCTAATGTCTCAGTAGCTAGCTAGCTAACTTTCCCGTTCCACTTTAAATAGTCCAGCAGTTCTGATGCCTGAGGCGCCAGAATGTAACTGCTGCACCACTTAAGGTGGAACGGGAAAATTCTAATAAGAAGCTGGTGAATATCTGACTTCAGGTTCGTATCACCAATGAATTAGCGGTGGGCGACAATAAATAATTGCCCCCCTCTTTGAAGGCATATGATGCCCTAAATGTAACTAAAGCCCAGCAGTGAGGAGCTGAACTTTACCCTCCTCTGCTATCACTGAAGATGGGCTGGGTCGCCTACAGAGCAGCACTAGTAGCTGTTAATAAAGCAATGTTTTTATTTTAATTTGAGCGTCCCATTTCATAGATCAAGAATTTAACCACTACCCCTTTGTAACTCAGTTTCAAGGTGTAGGGTGACACTCAAAAACAAGTGGTAGGGGTAAAAAGAAGAAATGGGATTGGGCCTAAATGTAAATGCACGTTTAATGGAGAAACATTACAGCCACATAAGCAGTATGTTCGTCAGTTACTTTAAGTGTGATTTGGACTACCTGGAGAGAAAGGTTTAGTTTGTAAATGTGTATCTGATTATGATGACTGGATGAATGGCAATGTGCAGGCATAAGATAACATGAACTTCATTTAATCAAATTCCATCACGCTTCTCATTAACAGAACGTGGATCAGGTTTGATATTTTATAGGAGAAATGAACACAAAACTGTTCATGAGTCATTATTGATTGTACATAGTCATGCAGTTGGCTTTGATATGTAGTTTGCTTAGTTTCATGTTTTCAGATTTTCTATTTTAATTTATTTTGGTGTTATTTATTTGGTCATTTGTTCCATGCTGGACTGTGGTTCTTTAGTGTCTTGCCTTCTTGCCTCAGACGCTAAATATTGTGGTGAGATATACTGACTGTTTCTTGAACCAACATATGTTTACAGTGTAATGTATGTATGTTATGTATGAGATATACTGGTTCTGGGTTTCTGTGTCTCTTCTGAATTTTTTGCTGAATTATGAATTGTAATGGATTATAAATCTTTTATTGATACTTATCATTTATAAAATGATAAGAAATTTATTACTTAACATATTTTGACAGTTGATCTGCTGGTAAATGAATGTATAAATAAAGAATTTTTTCTTTACAAATTATAATAATGAAATATGAGATGTATTATATAATACACACACACAGACACACACACTTATACACCGATCAGGCATAACATTATGAGCACCTCCTTGTTTCTATGCTCATTGTCCATTTTATCAGCTCCACTTACTATATAGGTGCACTTTGTAGTTCTACAGTTACAGACTGTAGTCCATCTGTTTCTCTGCATACTTTGTTAGCCCCCTTTTACCCTGTTCTTCAGTGGGCAGGACCCCCATGGACCCTCACAGAGCAGGTACTATTTGGGTGGTGGATCATTCTCAGCACTGCAGTAACACTGACGTGGTGGTGGTGTGTTAGTGTGTGTTGTGCTGGTCTGAGTGGATCAGACACAGCAGTGCTGCTGGAGTTTTTAAACACCTCAGTGTCACTGCTGGACTGAGAATAGTCCACCAACCAAAAATATCCAGCCAACAGCGTCCTGTGGGCAGCGTCCTGTGACCACTGATGAAGGACTAGAGGATGACCAACACAAACTGTGCAGCAGCAGATGAGCTGTCGTCTCTGACTTTACATCTACAGCATAGACTGACAAGGTAGGAGTGTCTAATAGAGTGGACAGTGAGTGGACACAGTGTTTAAAAACTCCAGCAGCACTGCTGTGTCTAATCCACTCAGACCAGCGCAACACTCACAAACACACCACCACCACATCAGTGTTACTGCAGTGCTGAGAATGATCCACCACCCAAATAGTAACTGCTCTGTGAGGGTCCATGGGGGTCCTGACCACTGAAGAATAGGGTAACAAAGTATGCAGAGAAACAGATGGACTACAGTCTGTAACTGTAGAACTACAAAGTGCACCTATATAGTAAGTGGAGCTGATAAAATGGACAATAAGCGTAGAAACTCCTTGTTCGTGGTCATAATGTTATGCTTGATCGGTGTATATACGTTTTGCATGGCTCTCAGTATGGGCTGCTAGTTTTGTTCTACTGCCATCCACAGGTTCAGAGAGGTATTGCACGCGTGGATACTTCTCGGTGTCATATAAACAATAACAAGTGGAACCACTAGGGGTCACACCTCATTAACTCTTTAGATTTAAATATTTAAACCTCTCTCTTCATGGCATGTACCTGTATTTTCGCATTTTGTGGCTTTAAAACCTTTTAAAATACGTATGCTAGTTGGCTACATGCGCCAAGTTGATGTGCGAAGCAGGCCAGTGTTTTCCTCCCAATTCCGCATTTCAGGACGACCGTACGGCTTTAGAATGCATCTCTAGACCGCAAAATAAAGACTGATCGCATAAAATCGGCTCCAAAATGTTCCTAAATGTTTCTACACACCGAAGAAACCGAGCTGTTTGGCTCAGAAAGCTCCTTTTGTTGCTCTGCTCTCCATGTGGCGCTTTCCACACAGGAAAGGGGGGTCTGGTCATAAATAATTCACGAACCGCCACGGCTGGGCCAATCAGAGCCGTGCTTTTAGGTCGAGCCTCCGCGAAGGCAGCCAATCAGAGCGCGGGAATTGGATCCCTGCCTTGGCGTGCATTGCAATGCGCGTCATGTGATGGGGCCTGCGAGAAAACGCCAACATGGAGCCGAGACGAGGAGGGCACAGTCCCGGACAATAACACGAGAAAAGAGCCGCGGGGAGACGCCAGCTGTCGTGCATTCGCCCGCCGGGGGTTCAATCAGTGTCAGATCGAAGGTAAAGCGATATAATATGACTCGTATTTTGAGCGCTCGACGCAGCGCGCCCGCCTTCGGGAAAGGGCAGCCTGTGGATGACCCTGCTATCGGGACCCGAGCAGAGAGGGGCCGATCAGAGGCTTTATTTACCTGGCATGTGCTTTGCCATGAGACACGTGTAGTTTTGTGTTTGGATAAAAAAGTTAAGCAGCTCGTGAACTCGGATGTTTCGGCGAGGGCAGGTTTCGGGCTGCACAGGCCTGCTGCTCTGCGCTTTAACGTTGACGCACTTTTCACCAACATGGCAACATTACAGTGGTATGTTTTTGCGTGGTGAGTTACAGTCACCCAGTTTTAATGTGCATGAAACGGGCATATTATTCTGTTTACATTTTTACACGGATACACTACGACCCCTCCTCATAATTAATAAATAAATTAATTATTTAATGAATCTAAACTCGCTAAAAGTGTTTGCTATTTAAATATTTAAAAGGATCATATACTGAATTTTTATTATTATATTATTACTATTATTGTAGTGTTTTATTAACCCCCTCCGAAGCCACCTTATAACATTTGTGAGGTTTTATTTACCAAAATCAGTCATAATTTATTCTGTATTACATTTCCCAAACACTCTTTACCTCTTGGAATGGATCGGACTGTTCTTGTTCCTGTCCCTTTAAGACTGCTGTATGTAAATGACCTCCGTTCTGATTGGGTGCTCATTCAAAAATTCAAAAAGCAGTCCAGGATTGAAACACTCCTTATAACTTCAGCGTGAATGGGCGGGGCTAAACTGGGGCAGGTGTTGTTTATGGGTGGGACTAAACTGCTGCAGGTTCAGAAGGCAGATATTGCCTATGGGTGGGGCTAAACTGGGGCAGGTATTGTTTGTGGGCGGGGCTAAACTGGGGCAGGTGTTGTTTATGGGCGGGGCTAAACTGCTACAGGTCCAGAAGGCAGATATTGTCTATGGGCGGGGCTGAACTGGGGCAGATATTGTCTATGGGCGGGGCTTAACTGCTACAGGTCCAGAAGGCAGATGTTGTCTATGGGCGGGGCTAAACTGCTGCAAGGCAGATATTGTCTATGGGCGGGGCTTAACTGCTGCAAGTCCAGAAGGCAGATGTTGTCTATGGGCAGGGCTAAACTGCTGCAAGTCCAGAAGGCAGATATTGCCTGTGGGCGGGGCTAAACTGGGGCAGATATTGTCTATGGGCGGGGCTTAACTACTACAGGTCCAGAAGGCAGATATTGTCTATGGGTGGGGCTAAACTGGGGCAGATATTGTCTATGGGCGGGGCTAAACTGCTGCAGGTCCAGAAGGCAGATATTGCCCTGGTTTTTGTGACATCATAAAAACAATGAATTCAAAACGTCTTGTTTTTTTGCAGCTTGTTACTTTTCTTATTTTAAAACGAGAAAGGAAAATCCAGCTCTGCACTGTGTGTGCACTTTAATTGTACTGTAAATCCTCCAACAGTTACTAAAACATGATTGCCTCTATTTTGTTATTCTAATCCTGTCTTTTTTCATTCCTTTCCAGTGTTGTCAAACTGTGGCCTTGTGGTGGTAGATTTCCCCCCTTCCTCCACCCACCTTTCTTTAAAAAATCTGGATAGCAACAAATGGTCTCCATAAGTGATAAAGCGGTGACCACTGCTAATGATTCACTTAAGGACCAGGTGATGGTCACCTTGCCCTTCGTAGACATAGGGGGTAGTGAGGGGGGTAGTTCGGCCTCCTGCTCCAGCCCGGAAATGGGCGATGCTGGCACTTATCTTGGTGGCAGCACTGGGGAGGAAGAGGAGGAGGACGCGGCGGGTGCGGAGGAGGCCCTGGGTGTGGCCGGGCTTCCCTGTTTGCCTGATTTTATCTCGCACGTTTCTAGTACCTTCTCCCCAACTCTGGAGGACATTGAGGAGTTCTTGATGGAGAAGATGGAGCTGGTCAAGGAGGATCAGTTGAACCCAGAGGAGAAGTCTCTGGAGGTCATTTCTGAAGAGCAGCCGTCTTCCCCAAGTAAGCTGAATGATCTGGAAGCCAAATCTTCCACAGCGACCCCTGTTAGCCAGAATGCTAACGCTGCGGCTAGCTCGGCTCCGGTGCTGGTTGGAGCTCCGCTGGTGCTACAGATTCAGCCCGTACAACTTGGCGATCCTCTTCCCCAGCCGACCTCCCAGGCTGGGCCAGCCAGCGGGCTGCGGGTGGCACACTTGGTGCTGGGCGTCCAGGGTGGGCAGAACATCACCCTGCTTTCACCGCAGGTGCCCTCAGGAACCCTCCTGCCCATCGTGGGTGAGGCGGGCAGCCAAGATCAAAAGTATGTGAAGATCGCCCCTTTGCCAATCACAGTAAGGGCAGTCGGCATAACAGGCACCAGCTTGGTCAAAGCCATCCCTCCACGCCCGCCCAGACCCTCCACAGAGACTCTGAGGGTGCACAAATGCTCACATCCAGGGTGCGAAAAGATGTACACCAAAAGCAGCCACCTCAAGGCCCACTTTCGGAGACACACAGGCGAGAAGCCGTACTTGTGCAGCTGGCCGGACTGTGGCTGGAGGTAAAACATTTGATCACAAAATACAGTTCAGATCACATTTTTAACCTTTTTAATGCTTAGAAGTCAAGAGTTATTTCACTTTGCCGTACTGTTCAATTTCCATTGTGTAATTACATATTTATTACATTGTAAAATTACATTTACTTTTAACCTCTTATTCTTCAGGGTATATTTTGGTTGTTCCATCTGAATTTACGTGACCAAATCGTAAGGCAAATTCTTCAGTAACTGCATGAAATAAATGTAAATTTTTATTTTTTTCTTTATTTATTTATTTTTGTAAAAGCTCCCCTCAAATGAACAGAAAGTGTGTTTTATGATACACATATTGCAATATGCTTACAATTTACTGCTGAAAGCCAAAAATCTTAGACGCTCTTTGTATTATTTTATAAAAATAATGTTTACAGAGCAGATCACTGAAGAGACGCCATCTGTTTATAGTTTATAGCCCAGATTTGTGGAAAAATGGTTCGACTTTCAGTAGAAAAAAAAAACTGAGTTCAGCTTCTTTTATTATAAGAGTTTTAAAAAATATGACAAAGTGCATTTTAGAACCACTGGTGGTCCCAAGGAGTTGAAGAGGTTAATTTACAGTCTGTATTGACAAGTCTTAACACAATAATAACTATCAGATTTAATTACTAATAGAATATCTCCTCTTTTACTTAAAACAATTGCAGTATTGATTGGAAGTTTAGACTTTAATGAACTACACATGAGAAATAACTGTAATAAAATCATTCCATGCTTTCATTATTGCTGGTCCTAACTGTGAATTCTAAAGGTTAATTATTGACATAACACGATGATTTACTAATAGGGCTGTAACTAATGATTTTATTAGTTTACGACTTTTTTACGATTATTTGACAAGCCTTTATACTACTGTTTCATCTCGTACACCGTTATACTGGTATCCCACAGATAACGTGACATATAAACAGTGCTAACCAGTCATGGATGTTTGAGTCACATTTGAACTGAAAATTAAAGTGCAGGAGTCTCTCCATCACCTCCTGTCTCGTGTGTGAAGTAGTCCACTTTGTTTTCGAGAAGGGGACGTAAAAGAATGGCTGGCCGTTTGGGATTAGCCTCAGCCTAAAATGAAGACCAGACCAGCTGCTGTGCTTTGTGGTGGCAAAGTATTTAAATTTCAGTCAAATAAAACAGAGAAGTTTAATCTACTGCTTTATTTTCTTAAAGAGATGAAGATCATCTGCAGAAGATGCACCCACTTGAGGCGAAAAGTTCACACAAATTTATACCCTGCAAGTTCCCTGTCTCCTCCCAAAATGCATTGCTTTAAAGCATCCTCTGGTACGGCCTGAGGAGCCACCAGATTTGGTCAGCTGCATCAGACAAAGCCTCGGTCTCGGGGCTTCTGAACAATCTGTGGATCAGCTGCTACTGATAGCAGGAGCGACTGTAATACGTTATGACAGTCATGGGAACGAGTTTTCTGTACCACCTTAAATGTACAGGCACCAGAATGTATGCTGTTCCATTTAAGGTGGAACAAAAACTTAAGAAAGAAGCCAACTTGAGCCTTGTAGAAATGCCAGGGTGCCAGGGGTGTCCAAAGTCCGGTTCCTTGGCCAAATGCAGACCCTGGAGAGACTGAATGCATTAAAGGTGGTCTGAGAACCAGTGTGTTGCTGTTTTCCTTTCACTTGACAGTGGCAACAGTACTGTAAACATACACCATGTTGGTGTGCACCACAGACATCTTTTATGGTGCAACGAAATAATAGAAGCCGTATCGCCCCCTACACTTCCTGTAAGGTATTGCAGTCTGTCAGAATGGCCGCACATGTCATATAAACATTATAGAAAGTTTTTAATCCTGTACTGCATGGCTTATAATTTAAAAAATATATTCAAACACTTTTCATAAAATGGTCCTTGATTTGTTTTTTTCAGACCCCATTGTTAAATTCAAAAACATTTAAAAGAAATAATGTGCGCAGGGGTCCTTTTGGAATATGTTGCCTTGAGGCAACATTGTGCGACAATGGGAAGAAATGATACAGAGCTGTGTTACCTGAAGTGGTGAGATCTGGCTTGTGACTGGCTAAATCCATTCCACTGTCGCACAATGTTGCTTCTAGGCAACAAACATATTTCTGCAAATTCTCGTAACAAAAAAATTGCTACTGAATGTTGAAAAAGAGGTTTAAATGTGCCCACTAAGAGATAGTATGACCAAGTACATGTGTTTTGTTGCCTTACTCAAACTCTTCCCTTTATTGTTAACCCTATTGTTGTCTTTAAATATGTATTATTTTATTGAAAAATTAGGAAAATGAGTTTGTTGCCCTAAGGCAACACTGTGCGATTGAGGGTTAAATGTGAAGCACCTATTGGACCTGGCTTGTAACTCCTGCACTCACTCACTTGCTCAAATTTTAACAAGATTGTCCACAAGGGGGAGCTACTGTCACTCTAGTAACCAAAGCAAAAACAACCTGCGTACTTTCTAGGGCTTTGTAGGCTACGGAAATCATGAAAGTCATTCAAATTTTATTCAGAACAAAACACAATGCAAATTAGGTACTACATTGCTGGTGTTTTGTGTCCTTGTTTTTTCTGTAACCGTTGCCGTTGACATCAACTTTGTCCACTAATTGTAGCAGCCCAAACCAAAGAACCACAAATTCAGGATTTTCTATCTAATCTAGATGTTTATCTGCTCTGGTCATAGGTTCTCGCGGTCGGACGAACTGTCCCGCCACCGTCGGTCTCACTCTGGAGTCAAGCCTTACGAGTGCAAGATGTGTGACAAGAAGTTTGCCAGGAGCGACCACCTATCCAAACACACCAAGGTGCACAGGAGCCCACGTGCGAGCAGACTAATCAGAACCAACTTCTGACGCGCCAGGACCCCCATCTCTCGCCACCACCAAACTAGAGCCTGGAGGCTAACGGGGAACGTCAGAGGATCTCTCTCTAAAGAGGCTCGCGAGCTGCAGTCTTCCTTCATTTTCCTTCCCTCCTCCTGTTTTTATTAATAGTTTATCCAGATGTTTGCTTTCTTGGTGCTACAGTAAGCTAACTCAAATCTCAGGGATGTGATTGTTCAGCTCAAAGCAGATTTCTGGCAATCCGCTTGTGTCAGCCGCCAACCCGAGCCTAGCTGATCGCTCCATTCTCTTCATCGGTGTTAAATTCATAGGCTGAGCCATGGAGGATAATGTGGGTTTTTTGCTTTTAACTAAGGTCAAATAAAGAGATTAGGGGGAGGTTTTAGAAGGCAATCCAATGCAAAAGCATGGTGCTAAACGTCTCTAGATGTGGCAGTGCTCCCCAGCAAGTCTGATCTACACCGATCAGGCATAACATTATGAGCACCTCCTTGTTTCTACGCTCATTGTCCATTTTATCAGCTCCACTTACTATATAGGTGCACTTTGTAGTTCTACAGTTACAGACTGTAGTCCATCTGTTTCTCTGCATACTTTGTTAGCCCCCTTTTACCCTGTTCTTCAGTGCTCAGGACCCCCATGGACCCTCACAGAGCAGGTACTATTTGGGTGGTGGATCACTCTCAGCACTGCAGTAACACTGACGTGGTGGTGGTGTGTTAGTGTGTGTTGTGCTGGAGTTGTGCTGGAGTTTTTAAACACTGTGTCCACTCACTGTCCACTCTATTAGACACTCCTACCTTGTCAGTCCACCTTGTAGATGTAAAGTCAGAGACGATAGCTCATCTGCTGCTGCACAGTTTGTGTTGGTCATCCTCTAGTCCTTCATCAGTGGTCACAGGACGCTGTTGGCTGGACATTTTTGGTTGGTGGACTATTCTCAGTCCAGCAGTGACAGTGAGGTGCACCTATATAGTAAGTGGAGCTGATAAAATGGACAATAAGCGTAGAAACAAGGAGGTGGTCTTAATGTTATGCCTGATCGGTGTATATAAAGTATGTAAAGTTTGATTTATGGTTTAGGTCATTCTTGGTTTCAGCCCAAGGCAGCTCAAACGTGCTGTGGTCGTCTCAAAGCTGCCTTAAATTAAGACCAGCACATTCGCTAAATCAGTTAAGATGTTTCACGCTGAAGCCAAGATCCCCATGCTTTTAAATTGTGGCAATATGCACTGCAACGTGAGCTTTAATAATACCCGAATATCTCTACTACCGTGGAGTAGTAGCAACTGCTTAGCACTTAGTGTACTTTTTTGGAGTACCGCCCTCTGAAATTCAATCCAAGATAAGGTCCAATGTGATTGTTTTCACATGTACCTAATACCTTACAAGAGATTTCTCACGTTTTCTTTTATACTGAAGGATGATTTATCTAATACGCTACATGCTAAAGCTAACGCCTGTGCAACTATCAAGAATTATCTTGGCCCAATCACATCCCTGATTGAACCAGATCATGTCAAGGTATCTTCCCACCTTTTCCTGTGCCTCATGTCTCTCTCTCTGTCTCTCTCTCCCAGTCGGTCGAGACTATGCCAAACCAGAGCTCCCTGTTACCTCTGGGACTTACTTCTGGGTAACCGGGTAACTGGGTGACTTCACTACGTTAAAGGACGTACCGCTCATGTACAAGTACTGTAAAACAAGCATATAAGCTATAGGAGAGTTTCTTTTCTCTGTATGTAAAGTATCGTTTCTTTTGAAGAAAAGCTGCTTCCTTATGTTATTATAGTGTGCTTTGCTTCTGATCGATGCATTAATTGATTAATACTCAGTGCACTCGACGTCAATAAGCTACGTTCACCAGGGCAGCCGTACTGTTTCGATCCTTACGGAGGGGCAGCTGATTGTTTCTTGTCGATATGAAGCTATTGGTCCTGATGTAAAAGACGAGTCGTTGAAGATCTCCCTCTACTCCTTATCCAGATGGCTGCCCTTGAGCTTTCTTTCGAGGGACGTTCGGTCAGAAAGGAGGAGCGCTGGCTGATGATTTGTGCAGCTGAATCATTTGTGCTCCCTCTTTTCCTTTCGGACGCCGTCTGCCATCTTGCCTTTCGTTCTGTTTTTTTTTTTAAAACATCTGGTCTTAAATATTTTTTTCTTTCACCCCTTGTAGAAAAGCTGTCGCTGTTGAGAGAATAATCATGAACGAGTGCAGTTCTTCTGCTAACGTCGGCTGTTACACGGTATCAGAGCTATGAAATGATGTCGCATTGTTTTGGAAAAAGCACACTGATCTGAAGGTGCTCACTTTGTCTCATAAAGCTTTGGGCAATTTGTAATGTTTTAATGTTTTTCCCCTCCCTTTTCTCTTCTTTTTGGAAGAGACGTGTGCTGCACAGAGATTTGTTTCCAAGGGCTCCCCTCCCCTCCGTCATTTGCCTTACCAGAAACACATTAACAAATTAATACTGTTCATTTACAAAGCCATCCAGTGTAGCTGCTCAACTGTATAGCTGGAGACATGTAGGTTATATTTTTGAATAACTGAAAAAAAAGCTATTTTCCTACATATGATAATAAAACAAGTAAGAAAAAAAAAAATCACTGAAAAAAAGCTACTTCAGCATCCATGACCTTGTTTTGATCAACCTATAAAGCCTTCACGGATCTTCTTTCACACAGTGTTGGGAACGTTTCATGGATGAACCAGTTTTTGTCACTGAACTGAAACGCCTGACATTTGCAGGCTCATTGCAGTTTTGAATGTAAAATACAGTCCTGTTGACGAAGTGCACGGCCATTGTGTTCTGTTCTGGTGGTCTTCCTGAGCTTTCGGCTATAAAGCATGTGGGAAAGGAATCTTAGCATGGACTTTTGAAGCTGGACCGCCTTTATAACTGGAACGTCTGGCTGTCTGTGCTGAATGTTTGAGTGTTAGAGTGGGTTCGGAAGGCGTGGCCGCCTGAGGATAACTGGCAGTTCGGGAATTCTGAGGTTACTGAAGGTTAAAAGGAAATTCCACAGATTTTTTACAATTTCAGCATAATTAAATGAGTAAGAAGTAAACGGAGTGATTCAAAGTGGTTTGATGTTAAATGTTCTGTTCTAGAGAAACTTACCGAGTCAGAACTGTTCGCAGTGGTGGAGATTGAAACCAGACTTCGGAAGCATGTAAGACCTACACTGAAGGTTGCTGGAGGACTTATTTAAGAGTAATTTTGAGAAAAGCTTTTGGGTTTAAACATTTTTAACTTATGCTCGTGGGTGTATTTTGGTTTTTCGATCTGAATTTACATGCCCAAATCATAAGGCAAATTCAGTAACTGCATGAAATAAAAGTTTTCTTTTTTTTTTTTTTGTAAAAGCTCCCCTCACATTAACAGAACATGTGTTTTATGATCATAAACATATTGCTATATGCTTACAATTTAATTTTCTCCTGAAAGCCAAAAATCTTAGACGCTCTTTGTATTATTTTATAAAAATAATTTGTACAGAGCAGATCACTGAAGAGACGCCATCTGTTTATAGTTTATAGCCCAGATTTGTGGAAAAATGGTTCGACTTTCAGTAGAACAACAAATTGTGAGTTCAGCTTCTTTTATTATAAGGGTTTAAAATGACATCACCCATCTATTTGACTGGAAAGAAGACAGTTACAGCTCTCATACGACCCCCACCTTTAGAATAAAGCTTATAAAATATGGAAATTATGAATCCCTGGTTCCCATCACTCCCACTGTATAAAGAAGAGAGTCACTTTGTTTCTCTATGATGTGCCAATTCATATCAAACCACTCTGAATGATATATGATGATCAAATCCCAGCCATCGATTTTTGCTCAAATCGGATACGTATCCGATTCATGGCCATGCGACATTAATGTGACAGAATTCACGTGCTTTTTTCCACTGTGCCATCATTCAGCGTTACCATGGCAGCAGCGCCGAACAGAAGTTAAAGCCTGTAAACGGTGGAAAAGCAGTTCATCTCACCTTTTTCTCCTTCGTCTCGCTCTAGTAATGAAGCTGAGAGCTGATCAGAGTTAATGATCTTCTCAGTGAAGCTCGTTCTGCTCGTTAGTTTGTGCTGATGATGAACGTGATTCATTCACGTGACGTTACTGAGTAGGATGAGCTCATGAGGGTCATTTCAGGACGCCGGTTCGTCACATTAATGACAGATTTGAATCACTTACCTAAACGAGTGTGAACCATCGTGTTAGAGAGATCGGATTTGAGCAAAAAATCGGATTTGAGCAAAGAGGCTTGTAACGTGAACGTGGTGGCTCAGGTCGGATTTGAAAAGATCAGATTTTTGTGTCCACACAGCCCTGAAAACATCAGATCTGAGTCACGTTAGGGCAAAAAATCGGATTAATGTGCCCTCAAAAACTGGGAATTTGTTGAAGCAATAGAACATTTTTCCTCAATATACCATAACATACATTCAGGTTTCTGTTCTTTTAAAGAAACGTCGAGGTTGATTTTGTGACATGGATGCTTGTAAAGTAAGATGGAATGCAAGAACAGCCTCCGACCGGCTCGCTGGCCTAGAACATGACAGAAAAATGAGCTTTCAGAAACTCTAATGTACCACAGGTGTGCTGTTATTTCAATCTCATGGAAAAAAAACACAGAACACGTGATCTTACTCACTCGGGACTATTTTACTGCTTATTTGAATGTTGTAGGTAGAGATGTGTTTTAGCAGAGGAGCACAAAGCTGCACCCTTTAAAAATTGGTTCCTTATGGGTTCCTTTATTAAGACAGTGGTTCTGTATAGAACCATGAACACTCCAGAACCATTTGCATGCTTAAAGAGCTCTTTGCATGGTGAAATCGTTCTTCAGGTTGATGGAGAATGTGTTGTGGTTCTGTGTAGAACGTTTTTGAAAAGGGTTAGTACCAACAAAAAGGGTTCTGTTATTGTTAACATGTCAAGCTTGTAAAAATAGAAGAACCCTAGTGCTATATAGAACGCTTTTTCTGTACGGAACCGTATGCGGCACAATCTGAAGAACCATTTCACACTGCAAAGAACCCTTTAGTCATGCAAATAGTTCTTTGAGTGTTCATGGTTAGAATTGCTTTTACTAAAGAACCCTTGAGGAACCATCTTCATTTGTATGGCCATAATGCCAGCTAAAGAAACTAATAGATAGTCATAATAATTTACCTATGACTAAATTTATGAAAATGTTTAAGTATTAATTTAGATTTTACATAATAACCCATAACTGCATGCATTTGTAGGCTCCATGCCGGGCTGTGTGGTATTTTTCTGCAATTTCTAACTTTAGAATTGGGGGAAAAGTAGAGTTAAACACAAATATAGTTCTTAAAACGTTCTAAAAACATAATGTCTCAGAGTTCTTTAAACTCAGAGCATTTTTGTAAGAAACTCTTATTTAAATCTCTTGTTCTCAAAGTTCAATGAATGCATACATTTGGAAGATTTTTGAAGAATTACAAATTTAAAGTCCTTGTTGTCCACACGGAAATCTGACATAAGGCCATATTTGCACATATATCATAAAGGGTCAGGCATATATTTCATAATATATACATGTTGTATATGTATATGTCAGAGTCAAATCGCTGTTGTCAGAACTTTACAGGAGAAGGAAAAAAACAACTTTACTTTCAATGGAAGTCAATAGAACCAGACTTTTTTCCAAGTGATTTTTGCCCATTTCTTTTGTTTCATTCTTCATGAGATTTACACACAATGTAAAGAGCAACAGGTATTTTCAAATTATGTCAAAAACTGAAAAATTACAAAAATGTTGATATAAGGTTTTCTTCCGTCAGCGGCAAAATATTGGACATTTATGTGTAGTACATGGATCATACACGTTTGATAGGTGGAAGAACACATATATGCACAATATACGGATCATATATATCTGATACATGGTTCAATACATCCCAGAACAGTTATAACTGTTGCAAAGTTATCTGTTTGCTTATAAATTTTATTGTAAAATTTCTGGGAACAATATTATTTCATATTTTGATGCTTTTGTTGCACAGCTTACAATATTCATGTTTTTAGAGTTTAGTTATGTAGCTGTGTAGGAAATAGGATAATGTATGAAGTGTGGAAGAAACAAAAAGGGATAAAACTTTATATAACAAAGTTAGCATCTACGAGTAATACATGCATTCCATATATGAATAGTTTTGTCATACATTGCTACACACACACACACACACACACACATATATATATATATATATGAAGGAAAAACCTACTTGACTTTTAATGTAAGTCAATGGAACCAGACTTATTTCCAAGTCATTTTGGGTCACTTCTTTTGGTTTTTGGTTTCCTTCCAACAACAATATATATATATATATATATATATATCCCCCATAGGCTATTTGAAAATAGCCAATGAGTTGGATATAAGGGAACCCTCGTATCTCCAAAATGGTAACTTTACAGAAGAAGGAAAAAACATACTTTACTTTTAATGTAAGTCAATGGAACCAGACGTCTTTTGAAGTCATTTTGGGACATTTCTCGTGGTCCATTCATCATGAAATTTACACACAATGTAACAGGCTACAGGTACTTTCAAATTATGTCAAAAACTGAAAAACGATATGCCTATATGTGCCACACAGTCATACTACACCTGAAACCTTTATACTGCCATATGAAAGGGATTTCAGAACGAAAGGAGCGGACGAGTTTCATACAGACCAGTTTATTATGGCTATTCACCTACAAGACTTCATATTTATCCCAAATTAGCGCTGTTTTGCCCTTCCAGTATTTCTCGGGGGTTCTAGGTAGGGGTTCTAGAGAGCCTGAAAGCGAATTCTGCCTGTGCTAAAGTGAAGCAGCTAACCGAGCTAAGGTGGATTATAGCAGACATACAGTCTAACTTCCTGTTTTGCAGCCCAAAACATTCGGGTGGGATTAGCAAGAACTCTTTTCATTCCGTGCGCTATTCTCTGGTCTGTATTACCGGCCAGCTACTTTTTTAACTGTCGAAACGTGTCGAATTAGATTTTTTTGGATGGATCTAAACTGGAAGGTAAGCAGAATGACTGACCGCAACATTCACAACTACACTGCTGTTAGCTGGCTGGCTAGCGTTAGCGTTAGCTAGCCTGCTAACTTGGCTAACCTTCTTCCGAAATGATGTAGTCGACCGCAAAAGCCAGCTGTCGGGTTTTTTGTTTGCTTTGTTTGGATCCATTTTTCAAAACTGACCCAGAAAAAATGTTCAACGAGGTGAGTTTATGAAGAGAAGCAGACACGGCGGCTCGCTAATGGCCAGGCGGATAGCAAGGTTAGCAAGGCTTTGCTGTTTGGCACAGAATAGAACAGAATAGAGCTGCTGGTTAGCTAGACTGGACAAGTTGTTTATAAGGCTACAGCGGTTAATATAATAAGCTATAAATGGTGGAGAATATCGTTCATAACTTATAACAGCGCGGACGGTTATAGATTATGCTTGTGGCTTTTTTTTTTCGAGACCATTTTGAACTTGAAACTGGATGCAGTTCTTTGCCACTCAGAAGTCTATGGGAGGTAATTGTTGCAGCCTCTTAGAAGCTCTTTAAGGAAAATAATCGCACCCAATTCCTCACAAAGTGTGCCTGGTGGTCTTGAAACTACAGCTAGGAAACGTACAAGAAAAGAAACCCCTGATTAACAGCCTAGACTAGTGTTTCACACCTCCAGCGCTAGTCCACCTGCACAGTTTCATGTTTTACTGCACCTGAGTTTCGTTAGCTTAACGTTACTGATCAAGTCTTCGTGGAGTTGAATCAGGAGAACACGAACCTGTGCAGTGCAGATGGATATGCAGGAGTTGAGCTGGGAAACGTTGATTTAGACTTTACCTGTTTTAGGATTTAACTCAAACGAAACTCCTAGACGTGGCTGACTTTGTTCAGCCAGCCAAGCTAGTGAACGGTGGTCTGGCGGACTTTTTCACAGCAGTTCGCCTGGATTGAGGACGTGCACTGTATGGCCAAAAGTGTGTGGACACCTGAACATCACCCCTATATGAGCTTCTTGGACATCCTATTCCAAAACCATGGACTTTAATATGGAGTTGGATCCCTGTTTGCAGCTATAACTGCTTCCACTTTTCCGAGAAGGCCAGAGTTGGGAGTGTGTCCGTGGAAATTTGTGCCCATTCAGTCAAAAGAGCATTTTCAGGACAGGCACTGATGTTGGATGAGAGGGCATGGCTCACAATCAATGTTCTAGTTCATGCCAGAGGTGTACAGTGAGGTTGAGATGAGGGCTCTGTGCAGGACACTGGAGTTCCTCCGCACCAAACTCACACCTGCTGGAACAGAACAGGGCCTTCTCCAAGCTGTTGCCCCAAAGTTGGAAGCTTATAATTGTCTAAAATGTCTTTTTGTGCTGTAGTATTAACATCACCCTTCACTGGAAGTAAGGGGCCAAGCCCAAATCCTGAAAAACAGCCCCAGGCTATTATCATTATCCCTCCTCCACCGAACTTTACTGTTTGCATTATTCATCCCTATAGGCATCCTTTAGTTTTTAAACACCTCAGTGTCACTGCTGGACTGAGAATAGTCCACCAACCAAAAAATATCCAGCCAACAGCGTCCTGTGGGCAGCGTCCTGTGACCACTGATGAAGGACTAGAGGATGACCAGCACAAACTGTGCAGCAGATGAGCTATCGTCTCTGACTTTACATCTACAAGGTGGACTGACAAGGTAGGAGTGTCTAATAGAGTGGACAGTGAGTGGACACAGTGTTTAAAAACTCCAGCAGCACTGCTGTGTCTGATCCACTCGTACCAGCACAACACACTAACGTACCACCACCACAACAGTGTCACTGCAGTGCTGAGAATGATCCACCACCAAAACATTACCTGCTCTGTGAGGGTCCATGGGGGTCCTGACTACTGAAGAACAGGGTAAAAGGGGGCTAACAAAGTATAAACAGATGGACTACAGTCTGTAACTGTAGAACTACAAAGTGCACCTATATAGTAAGTGGAGCTGATAAAATGGACAATGAGTGTAGAAACAAGGAGGTGGTCATAATGTTATGCCTGATAGGTGTAGGTCAGACGTCTGGTTCCTATCTCCATCGCTGTGAACAACTCTGATTCTAGGACAGCATTTCACATCAAACCAATCTGTATGACTCTTCACATCTCAGCCGTTGAAATATGCAGACATTTTGAATGGACTGTTTTAATGATTTAATTATGCAGAAATGTGGAAAAATTGGTGGAATGTCCCTTCAACTGTCTCATCTAAGTATCTCCAAAGCCAGTTATGTTTCTTCAGCATTGAGCGGCTTGACTTTTCGCTATCCATAGATGATCCAATATGGGAATTGCTGCTGATGCTGATATTGTGTATTTTTAATGTGCGTATCTGCCATTTAAAATGTTTTTATATGCGAATATTCAGTATAATCTCAGTGTTGAAGAGGCAGCTTTCCATCTCAGTCTTGTATGTTGTATCTCAGTCTCAGTGTTGCTATTTTTATGTGTTGCATCCCCGTCAGACTGTGTGTGGGAGACCTTATCTTTTTGTGCCCGACTTCCAGCTGAGTATATGGGATGAGCCCAGGCTGATTTAGTTTTCATTTAAGCCGCTTACTCGCACAGACAGAGCAATAAGGCCGCAAGCTCCCACCACACCGACAGGATTTGGCTGAAGTCATTACCATTTGGGATTTTAATGTGCCATAGGGTTTCTGTTTTGTTCTTTGTACAGCGTAGGACACAGCCCTTATTATTCACATGTTGGGCTGATCACACTGGGCCTATGCATGTGTAGGAGTTTTGCGAATAGCGAGTTTCTGTCGTTTAGGCTTTATTTTGCTTTGGTTTTAAATCATTTTAAAACCTTTTCATCTCCTTGTTTGTATCAGGCTGTAATGATAAATGATAGAACTTTTATTTCAGTACCAATATATGCACATATGGATTGAGTACTGTCATTATATGCTGTTACCTGCGCCTCCTTGTACATTCATTATTGCACTGCCTTTTTTATCTCAGGATAAATCGAATTGCATATTTTTTGTATTTCTAGTTGTATATATGCCTGTAGATCGTTTTTTTGTATATATTCTTCTTTTTATATTGTACCACCCTTATTATTATAACTGTCCTGTGTTGTGTGACTGATACTGGCTGCTAAATCTCCTTCGGGATCAATAAAGTATCTATCTAGAACCACTAAGTACTAAAAATTGAATCTTCAGAACGTGTCATTTGTATGTGCCTATCTGATTTGTTTCTTTTCTCCCTTGAAATTATATTGGAATTTAAAACTGTATTGCCAGTTTAGTTGCCCCCTCAATCTCTTTCGAGTGTCTCTTATTTTCCGTCTTTCATATAAACCACTGTAGGTGATCAAAACTAGGCATCTGGGGCCGTATTACAGAAACTTCTTATGTCTGAAATCCCTGAATTTAGGACAGGAGCTATAACAGAACAATAGTTCTTAAGTTCATAATCTCATCATTAACTCCAAATAAGAAAACAATATCGCAGAAACATCCTAACTAGACTAAATCTCCTAAATTCTGTCCTAACTTTAAGATGAACCCCAGAGTGTCTTACCTTCTCTTTTAGTCATCTGTTTCTATTGTTTTATGCAGTGATGGGCAGCACAGTTCACTATAACCAGCATAATGACGTTCCAGTTATCTACACTGAAAACAGTGTTTAAAACTCCCAGATGCTGCAGACATGATCTCCACCGTCCCCTCTTAATACCTTCGTGTGTTAATGTGGATGAAAACTCGTCAGATAAAATGGTGAAAAATGAAGAGACAGAGCAGAACTTCTGTCTGTTTATTAGGAGGAATAACGTTAGCGCGCTTGGCTAAAGCGTTTGGGAACTGAAACTGAAACTGAGAGCGCCGACGCTCTGATAAACAGCACGAAGCGCTGAAACAATATTCTCAACTTTCAGTTTATCACGCTTTAATTTTATTTGACCTGTTTTGTATATCAGTAACTGTGGCTAGCTGCCTGGCTAACTAGCTTAATAACTTTGATTACCCGTTGGTTGCTAGGTGACACGCATGACAGTTGATTGTCGACTACGATCGAATATGTAAAGACTTCTTAACCTGAGATAAGAAATCAACTATCAGTTTTAGCTTTCGCAGTTTTGGTGTGGATTTTATTAGCATAAAGTACAGCAGCTATTAAAAAAAGTTCATTTTAAAAACATCTGTTTTTCTGAGCCAAATCTTAAAGGGGAACTCCACCGATTTTGCAAAATTACTTAATTATTCAAGCGTTTAGATGTAAACAGAATCATTCAGAGTGGTTTGGATTGAAATGGGCCTTATAGAGAAATTTACAGAGTCAAAATTGTTCATCATTGTACTACTAGGAACCAGACGTCTGTATGTCTGCACTACGCTCTGCTACCCAAAATGACCAGTGATCTTACTGTCTTATAAGGTTTTATATGTCACGCTGATCATGGTTAAAAAGTGCTATGTTCAAAAAAAAAAAAAAAGTTTTTTGGGTACTTTTTTTTCCCTTACATTGCCCTGTGTGTACCTCTCCGCCCTCCGTCCCTCTTCTGCTGTTTGGGTTGGTGGCGGTTTGTCACAAAGTGTCAGCAAAGCTCAGAGATTATGTGAGTAACGTTGTTCATCAGAGGAGCTGCGACAGATCATAGTTGCGCCTCACTGTTGTGCCCCGTAAACTGGTGAGCAGAGTAGCAAGTAGTTTGTTGGCGACACCGTTAATTTCTGTTTGTTGTGGGTTCTTCTGCTTTGGCACCAGTGGGTTCTCTCTTTCTCTCTCTCTCTCTCTCTCTCTCTCTCTCTCTCTCTCTCTCTCTCTCTGTCTCTGTCTCTGTCTCTCTCTCTCTCTTTGTCTGTCTCTCTCTCTCTCTCTCTCTCTCTCTCTCATCCAAATCAGTTCCTCCTCAAATTCACATTCCCTTTGACTAATCAAAGCCGATGCATTCACTGAACAACACTAGAACAACGGAAAGCCGAAAAGTTAATTTGCCTAAGATAATGTGGCATTAAAATTCCATGAAAAATAATATTTTCAATTTGAGTAAACAACTGTACTGATAAATTTTTGTACAGTTCGTCACCGATTGGGTGAAAACAGCTGCCATACAAACCATTTTTGAACCTTTTCGCTTTCCGTAGTTGCAGTGTTGCTTGGCGTTGTTATCTATTTAGTGAATGCGCCGCCTGCGGATCTGATTAGTCGCAGGAAACGTGAATTTTTGAGGGGATGCGGTTTTGATAGGAAACGTGGAAATAATCCTGGAGTAATATTTTTTTTACTAAAAATACATTTTAGGCCAAAACCTTATAACAAAACTATCACAAAATTATGCCTCAGGTATCAAGCAACGCATTTATAACCACTTTGTGTGATAACCTAAAGAGATGTAGCTGGACGTCTGGTTCCTTGTACTATAATGGTGACCAACTCTGACTCTAAATTTCTCTAGAAGGGTGGATTTCCCCTTTAAGGGGACACATAATTGTTGTTGGTGACCTCAGAATCTAAGATTCACCTGTAAATATGTGTATTGGTTCATCCCCATTATATGTAATGCAGTATATCTATATGTGTCTTAGAGAAGAGCATGGACAGCTCAGTGACCCTGTGGCAGTTCCTGCTGCAGCTCCTCCTGGACCCCAGCAATGACCAGCTCATCTGCTGGACCAATGAGGACGGGGAGTTCAAGCTGCTGCAGGCGGAGGAGGTGGCCAAGCTGTGGGGGGCTCGCAAGAACAAACCCAGCATGAACTACGACAAACTGAGCCGGGCCCTGCGCTACTACTACGACAAGGTCGGCGTTTCATATTGTTTTTACTGATTTGAAATGTTCATTTAAATAGGCTGTAGGAGTGCTGGGCAGTACATTGACCATTACCGTTATTATTGGTGTCACATTAGTGATATTGATTTTTAGCCATAGTGGTACTGATAGATAACAAAAACTCAACTGCAGTGTTGTTCCAGGTTGTTTCAGCAGAGCAGTAAAAAAACATGCAAATTAAATAAATGTAAGTTTCCTTTCTGGAAATGTGGTTTCTGGTATCTGGTAAACCTTTAGTTTGGTGTAAGGTTCCCTGTGGTATTACTTAAATTAACATTAACATTAATCCTTTAAGACAAAACACAAATTATTTAAAATAAATTCGTTTTTTTTCTCTTTTTTTAAGAGTTTTGTTATTGCGTTTGTGTGGTATGTAGGCTATATAATGTGATCCAACAAAGCTGAAAATGTCATTTTTTTATTTATTTTGTCTCACAAACTACATTTTTGATCCAGAAAACACACAAATAAGAATATTAGTCATCACTTGCATTTCATCAGTACTCTGTATGGCTGTAACAATCATAAAATATCAGCTGATGATTAATTACCCAATAAATAATTGTGTAACTTTGACTTGTTGAGATGTTCAGGGATGCAGCACACATGCTCTAGGCTAACATATAACATCACTGTGGTAAAATTGTATCTAGCAAATAGTTTACGAGCACAGTTAACACAGTAAGATTGTAAAATGCAAACCCTGTATTTAATTTTTATTTTTGGACTGCTTGTAACGTTGCTGGTTAAGTCAGCATGATTTAGTTCTTGCTTCAGTAGCTGCTCAGTTTAGGCTACGCCAGGCTACTAGTTTAGGGTAGTGAGCTATTTTGGTGATTAGATTGAAAATTAAAGAAATTAAAAATTAAGAATTTAAAGCTCTATTTTGTTACTTTCTCATAACATACTACAACCTAGTCAGTCAGACAGACAGTCAGACAGACTGTCAGACAGATACATAGAAAGTCACTGGGAAGAGTTGAAGAGCCTAATGGCTCTGGGGACAAAGGATCTCCTGAGATCACCTGCATGAGACAGTTCACTGTTAACCATCATATTAATGTTATAGTGTCATGTAGCTATTTTGTCTCATTAACTGTATAAATAGCTGCCTTTCCTGTTAGCTGGGGTTTAGTACAGGCAGCCTTTTATATCGTATGTTTAATGTGTGCTTTCACAGTAATCAGTGAGGACAGAAGTGCAAAAGAGACGAGCAGAGAGAGAGAGAGAGAGAGTGAGAGAGAGTGAGAGAGGTAAATTTCAAAAATCAATGTAAAACTACCACTTGATTTAGAGTAGGTTTTACCATGTATTTTCAGCTGAAAATAAACACACAACAGTTCAGTTGTCAATTAAATAGACAAACAGAGTAACTGGAGTCAAATTAGTTTATGGAACAGTGATAGCAGTTTATGGAAAAATGGAGGGAAGGAAGGAAAAGATGCATAACAGTTACAGATGGGTAAAAAGGAGCAATGATTTGGCAAAAAAAAAAACAACAAATATATATATATATATATATATATATATATATATATATATATATATATATATATATATATATATATATATATATATATAAAATATGTTATGGCCCTGCTTGCTAGTCATTATTATATAGTTGCACATACAAACACAGACACACACACACTAACAGCAGGCCATGTAGGAGGAGAACAGAGTGAAGGACACAGCACCTCCACACTTTTACTCCCCGCAGGTTCACCCAACACCACATGTGTAATATAAATGTGTGGGGGGTGAACAGAGTGAAGACACTGAAAATGGGTTATTTTATATGTTCTTCACAGAAAATGAACAAAGACCAAGAATCTGAGGTTGAAATAATAATAAATCACATCATTTTTCTTTTGATAAACATTGAAAAAGGGTCCCACAGACCTGAACACCACACAAGGGTTAAATAATTACAGTTGTCTCAAATAATTGCAGTCATTGCAAATAATTGAGATTAGACGATTGTGACAGTTGTGACAAGTCTGATACTCAGACTAAACAAATCAATAATAATTTATATAGTGATAAACAGGCCGTTTTAAACAGGTTTAATTGCTGGCGAGAGGCTGTGTCTGATTAGGTTATTACAAACTCATCTGATACTGCTGAAATGTGATATCTGGAATATTGTGATATTGAATTTTATCAATACTGAATTTTACTGCACTTGGGTTCCATCATTAGCTACTCACCATGTCTTTCTGGAGCTAAATTAGGTGTGTTAAGGCTGTGAAGCGCTGATTATGGTTTTGCCTAGTTCAGTAGCTCCATGATTGGCCTGAAAAATGAATCTTCAAAAGCTGTTATTTGTCTTTGGAATCCTATTTAACATGCATTTGTAAGCTAATGCACACACTGGCATAACATTTGTTCAGCAGTAGCAACAGAGTCAAAATAATACGCCACATCTGTTTGTGGGAATCGTTTCTGTCCTGGTTTGTTATGAAAACAAGCATATTATTATATGTATTTAGATATTTTATTAGCATGAACACTTCAGAATTATAGGATATTATATTTGTAAGGTCTAATTGAACATCAGTCATACACTTAAAAAAGAGAGAGAGAGAGAGAGAGAGCATTGCTCAGAGCATACGTTATTTGCCAAAGGTGTCTACCAGAATTTTGGCAGCTTTCCAGCTCTGTCTTAAGCTGCTGTCTTTGCATCAGAAGTATGTTTTACGGCAGTGGCAGTTGGAGGCTTTGTGTTTGTGGCAGAGGCAGGTTTGTTGTGTTTTATTGTATCTGCTTCGAGCAGGAAGTGTTTGCACTTCTTTGTCCTTGTTGTGTGTTGAAATGGGTGGAATAGAGCTTGTTTAGTAGGTTTTAGAGAAGACATGATACCACTTTCCTTTTGTCGATGCTACTGCTGGGCGATATGACCTCAAATCAAAATCACGATTAATTGAATATTTCACCTCGAATGCGATTAAATGAACAATTATTTTGTTTTTGTTTTTTTTGCCCTCATAGTTCACCGACAAGGTTTGTACTGTAAATATGTTCTGCATATCTTAATGTAAACCGTCTCAACAGCCAGATCGGAATTCGCGTGGCTTTTACGTCAATCCAACACGACGTTTGTCATAATTTTGCGCTGCTGAGACTCATAAACATTTGGGGTGATATTTCTGTGCAAAAATTAAGAGACTCATCCAAAACGCCTCCATGTTTAAAGGGATTTTGAAAGAGATGGCCAGACACAGCCGTAGGACAGTGAGGCTGCAGCGTCAAAGAACTGTTAAAAGCCTGAAAGCAAAGTTTAAAGAATCCGAAGACACGAACCAAAGAAGTGACCGCGCCCTTTTTACGGCCCGAACACATTCTGGGTGATGAGCCCAGCTGTCAGTCAGTGAAGCTTCATGATGGCTCCTGTGATGCTTGTGAAGATGAAGCTGAACCTCCGGGAGCGACTGGCGTTCATTCATAGGCGTGATTGTTTACCTCTGGATGAGCCACATAAATCATTGTTCTTTCGCGCATGCGGGTCGGTTTAGGAGCTGATCTGTTCAGACTGATGTCGCATGCAGATCACATTTAAAAGATAATGTGAACAGCCCAACAAAAAAATCGGATTTGGTGAGAAAATCAGATTTGGGCCACTTTTACCTGCTGTGTGAAAGTAGCCTTAGCTTCGATGTCGCAGACTGGACGTGGCGGAGTCACATGACTACACGTGCGGTAGTAGGTTTTTAAGGGGACAGTACATGAACACACAGAGTGGGGAAAGGATTAACAGAATTTAAAAAAAAATCTAAATAACCGACATGGGCAAGATTATGTCGTTTAGAGGTTCTAAATGTTGGTTTTGATTACTTTTCGATTAATCGCCCAACCCTAGACGATACCGATATTGAAACCCTATTGGACGGTACCAGTACCAATCTGGGCTCCTGGGTGGCGCAACCGTCGTAAGCGTTGGCCCCATCATCAGGAGATCACTTGTTTGATCCGTGGTGATGCTACAGCCATCCATGGCCAGGAGTCCAAGAAAGCACAATTGGCCTCACTCTCTGGGTTGGTAGAATGGCCCCCCGTCTCCCCCCCATCACTCAGCGCGATGCTAGTCAGCGCAGGCGTCCGTTAGCTGACGTAACAGATCTGGCGGTTGGCGCTTTCCTCCAAGCGCATTCGGCTGTCCAAAGATGTGGTGACTCTTCACAGGTCTCGGTGGAAGCCTGTGCAAGTCTTCACTCTCCTAGCGCTGGTGGTATTGTGTGATTTGGGGAGTTCTAACTAGTGGGTAGAATGGGATACGATTAAATTGAGGAGAAAACTGGGTAAAAATAAAAAAAAAAATTCTAATGCAAAAATTTAGCTATTTCTTACATTTATTCTGCTTTTCTTCACTCATCACATGATTTCTCCATAACGTCATTGAGCTTATTTGATATGTAAACTGTGCGATCTTACAAAGCTGAAAATTTTTAGATTTTTATTTAGTTTTGTCACGTCCAGGTTTACTTTGGTTGTTTAAAACTGGTTCTTATTAAAAATGAAGAGCCATCCCTGAAGAGTAATGCACTGTTAATTTACACGAATAATTTTACTTAAGCGTCTGCAGAGAAGTCAGACAAAAAAATAGTTTTGTTTGAAAATAAATATATACCGTGATTATATACTGACATTTTCAGAAATGTGAATTATAAGGTCATATACATTTTTGCTTACAACCCACTGCTAGTGTGAGTGTGTAAGTGGTTTAACTTTTGACTCTGTAGAATATCCAGATATTTAGGCCGACTGTTTTACCACCTGAGGTCGCTTTTGGACCTTATTTTTATTGTATGGCATTGTTTGAATTCCAGTGACTGGGTTATGAAAATGTTCTCAACTATTTTTGGCTAAGCATTCGTGTTAGTTGGGATAATGTACACTGCGTATGTACAATACAGTGAAAATGTCTATCCTTTATTCTGACTTTGTTCATAACGACTTTGTTGTGCTCTTTGTTCTTTTGTGGCTTGCAGTGGTAAGTAGGTGGTGTTTGGAGCAGGAAAAAAAACTTGGCCTCTGTCGTTTTCCTCAGTTTGCAAGGTAATTAAATGTATTCCTTAGGTGTGAGAAAGGGTAATTGCCCCCTCTAGTGAACAACCCAATTATAGAGATAATTAAGAGACAGCTGTTGGTCTACTTTAGTAATCAGGTGTAATTTGGATCAGCCCTGCTCTGCTCAGGTTTGACTTTGTCCCTCTTCTTTAGAGTTTGCAACTTTGGCAAACATCTTGCATAGAATATTTCAGCTTTGATCCCTCTGAACTTTTACATTCTTGCGTTCCAACCTGGGCATAACATTCAAAATTGGTTAGAACAAAATGAAATAACAACATACTTATGCGTTCACTAGTAGTGTAATGAGCTGCAGTTAGTGCACAGTTAATGAGCAAATAAGCTGTGAATTAATGAGAAACTAAAGTGTCAGTTAACAGCTAAGTACTTAATCAGTAAGCAGTGCTTAAATGAGCAGTTAAGTAATGCATAAATTAATGTCATTGTTTATTAGCATATAAGTATCAATTAATGAACAACTTTTAATGTACAGTGTTACCAAATAAAGTAGTAGGGTTGAAATGCTGTTAGACCCAGCAGTTGTGTTGGAACTGATAAGGTTTGTGGAATTTTACTGTGATAGAGCCTCACTTTGCTCTCAGAACAGCCTCAGTTCTTTGTGGTATGGATTCCATAAAATCTTGGAAACATTGCTTTGAGATTCTGGTCCATGTTGACTTGATTGCATCATGCATTTCTTGTAGATTGTTCAGGTGCACCTTCATACTGTGACTCGCATTTTGCTACATCCCAAAAGTGTTCTATTGGGTTCTGATCCAGTGACTGGGAAGGCCAATGAAGAACACTGAACTTACAGGTTATGAAACCAATTTGTGACGACTTTTGCTTGGTGACATGGTGCATTATTATGCTGGAGGTAGCCATTAGGAGATGGTAAATTGTGGCAATGAAGGGATGACCATGGTCAGCAACAATACTCAGCTAGGCTGTGGAGAAGGTGATGCATGACTGGTATTAAGGGGCATAAAATGTGCCAAGAAAACATTCCCCACACCATTACACCACCTCCACCAGCCTGGACTGCTGACACAAGGCAGGTTGAGTCCATGGATTCATGCTGTTGGCACCAAATTCTGACCCTACCATCTGTGTGCCTCAGCAGCAGTTGAGATTCATCAGACCAGGCTGCGTTTGTCCAGTCTCCACCTGTCCCCATTGTAGCCTCAGCTTTTCTGTTTTTAGCTGACAGAAGTCAAGTAAAAGTTTATTTATATAGTGTTTTTTACAGCGGGTGTTGCCAGAAAGCAGCTTTACAGAAAAATCCGGGTCCGAGCCCACATGAGCGTCGCCAATGGCGACAGTGGCAAGGAAAAACTCCCTAGAAGCAAGAGGAAGAAACACTGAGAGGAACCAAGACTCAAAAGCGGAACCCGTCCTCCTCTGGTCGACACCAGATAGCAAACAGCATTAATATAAAATATTAGGATGCAAAAACGGGGAAAACAGGTGGAGCAATTATTAATTTGATAGCATAAGTTTATGCAGCAGGAGCAGCATCATCAGGAGGGTCGAAACGGTGCAGATCAGCCAACAGAGGTGGAGCTCTGGTGCCAGTAGCAGCTCTGGTGGCTCCCATGTGGCGACTCAGGCAGATGTCGCTCAGGGGCTGAGAGAGAGAGAGAGAGAGAGCGAGAGAAAGAAAGAGAAATTGATTAACAGAGAAGTGAAACTCAACGTGGTCTTCTGCTATTATAGCCCATCCTTCTCAAGGTTTGACGTGTTGTGCACTCTGAGATGCTTTTCTGCTCACCACAAATGTGCAGAGAGGTTATCTGACCTACCATATCAGCCCAAACCAGTCTGGCAATTCTCTGTTGACAAAGAGTTTCCGTCCACAGACCTTCTGCTCATTGGAGGTTTTTCTTTTTTTGCAACGTTCTCCACTCCAGAGACTGTTGTGCGTGAAAATCCCAGGAGATCAGCAGTTACAGAAATACTCAAACCAGCCCAGCTGGCACCAATAATTATGCTATGGTTAAAGTTCACAGTTTGTTCCAGTTCTGATGGTAGATGTCAACATTAAACGAAGCTGCTGGCTAATTAGATAATTGCATGGATGAGTAGGTGTACAGGTGTTCCTAATAAAGTGCTCAGTATGAGTGTGTGTGTGTGTGTGTATATACATATGCGAATATACACCTCCATGTATTTACACTCATCCATTTTATCAGCTCCACTTTCATAGAGGTGCACTTTGTAGTTCTGCAATTACAGACCGTAGTCCATTGTGTTTCTCTGCATACTTTGTTAGCCCCCTTTTAACTTGTTCTTGAATAGTCAGGACCCCCACAGGACCACCACAGAGCCGGTATTATTTGGGTAGTGGGTCATTCTCAGCACTGCAGTGATACTGATATGGTATTACTATGAATGATATGCAATCATGTATAATAATCAATGCCAGTTTATTCAGAAGGTGATCAGTGATTTTTTTTTTATATATTTTTTAAATTGAATAATCATAACAGCCCTAATGTTTATTGGTGAACTGGTGGTGATTCTTCTTTTCTCTTCTTCCTCTCCCAGAACATCATCAAGAAAGTGAATGGCCAGAAGTTTGTTTACCGCTTTGTGTCGTACCCGGACATCCTAAAAGGTGATGTCATGGCCAGAACTGAGGGGGCTGGTGAAGGTGTCACAGGATGCGCGTCCCTTGCACTGCCCGACAAAGCCACCAGCACCTTGAGGGACAGCAAGGACAACAAAGCAGCAGGAGAACGGGGCTCTGGAGCTCAAGGCCAGCCAAAACCCTCTAGTCGGAATGACTATATCCACTCAGGTCTGTACACCTCCTTCACCCTGACCTCTCTGCAGTCAGGAACGCAGCTCTTCAAGTCCATCAAGATGGAAAATCCTGGAGAAAAGCTGGCTGAGAAGAAAGCGGCCCAGGAGCCTCCACAGCCATCTTCGGTCATTAAATTTGGGACTACTCCTCCAAGTAGACCTTTGCTGCAGGCTGCAGAGAAGCCAGCCCTGCCGGTGCATCCCCTCCAAGCCCCACTCCAGATGTCCGAGCCCGAGAACAAGCAGCCGACTGGCCAGCCTGTGGTATGCTCGCTTGATTTGGCCACTGCCACAGAGGCGGCTCCGGCGGCTCTCCCTATCTCAGGGATTTCTCCTCCGCTGCCCTGCCGCTCGCCCTCCCCCAACACACTGACTGACTCTCAGGAGCTGGTGATCGACACTGACATCGAGTCCATCTCCTCCCAGCCCTCCGAGCTTCAGCTGCAGGTAAAAATTGAAAGCACACATTCAACCATTCGTAGGGCTCAACAGCAGTTTACAGGCTTTGAATACTCACTGTTTTTTCCAAATCATCCTTAAAAACAATAAAACTTACAATCCATAAGTAACCATAATTTTAAATAGGGATGCACCAGTAACACTTTTTCCCTTCCGCTGATACCTGATCCTTGAGTGTCGGCCAATACAGAGTACCAATACCGATATGAACTGTATTTACCCGACTTGTTTATAAGTCCTGATATTTACACAGTACTTCTATTTATACAGTATGCTTTTTAAAAATATTTCAGCTCTGTTGTGTGTCACTAATAAAAAATATGAAGCTTGAATAAATGGTCTTTATTTGGATTAATTGGATAATATATATAATTATACATATAATTATACATATAATTAGTATTTACTGTTATATAATTAGTAACAAACTGAGGTTTAACAACTGAAGTAATTTTTTTTATAGTGCAAAGTAGTTAAAAACAGAACTGAACAATATATAGATACACCTGTGGTCTGTACATGTAATCACTTGGCAGCTGATCTGACTCCGCAAAAACGGTGCTGAATGTTGTTTCACGTCTGAATTTGTCAAGTCATTTGACTTATTTGTGCGTTTCATTCACTAGCGCTTACGTCTCCGAGTGTCAGACTCTGCCAGAGTAAATACTAGTCGGGTTTCTCGGCTGTGTTGAAGCAGAAGGCCATGAGACCCTGTTGCTGCCTGATTTGAGTTGGCTAGCGAGCTGCTATGCTAAAGGCTAAACCAAGACTAAAGAGGGCAGTGGATCCTTCCCTATGTCTCTCTAACGTTCGCTTCCTCAATAACAACCTGTTCTAACATGAACTGGCTACACAGTGGGAGATGAGAATTACTGAAAGAAGCCTGACTCAGCCCTTTAGGTAAAGGGCTGCCATTAGCGTCTTTTACGATGATGATATGTTGCGTCATCTGGTGTATTTGTGGCATATCGGTGAAAACAATAACTTGGGATGAATTCCAGCTGATATATCACTGCCTGCTACTACTTTCCACTGCTTTTCCGACTCTGCCATGAGCGTTTTTACTGTTGCTTGTCAACTCACACAGCCAGCGTGTTAAATTTCGTATTCTAGCGCATGCTTGTCAGAAATTGCTTTGAGGTGTTGGTCAGGCGTGCCGTGTTTAAGTGCCGATGCCGTCTGATAATTTAATGGCCCACAGGGAAAGCGGTGCACTTTGTTGCACTCTGAGTCAAGGTGCAGTGGATGTCTAGCTTGACTTGACGAAAGCGCTGGACAGTAAGACAATATTTATCATCATTTTCATGATAAACTGTGTCACAATACGTCTCAATACTTTTCTGAGTGTGTCTTAGATATCATCTCTACTTAAAGAATATGGACCAACTGCATGTTTCATTACAAAGAGAACGCAAATGTTTTATTGGATTTAGTGCAGCACAGTGTGCACCAAATGGTGAATACAATTCAGTGTGTTCCCAGTTTTTGGTAGCATTTTTTTAAACGCAGCACTAGTGGGTCTTTTTTGTCTGGTCCAACTTATGTATTCTGAAAAGTTCTTGAAGTATTGTGATATTTTTTTGCCAGCTCTACTTTATAATCCAACAACACCAGCTATAATTCATTTATTTGTAACATTTCCCATTTTGTAGCAATAACTGTTCTATTTAACGTCATTTGCTGATGAAATGTCATGTAGTTTCATGATGGTTTTTATTGCTTAAAAAAAAAGAAAAAACTTCTGAAAACTAAATAGAGAAATTAAAACAAAAATAAAGAACAAATACATAAGCGTTCAAATTATTCAGGCCAGCCCTGGAAATAACAAGTATTTGAAGCATTTGTCATCATAATATTCACCCTTTTATTGATTATTGATGATAGAAGCTTACTTGGATTTAGGGCTGTCCAGGTTGCCAAGTGATTGACTAATCATTTGTAGCATTTCTGTCTAAGATACTGTCAGCTGGCTAATTGCATTTACTTTTAATTTTTTACATTTTTGTAGATATTTTGCAGAAATTTTTCTGCAAATATCGATTAACTAACCTTTAGTTGAAAATTGTGATTACTATGAAAATCCTTACAACCCAGTTTAGATTCTGAAGAGCTCTGAGCACTAAACTTTCTGAGTGTTTCTGTGTTCAGGTCCAGCCCCCTTCTGTGTCCAGTGACACCATTCAAACACCGGAGTCTGGATGTTCCGAACTGTCGCTGTCTCCAGCCCGCAGCCAGAGCGGCAAGTCGAAAAAGCCCAAAGTCCTTGAGCTGAGGCCAACACTGCTGGTGACCAGTTCGGACTTGAGCCCCCTCAACCTCTCCAGTCCTTCCCTGCCCACGGCCTCTCTCACCCCAGCCTTCCTGCAGGTCAGTACCTTCACTCCATCCTAGCCAGGGTTTACTGTCTTTTATTTTAACCCCCTTAAAGGCTCATTTTTAAAGAAAATCACGGTTTTTGAGTTACGGATCAGATTGTTTTTTTGGATCAGAATAAAAAAGTAAAGAAACATTAAGAAAAATTAAAGCATGAAACTTTTGCTCATGTTTAACGTTTAAATCATCAAAATAAAATAATCAGTACTCATTTGTTAAATTGAAGTTCAGTATGAGGCCTGATGAAAACCTTTTTCCAGTACATACTGTGAAGGTTTTGTCCTCCAAGCTTTCTCCACCATCAGTAAATGTTACAGGGAAGCCAAATAAGCTCCTATACATGTGATTTAAATGATGCAGGAGGCTTTTCAACTTCTTCCTGTAGTCCAGCAGCCATGACTACTGTCCCTGCTAACTGCTTAGAACATGCTTCGTTCATGTGACACACAGCGGCTTCATCTGTCTTTCCACTGCAACTCCATCCAGATTTAGACCACTATCACTTTAACTGTGGAATCATTTCATGCCAATAACTAAGTAATATATATATAAAATATATATATATATATATATATATATATATATATATATATATATATATATATATATATATATATATATGTGTGTGTGTGTGTATATATATATATATATATATATATATATATATATATATATATATATATATATATATATATATATATATATTTAGGGCTGTAACTGAATCAAAATTCTGTCAGTCGAATCAGATGTGGCCGTTCAATACAAAGATTCAATTATTCATTCGTTTTGCATATAGATTATCTAAAAGAGAGAGAGAGAGAGAGAGAGAGAGAGAGAGTGAGTGTGTGTGTTTGTGTGTGTGTTTGTGTGTGCGCGCGCGCGCGACTGCCTCTCGTCTCGTATCAGACGCTAAAGAGCAGTCGGTTCCCTAAAGCTTTAAAACTTAAACTAAAACACTGACACACAGTAATAGCTGAGAAAGCCCTCCTGTGTCAGACTGGACTGCTTTTATTGTCATTTCAGCCTCAACTCAATTTCTATTAATAATAACACAGATAAACAGCACTGTTGTAATATTATTTTACACACACAAACACACACACCACGATTTAATAGTGTAACTAGCTCTAATAATAACAATCATTTAAAAAATGTGTTGAAGGAAAGGAAAAGGCGGTTCTAGTTTTGTGATATCTGTTTTAAAACGGTTTATTTGGTATTAGCTTCTATATTTTTTAATGGTTTTGTTATTTTATTTGTTTTGTTTTTTGGAAATTCATAGCTTACATTTTTTCCATTATTTATGTTGTATTTAGAATTTTTATTTTATTTTATTTTATTTATTCATTTAATTTTTTTTGGCAATACCGAACAGTGATCTTTATGGATCACAGACTATCCGTAACACCACTAGTTGTAGACGTTATGACCCCTGGTTACTTTCACCATCACTGTAAAAAAAATCTGTAAGTTTCTCAACAATTAAACATTTAGAAAAAGAAAAAGAGTGAAATTCTACAATTCTTCACTTTGATAACTGTATAACTTGCATATTGGTCTCATATCAATGACTAAATAATTTATAGTAGTTACTAAGTAGTAAGCGTTATGAGTAATAAGTAAGTTTAGCTGCGGTTTAAACGGTTAACTCCATCTAGTGTCATTTTTTTCTAGGTGGCTTTGTGATGCCTTGAACTCTTGTTGTTTTCAGGCCTCTGTTTTCAGACACTAGATGGCAGTAAAGCACCAGTCATTACAGTTATCTTTGCTTCTGGATTTGAAGGCCCCCTGTGGATGGGTACTTACATAGACAGGGTCATATGATGAAATTTGGCTGAATGTAACTTTGATGGATGACCTCATTAAGGCCGCATAATGCCTGCTTTTATGAGCAGCTATACGCTCAGCTTGGAGGACGATCCTCCGTTGTCTTTTACCCATCACACTAGTTAGATGACGGATGAGACACTGTATTGTCTTTGATTTTGCATCGTCATGACACAGGGATTCCTTAACGTCCACTTTAGCCTAGATTTTCTGTGTTCTCCAACGGTTCTGTTCACAAACTATTAGCCTAAGACATTGTTTTGTGTCCACCTGTGTTCATATATTGCTTTCTGTGCTGAGAAGTGTTTATACTAGATCTGAATAGAGGTCATCAAATACTCACTTGTGTTGTAGCAATACAGTCTGAACTGTTAATTGTGAGCACAAACACCATCATGCTTAAAGTATCAAAGACGTAGTTTAGCAGTGCACATATATGGGAATTGTGCGCTGATGCCGATACTCCATATGGTACCACTTTAAAATAAGACCACCCTCATAAAGCATTTATGAATGGTTTAAAATGAGTTTACTAATGCTTATTAAGTATCTCAAACACATTAAATTTATTAATAATATATGAATGCAGTTCTAACACATAAATAAAAAGAGAAACGCCTGTTGCTTGTCAAATAGTGAGCCCACATTCGTCTACGATTCGGATCTTGGTGGTTAATTATTTCACTTTGTCTTCTCCATCAGTCACCACAATCAGAAATGTCAGAACCTGGCAGCTTCATCAGACATTTGTTAGTAAAATGACCACCAATAGGATGTCTTATTAGTTAGAAATGAGAATTTGGCATATATTAATATTTCGCTGTTGTCGGAACAAAAACTCATATCTCCAAAATGGTGACTTAACAGGAGAACGAAAAAACATACTTTACCTTTAATGTAAGTCAACGGAACCAGACTTTTTTCCGAGTCATTTTGAGGCATTTCTTTTCGTCCGTTCATCATGAAATTTACATACAGTGTGAAGAGCAACAGGTGTTTCCAAATTATGTCAAAAACTAAAAAACGTCAAAAATGGAGATACGTTTTTCTTCCGACAACAGGCTAGACACATTCTAGCCTGTTTACCTAAATAATATATATCTTGGTGAATCATGCATTAACTTCTTGGTGTACCTAATATGAATAAAACACCTTGAAATACCATTTTTAGCTTAATATTTCAATTATTAAAGCAATGTTTAACTAAAACTGTAGTCTGATTGAATTTTGACCATATGATGCAATCAGAAATGGGTTATACAGTTTATCAGATGTTTGATATTGAATGTTTGTCATCAAAATTCATCAAATTAGTTTTTATTAATCATGTAAGTCTATTGTTTTTTTTTAATTAGAAGAATGATTAGTGTTTTTTTTTTTTTTTGTCCTAGACGCCCCTGCTGCTCACACCCAGCCCTCTACTCTCCAACATCCACTTCTGGAGCACGCTCAGTCCAGTCGCCCCTCTCAGCCCTGCCCGCAGACAGGGGGCACACACCCTCTTTCAGGTGAGTAGAGCGTCAGTCCGCCAGCTGTCTTCCTCCTCCTCCTCAGTGTACTTTATCACCTCTTTATGTCCTCTTATCTCGTGTTGTTTTTCAGTTCCCCTCTGTCCTGAGCTCCACCCAGATATCCGTACCAGTACACAGTCTAGACGGCACCAACACACCAGGTCCTCTCTCTCCAGACCCACAGAAGACCTAGATAAAAGACTGCTGGTGTCGGTGGGTTTGCCTCTGCACAAACGTGCATCATCCCCAGCCCCTGTTTTTATACATTAAGATGCAGATGCAACCTCAAGCCTGTTGACCAAATTTGCCCCTCTTGCGGTAAAGAGGACGAGTATTCAAGATATTCATTGCAGGTTATGGGTTCTGCTCCTGGAAGGTTCTCTCTCTCACAACATCCTCTTTGCTCAAATGGACAAGAGGTAATCAGAGTGTATGTGTTAGATGAGCACATACTTCCCAAAGGATTATCATTAACATCTGTTGTTTTGGTTGCATTTCTCTGTGCTATCTTTATCGGAGCTGAGGTTGGCTTTCAGCGAATCAGCATACTGACTGACCGTGCTGTAGTTTAGACACAAAAACATGGTTGTGTTTTTTATATATATATATATATATAAACATGGTATCAGTGGAGCCTCATTGTTCAAAGACTACATGATGTTCAATCAGGATGCTCTTCGTTGAGCTTTGTTGGAAAGGAGTTCTTTTTATGTATTACAGTGATTCTCATGAGGTGGGAATATTTTCTTTCTCTTAGTTTACATCATGAGGTATTATGAGGGGGGTGATTTTAATCATTTATCCAGTCTAACCATGTACCACCTTTTCACCTGCCTTTTGGGAGAAACTGTCTTTGCCAAGCCAAACCTCCCCTTCTTTGCCTTCTAACTTAGGGTGACACTTGCTAACTTTTGAACAGACTTTTTCCTCACATCGCACCTGTTGCCATATATTTCCAAGCACCTTGTCATAACTGCCAGAAGAGCTCAGATCAGCCAGGCAAAGACGCACATAGACACAGAAATAGCTGCACTAACATCATCTCAAGGACTCTTAGAAATCTCTTCAGAATGCCTAGAGATTATAGCCTATAGTTTAGTTGTGGAATAAGAGACCACAAGGATCAGATGCTTATTTTTGTATCTTTAGAAGTGCTTTCAAGACTGTTCTAACGGAATATATTATAGGAATTACAAATGAGGTTCAGCCATCTAAATGAATGTGGGCATCCAAATTCATAAACTGTATGATGGACATGTTAAGAATCTATTATAAATTTCACCTACAGAAGTAAAACAGAAAGGAAAATAAGCCTTATGTGCATACATATGTCAAATATCCAAATATACTTTACCTTTGTTTTGGTGCTTTTACTACGACACATTGAGAAAATGTGCTAATTTCCAGCAAATTGCAGATTACCGCGCGTGTTTAGCTAAGATTACTGCAGTGTTTGTCTCTTTTGCAAAATTAATTATTTTCCAGTAGGTAAGCAAGCAAATGCCATTCATTATGCTCCTTTGGCATATGATCAAATACAGGAAATTGATATTTACTTGTTGCACAGTGCAAAACCCTACCTCTGAAACTCAAATTAGGATCTCAGCAAGCCATGATTAAAACTGACAGCACTTACTCAGAAATGCAAAACTGGATAACGGCTACACGAAGCCGTGACAAAACATCACGTTACTCATTAGTTCAAACCATAAGTGTGCACTTGGAAAGCAGCATTCGGAGAGGAACTTGACTTTACATAGTCCTTTATTACTGTACCGCTTGAAGTGCAGTGGTGAGAGGTGGTGAAACATTAAAAAAAAAAAGAGATATGAAATAAAATAGAAGCCATTAAGCATCTCAGAAATTGGTCTCAGGAATTTTAAACGCTTTCCCATAGCACTTAGCAAAGCTATAGAGCTCTTGGGGCGCTTTCAGACCTACCTCGTTTGGTTGAGTTTTTCGAGTCCTGGTGCATTTGCTTCCTTAGTTAGAGCATGTTATTCGAGCTCGGGCGCGGCCCAATTAAGATGTACTGCGGCACTAATCGAGGTGTGGGCTGTCTCTCAGATTGACCCCCAAGTGCATTACTATGTATGGATGGAAAGTGAGTCACCTGATTACTTCATAAAGAGATTAAATAGACGAGACTACCTGCTCAACTTCTATAGCACAGCCAAAAGCCAAACAACCTCACAGCGTATTACACATTTAAACATTGAAAATTACAGGGAGATTCACTCGAAAGAGGCCCCAAATATGCGAACTAGTAATAATAATAATGTGCAACTAGTAGTAATAATTCTCATTTACATATGAATCTTAAAATGGATGCCTATTTGGCAGATTTCAAATTTTTGTTGTCGGTTTGATTCTCGGTTTAAGGCGCATGTTTACTACATAAAAACAAGGGCTTGATTTTTTTTTTCTCCGACATCTGATAAAGTCGAACGGATTGAAAATATACTGTTAGAAACTATGAATACTAGGGATGCATCGATACCAATACTCGTCCAATATATCGGTCCAATACCGTGCTCATTTACTCGTACCGAACCTCAAACATTCACCAAGACCGGCTGATACCATGTGACATAAGCCGAGTGTACAATAGCGCACTAATGAACAAATGACTCATACAGAGATGTGTAATGGACTCCGTTGTGGTCAGACACAAAGCCAGTGGTTACATTCTGCCTTGACATATTCACACCAGGAATTCACTGTGATTTTTAGCCCATTTTGAACACTCACAATCACAGCCACTTCCGCAACATAGGTGGAAAACGAAAAGGCAAAAAAGTCAACATTTGGTTCCGAAGTCCGTATATGCCGACTTTACCAGATTCACTGAATAGAACTGCGAGGTGTAAATGTTTATAGGTTTTATCACCAAATCTGATTTTGGGCTGTTCACATTGTCTTTTAAATGTGATCTGTATGCGACATCAGTCTGAACAGATCAGCTTCTAAACTGACCCGCATACGCAAAAGAACAGAGCGTCACGCTGCTTCACGGCTCATCCAGAGGTGAACAATCATGACTATGAATGAACGCCAGTCGCTCCCGGAGGATCAGCTTCATCTTCACCAGCATCACAGGAGCCATCATGAAGCTTCACTGACTGACAGCTGGGCTCGTCACCCAGAATGTGTTCGAGCTGTAAAAAGGGCGCGGTCACTTCTTTGGTTCGCGTCCTCGGATTCTTTAAACTTTGCTTTCAGACTTTTATCTGTTCTTTGACGCTGCAGCCTCGTTCTCCTACGACCGCGTTCGGCCATTTCTTTAGAAATCTCTTCAAACACGAAGGGTTTGGATACGTCTCTTCTAAATTTTTGTAAAGAAACATCAGCCCACATTTTTATGAGACTCAGCAGTGCGAAGTTATGACGAATGTCGAGTTGGATTGACGTAAAAGCTACATGAATTCCGATCTGGCTGTTCAGACTGAGTCGCATTGCCTCAGATCGGATATGTATTGGATTTTAGTACCACATATGAAAGCGTCTCAAATCGGAATTGAAAATGTCAGATTCAGTGTGTTTATCTGTTCACACTGACACAGACACACATCTGTGTCACGCATGGAGAAAAAGATCAGATTTGGGCCACTTTCACCTGCTGTGTGAACAAAGCCTTAGTCATAGGCTTTGTCCGTACATGATAGCCTATTTAAACCCACAGTGCGAGTCACCAAAAAAAAAAAATCCTAGAATCACGCAGTGTATGTCTGGCTTTAGAGGACATTCAACTACAGCTGAGCCATCCAAACAGAAGACCCTAACAAGACGTAAAACTCCACAAGCTCCTCGGATGCATTGGTCTGAGATGTGATTCCTGCGGTCACTGTGCTGCAGAGGCTGTTGTTGAAAGAGACGGATGGGGATCAAAACTTTGAAACGCACTTTATTTACAGCTGTACAGAAACACTTTTCTGATGTGGAACAAAACCTGCTCTTCTCCACTTCCACTGTAGCACTATTTGATCCAAGGGTGCTAACTTAATGTACATCATTCAAAATCAGCTGTATTTTAACAGTTTAATCTGTAAATTATATTGCATTCATTTACACTAACTAATACTTAATTCTAAGTTATGGTTATATTATGGTATCAGCGAGTACTAAAAAAACATATCGCTGCTGTCGGAACAAAACCTTGTATCTTAATTTTTGTCATTTTTCAGTTTTTGTCATAATTTGAAAATGCCTGTTGGCCTTTACATTGTGTGTAAATTTCATGAAGAATGGACCAAAAGAAACGACCCAAATTGACTTGGAAAGACGTCTGGTTCCATTGACTTACATTAAAAGTAAAGTATCTTTTTTCCTTCTCCTGTAAAGTTACTGTTTTGGAGATACAAGGTTTTCTTCCGAAAACAGCGATTATATTCGCATTAGGTCTGAGAAAAATGGTATCGATGCATCACTAATAAATACAGTGATTAGTATTCAACATTTCACATAGTAAGCTTCAGTAAATCAAATTAAATGTGCCCTCCAGTTAAATTACACTCTCTTTGTAGTGAAATGTGCAGTTGCATACTAACAACACCCACATTATTTAAAAAAAAAAAAAGCTCATTGAGACACAATAATGATAAATAGTCACATTGCATAGCCTTCCTAGATTGTGTTTCTCCCACCATAGTAACAGCATCAAGGTTCGAACCCAAACTCAAGGTCTGAAAACGCCCCTATGCCAGGCTTACACTGTGCAGAAGTGGCACATGACTGTCACCAACAGATGTTCTGACTGGTGGCTAAACTGTGGATCAGATGTGGTTTGTTGTATCATGTCAGGGAGAGAACGGCGCCTCATAAAGATGGACATTCTGATGGATTTCTGACGTTTTTGTCCCACATTATGTTGGGCAGTTCAGCCATGCAGTGCGAAAGGTACCCTGATGTACAGTGTAAGCCAAGCATCTGTCAAAACAGTGACACTCACTTCTCACTAGAGACGTTTCAAAACTACCTTCCCAGAAATATTTATTAACGTGGTAAAATCCAAGACGACTTTATTGACCAAGTAATAACTTCAATCACTTTTTCTAAAGCACTTTTTGTACATTTCAAGTGCAGCTTGAAGTGCTGGAAAAACAAAGACACTTTATAACAAAGCATGGTAGGAGGAAGCAGATACAGTGAATGAATATAAATACAGTGTAAGCCAGCGAAATTGAAAGAAATAATAATAAAAAAGGAAAATGGATAAAAAAAAAATCAGAACGATCAACAGTAAAGCAGCAAATTCAACAAAACTAATGTAAAAAATGTTTTAAAACTTTTAAGAGGGTACATATTTGTTCCAATCTGTGTCTTGTTTGACTTTCTAATAAGAATATTTTTAAGCCTACGCTTCGGAAGTCTGAAATTCAAAACCATGCTAATGCGGTGCCTTAACTGAATCCATTTTCTGCTGCCAAATAAGACGAAGCTGATGGAGGGGAAAAGGACTATTTCTCAGTCCGCTTTGTGGTCAGTTTCCTGGCCTCTGGTGCTTTGGGGAGCCAAGAACTAGAAGATTAACTTGAACGGAAAAGATGAGTGTTATGGATATTATGAACATAGCTGTAATATATGCTAACGACTCTGTTCAAAGCTCTTTTAAAACTGATTGGTGAAGAATATTCATTCAGTAAGTACATGCAGTTATGGATTTTCAGTGTCTGGGTGTTTGGGACCTGTGGCCACTTCCATAAAAGGTCTTAAGTTAAATACTATAGGGATCAATTTAAAGCTGAAAATTTAAATTTTGCACGTTTGAAAAACTTAACTGTGTTAAACTGTCTAAAACTCAACTTACATTATTATGGATTTTTTTCACTTTCCACTTAAGTATTCCCTGAGGAGCTCACTCAAGTTAAAGGGAACACTTAAAGGTGGCCACTTCCATAAAAGGTCTTAAGTTAAATACTTTAGGGATCAGTTTAAAGTTGTAAATTAAAATTTTGCATGTTTGGAAAAACTTAACCACGTTAACCTAAACTGTCTAAAACTCAACTTACATTATTATGGATTTTTACACTTTCCACTTAAGTATTCCCTGAGGAGCTCACTCAAGTTAAAGGGAACACTTAAAGGTAAAAATTCACTTAAGATGTTTTATGCAAGTGACCTCTAAAGTCTGTTTTTGAAAGTGATGCTTACAGATGCTTCTCATGCTACGTTTACCTTGAGATACCTTTCCCCCCCCAGTTGTAGGAGATGTTAAGTGGCGCGTGTAGAGATGTTGTAATATTAGGCCTGTTGCATTCGTTTTCTCTCACTCTTACAACCTGCTGTTTTCCAGAGATTAAATCCAGCTCATTTTCATAAGCATTCCTAAAGCATTCATTCAGCACATGACGTCTGTGCACGGGGCATGAAAGCAGTGCGCTGTGCCTACAGATGCCGTTCTTCGTGCAGATGTCAAGTTGCTCGGTGCCCTGTGAATGTTGAATATTATTCCGTGACTGTGGTGCGCGATGGGAAATTATCAGGGTTTATGCCTCTGTAATGCTTTCTGTTAACTGCTCAGCCACCTCGTACTTTGTGATTGAAAAAAATTAGCCACCTTTTGTCAAAAAGGAAAAAAAAAGTGAATATTTGACACATTTGTATTGTTTTTTTCTACTATTTTGAAATGTCGTTCATTTTGTCTTCTCATCTGTAAATATTTTAACTGTACTTTTGTTGGTCGGTGGTCTGATATCACATTGTCTGTTTCTCGTCTCTCGTTCCCTTTTGATCTGATTCAACTGACATTTGTAGCATTGCCAAATGTATGTACTTTTTTTGTGTCTGTAAAGCTTAATATTTTAATGTTTTCCCTAATAGCACTTAATTTTTTTTTTCCCTTCATCATTGAATATATCAGCCTATTCAGATTTAAGACTGGATACCTCTATTTCCCTGGGAAACAAATTAGGAATCTATGCACCTAATTCCTTTACTGCACAGCTGAGACATTTTACCGAGGTTTTTATATTTGCTAGCGAGAATTGTACTTATATTTTATGGTTCTTGAGCCCTTAATCAAGTCATAAAATCTATTTTTCTCTTAAGAATTAGATTTTATTCTTAACAGAATAGTTTATGAGAATGCCCTATATTTTACTGCCGTTTGGACAGATAAAAAGGCAAATTTAACAAACAGTACTGCCCCCTAAAGGGGATGCACAAGTTTTAAGTGCAGTTTTGTTTTTTTTATAGGAGAATTCCACTTTTTTCAAACTCTCTGCAAAAAAGTCATTAAATTACCAGTGTCATTTGTTTGATGTGCAACGCTTTGTTTTAGAGAAACTTAACAATACGAATCGTTCACAGTGGTGGTGAAGGTAACCAGATGTCTAATGCCTCTAAATGCTCTCTCACAAAGTGATTATTAATATGTTGCCTGATGTCGGATACATCGAGTGCATTTACATGATTATTCAAATGGTCGTGTAAACAGCACACTTCTTATTTCTTAGATCGGAGTAAGGTCTAAAAATCCGATAATGAAATCTGATAAAGAGGCTGGATTTTAGCTCAGTAATCAGATTTTTCAGTGCATGTAAACTCTTACTCTGATTTCTTTCGGATTTCTCAGTCTGCGCATGTGTGAAAACAGACCGTGATACCAGAAATAAGCAAGCAGCGTCGCCACGAGACGCAGCGAAACACTTTTGGAACGACGCTGAAACCAAATATACTTGACTAAAATAAGGATTTAAATATTGTTCATCTTCTAGATCAGGAGTCGTTCATTAAAATTCAATAAAGTCCAGTTTCCTGAACGTTTCCTCAAGCAAAGGTCCGGAACATCATAATGTCTAGCTTGCATTATGATTCAGTGCCATATACTGTAAACCGAAGTAGCCTAGTAGGTATATCAACATCTTATACAGTCAACAACTGAATATAAAGTACAGTTCAGTCATATTTCAACAACGTTTATCATCAGTTTTCTCTTTTTAGAGAACGCAGTGTGGAATAACTTCCCTCTGACTCACTTTCTTCTCTGACTGCTGTTTCTCGCCTCGTCCCTCCCGTGTGTGTCACTCACTCGAGTCTCAGTGCTCATCATAATGCACAGATCTGATTGGCTGAGTAGCGTCACGTGTGATATGTACAACATCTGCGATTGGTCTGTGAGTCTCCCGGGCTGCTAAAGTGGCGCCGTAATGACTAGAAATGTTAAGCCAATTAAAATAAAATATTAAAACAACCCCATCGAAGTTAAATAATTATCCATAGTTTATCGGTTATAGGTCCAGGTCCGTATAGGCCTCTGGGTCTGGACTCGGACCGCAGTCCGCCTATTAGTGACCCCTGTTCTAGATAATGTTCATATTTTCAGGTAGAGTGGCGTGATGTTATTTTAAAACAACAAAAAAGTACATAACGTTTACGCCACTTCTTCTGTGAGTTTATTGGCTGGTTGTAAAGCAGAAATCTGATTACTGTCTGATTGGATTACTGACCAAATCTGATTTTTTGCAGTTATTGGATTATTAAGTGCATGTAAACACACAGTTTTATGATAGTTTGAGATAAAAATGTATGGCCTAAAATGAACTTTTAAAATACATGCAATAGATACATGCAAGGTGTCATACAGCAAAATGAAGTTATTTTTTTTTTAGATTTTATCTCTATTTTACCATCATAAATAATACATATAAACATTAGAAGACACGTGTAGGTTCACTGGTCATTTTGGATTTTAAATAAAATGCCTGTATCTGCATTGTAGGTATTTCAGTTCTACCACTGTAAAGAAATATGAGTATAAGTTTCTCTACAATGGACCGTTTCACATCACACCACTGGGAATGACTTTGTTTACATCTCAATGACAATTATTCTGAAAAATTGATGGAATTCCGCTTTAATAACACTGCCTCTAGACTAGGACTAAACATATGTTATAACAGATAAGAAATGTTCAGCCTCTAAAGAAATCTATATTAAAAGGTACAAATGCATCATTTGACACATACGCTTTTTTCCTAGCTATGTGTTTGTCTAACAGTCTGCAATTTGTGACTAGCAGCTCAAACGTTTACATACTGTTGATTGGCATACCTGTTGTTCTTATTGTGAATGTTGAAGAGGAGGAAAAACATTAAAGAAAAGTCTCTCTAACGAACGTCTGGGTTTTATATCCTCTCTGGGTTTTGTATTAAACGTGGCTCTGTGCTGATTGTGTTAACGTTAGCAGGTTTGGCACCTGTGAAAACCAGACAAAACCGAATAATCAGCCATATAATCTCAGACAGGAGCCAAGAGGAACACGCTGACGCTGCAAAGTCCCGCAAGCAGGTTTGCCCACCTCTGCTTCAGGTCCACGGGTCAGGGACGTGGATGAGGGGTCAGCGGACCCGAAGCTACGCAGCACAATGCGAGGAAGCTTTTCCAGGAAGCTAGTAGGATGTCCATTTTATGACCTCTTGCACTCCACTCAAATGTGCCATGAGGCACCAGGGAGCCCTGGTGTGGAAGATACCTCCATTTTGTGTGTTGATATGCTGTCAAGACTGGATGAGATGGGCTGGTGAAAACAAAGGCTCGAGATGTTCAGTTGTTAGGCCAGAGAAAACATCTCCTGAAATAACACGGCTCAGATTGTGCCCGTTGTCCTGCGCTTTGGAGTCTTTGTTAATGACAGGAATGGAGAAAGATGAAGATACTCTTTCACTACAGTTCCAGAAAATACGAGAAATATGTCGCTGCTGTCAGAAGAAAACCTCGTATCTCCATTTTTATGTTTTCTAGTTTTTGATAATTTAAAAATCTGTTGTTCTTTACATTGTGTGTAAATTTCATGAAGAATGGACCAAAAGAAACGACCCAAAATGACTTGGAAAAAAGTCTGGTTCCATTGACTTACATTAAAAGTAAAGTAGGGTTTTTTCCTTCTCCTGTAAAGTCACCATTTTGGAGATTTTTTTAACGCAACAACAGCGATATGTTTGAAAACATAGTTTTACAGGCTTGGACATAAGATTGTAGGAAAAACCTTTTGATTGGTATAAAATAGAGATGCCACACTTGTTTGTCAGGTATTGATATTTGGCCTAATATCAGCTGTAAATGCTGAATCGGTGCTCACACTGTGTGATGTGATGTCAGCAGTGTAGCTCTTCCTGTGGGGTAGCTGAGTGAGTAGTTTGAGCATGTTAGCCTAGCATTAGATGCTCATCTTAAGCAAAATGCTTTAATTTAAAATAGCTCATTTTAAAGCTCAGTAGTTTTTCAAGAAGAAATACTGGATGGGTATTGGCCGATACTCACGGTCAATATCAGAAAGGTATCGGAAAATGGAAAGTGGTATTGTGCCATCTCTGCCTTTATTCTTTTAAGGTTATTTACACTTTAAGAAGATTCTTTATACAGGGAGATTCACTCGAAAGAGGCCCCGAATATTCTGTAATAACTCTCGCTCTGAAGGAAACAACGTGCAACGTGCTCCTCAGCATATGGAGCTTCGAACAAGCCGGGATGCTCCTGCGTCGGAGTGATGAGGTAGGCGCCGGACAGCCGTCACAACGTTTAACCTCCATCTGCAACTTCCAGGTGCAGACCCCCCGTACCCCTTCATGTGTCTGGCAGAAAACGGAGATCACTTCCAGCATCGCATGTAATGCAATTGATTACACATACATCAAGGTCTGTAGCGTATTTTTTTGGTTTAGATTGCTTCATCCTAACAGGAGTTAGAATATTCAGGGCCTCTTTCGAGTGAATCTCCCTATAGATGTACCCATTATTTAAAAAAACGTTTCTTTAAAGCTGCACTTTGTAACTTATTTTGTTAACTGAAAAAAAGTATCATTACTGAGTCAGAAGGAATAAAATACACGCTAAAATATGGTGTGCGTGCACTGCTGTAAGTCATCCTATAAAGCCTGAAATAAGAATAAATAATAAATTTCATGGGAGACTTTTGGACCACGTCATATGTCTTGACACATTTACGTCACGCACAAGCTCAAGAAGGAGTTACAAAACGTTCTTCTGCATGTTGCCTGCAATTATACATTTCCACCAGAGAGGTCTCCAATTCCCCAAATCTTAAATAGTGCAGCTTTAAAGGATCATCCATTGGGAAGTGCTTTATGGAAGCAAAAGTGGTTCTTATTAATGATGCATAATGATAGAATCATATGGGCATTGGCCCATAATTGCTTAAAAACAATGGGCATCACAGATTTGACCGATATTTCAAACCAATATTTAGTTATGTATATTTTGTACTCCAGAACAGTGGGATGTTATGCTGCTGGTAGTTTCGCGAGGCCAGGCGTGATCTCATAATGATGAAACACACATCTGGGGACACCTTGTTAATCTTTTGTGGCTGGTTTGCAGTGAAATCTGCTGCTAATAACTCCCTCTAAAAGCTGCCCTAGAATTCCAAAAGAAAGCTAGCTAGCAAACGCTATTGTGATATGTTTCCCACATGTAGTGAATTTTCCTCTCATGTGACGCGTCTACATGCTTTGTTGGACTTTGGCCCAATCCCATTTCTTCTTTTTTCCCCCTACCTAGAACAGAGTTACAGGGGTAGTGGTTGAATTCTTGTCCTACGAAATGGGACCCTCACAAAAGAGCTATAGCGCTGCTCTGTAGGCGACCCTGCCAGTCTGCAGTGACAGCAGAGGAGGGTCAAGTTCAGCTTCTCACTGCTGGGCTTTAGTTACATTTAGGGCATCGTATGCCTTCAAAGAGGGGGCAATTATTTATTATCACCCACCCCTAATTCTTCAGTGATATGAAGCTGAAGTCAGATATTCACCAGCTTCTTGTTTCAATTTTCCTGTTCCACCTTAAATGGTGCAGCAGTTACATTATGGCACTTCTAGCGTCAGAACTGTTGGACTATTTAAGGTGGAACGGGAAAGTTAGCTAGCTAGCTACAGAGACATTAGCATGCTATTAGTGATTTTTTATGCTTGTTATGAAGAAAAACAACCATAATACACTGAAACTACATTAAACTAAGATAATACAGTGGTTATCATAATTTTTAACAGAGTAAATTCTCACATTTGTGGGTTTCTTTGATCTCTTGTTCAGCCATCTTGCCAGTTTTTCTTTTTTCTCATAACTCTCTGTTTGGAGTCTCTGAAAAACCTCTGTTTGGAGGGTCATGTAGCCCCAACACTTCACCCGACCCCTCTATCTCAACAACAATCAGGACACCCTACCCCTAGACGTGAACATGCAAAACAGCGGGCTAAGGGCTCAGTGGCAGGGGCGAGGGGTGAAATGGGATTGGGCCTTTGAGTGCGTTGGTGTTTAACTGGATTGGAATTTTCACATCCCTAGTTCTTATATGGCATCACTCCAAATAAGCAGCGTATACACAGGCCTTAAAATAGCAAGCAAAACACAACACATCAGCACGTATGAGACTTTAATCACTGCATTGTAACATTTTCATACTGTTGGTTATTATAAGTTTACCTTTTTTGCAAGGAATTAATGGAATTTTTTACTTTATAACACAAAAACTCATTCATTTTCAAACACACTGAAATACAAAAATAAACATCTAGTGCAAAATCTCATTCAGAAAACTGTCAGTTCTTCTTTTCCTTCATACCTCCACTGGTTTGAAAGAGCAAAGTGCTATCATTTTTCAATTTAAACTCTTTGTAATGATCATTTAGAGCTTCGTAAAGCACTGCGGACGTCAAGCGAGCATCGTTAACTGAAACGTTATTTGAGTGCGGATATACTGAGTGCAGGTTTGCTGTCCAGTTGGCTCAGAACAGGTCTTAGCCAGCCCAGCTCGTGTACAGAACGTGCCAAAATAGGACATGGTAGTGTTTCGTGTTTCGAGTGAATGAATCCACTGACCAAAACAGGCAAAGGTGATCATGCAGGCTGAAATACACACTCGCAAGTGTTTCTTACTGACCTCACTTACGTCACATCAGTGGCAGAATGTGGATGTTAAAAACCCAGGCAGACTCAAGCTTATGTTTAACTTCTTTATGCACAATCAGTGTGGAATTATTTTTGATCTCTTCGTATGCAGAGCACTGTGCAAAAGTCTGAGACCACCCCCTCTTTGTTTATTTAATTCCCAGTCAAAATGGCCATTAAGTTGTTCATTTTTCAGGTGATATTTCTGAGGATATTAGATATAATTAGATCATCTTGCATAAGGAAGAGGAAGGTCAATGGAAAATAACAGGATCTTCCAAAAACTGAAGTTCGAAAAATGATTGAAATATATAGAAAATGGGACTCTTAACAACCACGCAAGACCTACAGGCACTTACAGCTTTCATCTCTGAGAGAGAGGAGAAAATCCAGCTGCTTCAGGTCTGAAAACATCACAGGTGTTTCTGTCCATCCTTCCACTGTGAGAAGACGACAATGTGCAAATCAAGTAAATAAGCTGCTGGTGTTCTCAGAACAATGGACTGACCACCTCAGAGTCCAGACCTCAACATCACTGTGTTTGGGTTACTTGGATCATGAGAAACAAAAGATGTAACCAATTTCTAAGACTGAACTTTATAAGTGTAAAATATCCCAGCTTTGTGCTTCATGACCATTTTGACTGGCGATTAAATAAACAAAGGGTTTTCTCCGACTTTTCCACAGTGCTGTATGATTTCCTGGCATTTGATCATTTTGATGTCTTTGGCTTTGAGCATCGTCTCCTCACAGGTCCCTCCAACAAGCGACTCCAATCACAGTCCCATCTGCCTTCCTCCTCACTCTGCATGGTCTCCGACTACGGCCGCCAAGGTTTGTGTGATTTTGCTTCCTTTGGTCCAGCTTCAACACCGGGCTGCCGTTAGTGACTGACCCCATTAGCTTCAGGCTTCTCAGCTAGAGAGGTTGTATTGGTGGCTGCTGTTTAGAGACAACACAACACAGAATCCTCAGTCAAATGGACTGGAATTTTCTGGGAATTTTATCCATTTTAAACAGGGTTAGTTGTAAATAAGCTCTTTTTTGTTAACATTCAGGATGAGTTTATTATTTGACATGATTTCTATTTACTCTAGAAGAAGAATGTATGGCATTGAGGGGAACTGTGGGTAATGGGGCATTCCAGCCTAGCATTTCATGTGAGCAAAGCACATAGTTATGGGGGGATAACATGGACATATATGCACTGTTACAACAGGATTTTGTACTAATCCTAGTACAAATCATACAATGTACAATCCTTGTTATTTAACAAAGATACTGGAAAATATGGAGGGCAGATCTGCCAACATGAAAAAAAAATAATATTAAAAAATAAGTTACTCTGTAAATTAATAAATAAAATAACTAAATAATGTATATTCCTTATTTTGATTGTAATTATGCACATTTCCTTTTTCTGCAATTATGTATTTCTCAATTTATCTATTTCTTAATTTTATTTTTTAATGCTTATGTTCATTTTCATATTTTTTTCTGTGTCTATGTTTTTAACAGTTGTTTGCTTTATGTATTGATGCATTAATTCATTTATTTTTTTCATTAATTCATTCCTGTATTTCTTCCTTCATATGATAATGAGGGGGCGTGTTTTTCACGTTCAAGCTTAGTAATCAAGCCCAGGAGGAGAGCTGATTGAACTCTTTTACCAACTCCATAAAGAGCTGCACAGACAGACAAACCTGCCAATAAATAACTTTCGATGGCTTCCACAGGCCGTATGTGAGAAGGACGTCCAAATGTCTGGGTGATCTTGATTTTGCAGACAAAGTTGCTGAACCACCTCCTCCAAAGCTCTGAACACTGCAGGGTCGACCTCTGAATCAGCAGAGGCAACTAAATGGACCAAACTGTCCCCACAGCCTCCAACGGGACAGTAAATAATCCGGACCTGCATTTTCAGCCAGATCAGCCGAGACTCTCAGATCTCTGTCTGTCTGCTGCCTGTAAGCAGACATTACTGTACTGTGTTGTCTTGAGTTACCACTGATAGAGCAACACATGAACAATCGATCTACAGAATCTGACATCGATTATCCAATAGGACCATTAAGACACCGTGACATCATTGATTGACAGCCCCCAAAATAAACAAATACAAAAATTAGGAGTGGGAATTACTAAACAGACATATAATTACATACAAGTAAATGCAGACATTAATTTATGTAAGGTTTTATTTATTAATATATTAATTTTTATGTATATTTATTTTTAGATTTATCATTATTCTTTGTAATTCTAATTCATATCTTGATTTACTGAGTCATTTATTTTCAAAGTTTATTTATTTTTCATTTTGGCAGATCTGGCTCTTCATATAAAAGAGGCTGATCAGTAACATTGTGACTGTGTGGTTACTTTCTGTCATATAATCATGAACTTGCACCAGCTACACATTTCGCTGCCTGGTCTAATGAAGTGAACGTGCGCTTTATACGGTTGTTCTTACAAAGTACATTCAAAAAGAAGAACAAGACCCCAACATGGACAAACTGAACTTATGGTTCTAGTTGTAGTTCATTTTCTACCTTCTAAAGCGACATCTGGAACCTCTATAATAACCACAATTAACAACGTAATGGTCTTTGTGGTCATTTTGTCATTCTAAAGTGTCTATTCTGGCCCTGGCTAATTAGCTCCCTCGCTTGCTTGTTAGCTAACCTTAGTGGCCGATATGAAATTACATACACTTCACCGTTCTGTGCTCACACGAATGTCTACACTCACACAGGATTAAGTGTGGAATCAAACAAAGCTTCATTTTTTTCTCTGTCGAGTGTGAAATTATGAGCCAAACCTCTCATTCTGTGGCCTCTAGCATAAATGCTAATAGCATTAGCTTCTTAACTAGCTCGTGTCCCCTTGTGTCGAGCTCTCTACTAAGTCATAATTCTAGAAACAGCATTTACCACATCATGCCTTCCTAGTTTACATTCTGGTGCACTTATTAGTCACATAATCGTGCTTGGTAACTTCATTTTCATCTGGAAGAGTAAAGAGTTCGCTAAATTGTTTCAACTGTTACCAAAGACAGAGGATCATATCACTGCATTGACATTACAACGTCAAACATGGCACGATTTTACCGTTACTGCCCATTTATGCCTGTTATGTTTATATTTATTATAAATTGTGCTGTTTCATGCTGACTGGATGCGAATTATCCACCCGGACGTATATCAAAGCGTACAGCGCAGCACTGCATCCCTCAGCCTCAACCGTTTGCCCTGATTTAGTCGTCTCCAGTTCCACCCACTAGTCAAGACTCCCCCAGTCACACAATACCACCAGCACTAGGAGGTCGAGGCTAGCACAGGCTTCCTCCGAGACCTGAGAAGAGCCACCGCATCTTTTCGAACTGCCGCTCGGGCAACGCCAGACAGCCGAATGCTTGGAGGAAAGCGCCAACGGCCAGATCTACCCACCCAGAGAGCGAGACCAATTGTACTCTTTTGGACTTCTGGCTACGGATGGCTGTCCCTTTTTGTGTTTTTGTCCAGTGTTGCCTCACTGCAATTCCCAGCACGCATCAGACAAATCCCTCATTCAACCAGCCTGCCTTTAGATCCTCCCCAAAGTGCTTGCAGTTTTTCAAACGTTCCTCCCACCTTCAATATACATCATGAGAAAGGCTTTTTCCTGGGATTTAAACCAGAAAACCTTGCTCCTGAGACTACAGCGACACTGTCGTGGGAGGCAAGCAGACATGTTCACAACAGATGCAGCGATTTTTTTCATTTTATCTGTAATGCCTCTTTATTAAGGAGAAACAAGGAAAAGCGAGAGTACCTGTCCTGTAATGTTTGTGTACATGCTGCACTAAGAGCAGCACCAGAAAGATCGTGAAGCCCATACAGCCGAAGATCATACCACACAGCAAGAAGCTATAGCTGCCGTATGAATTGATGACCTGTGTGAGAGAGGAGTGTTAGGTCAACACTGTCAAATCAGCAAATATTAAGTTACTATCACACTCTACACACACAGAGGGCCACTGTCTCCCTACCGATCCTACGAGCAGCTGCAGGAGCATCTCCCCCATCCCAGCACAGGTCACGAGTACCGTAGTGGCGCAACCTTAGAGAGGAAAAGCATACAGTTATTCGTGCTGTTCAAAGGAACAGTTCACTGAGGTAATTCACAGAGTTGCACCGTTACTTCAAATACATTTAGCTCTGACTGTCTGAAGTTTCCGTCTTTAGCTTTGAAGCTGATAGCAGTTAAGTAATTGACAGTTACAGACCCCAGTTAGCATTTATGCCTAAATCCCCACATGCTTGCCTCAGACCATGCTGTTAATCTCTAACAGAATTGCTGATGTGGGTTCCGACACCCTACGACGTGCTGTTATCTAAACACATGGACAAAAGTACAATACACATCGAAAAAGTTTATGAGAACCTGCTCATCCGACGTTTCCTAAGAAATCAAGGATATTAATAGGGTGCTGGTTGCCTCTTTGCTGCAGAAACAGCTTCTACTCGATGTTGGAACACTGAACATTCCCACTCTTTTTAGGAAATCATTTTCCAGGACATTTGGACTTAAAGCACTGAACTTAGAGAGGAGAATTACCGCTCCCTAATGCCTTCTGGGTTTCTCAAACACTAGAGGGCGCTCCTGAGAGAGTCCAAAATGAATGGGCCAAGATGGAGCATTTGAGCAAAATCATAGTTTATAAATGCTGAAACATTTTTAATGTCAAAGAATTCATTCATTTCCTGAACAGCATAAAACATTTTCACACCGCTGTTATATTTTAAGAGCTTTCAAACTCGAGTTATAGGAGTTTAAAACCGCGCCTCATGTACGTTCATGACGTCTGTGAGCGCGAACAGCCAGAAGGTTTCCTGGTTAAAACACCTAATATTATTAGCTAATTAATCCCTTCTTGAGCTGAACGAGGCGTGAACAGCAGAGAGAAACACACAGTGTGTATAAACATAAACTACGCAGTGCTGGGGCTCCAAGCCTGGAGTGTGAAAACACTGAATTAAAGGTCTGTGTGTCTCTCGTCATTCTCGGCTTCTGTCACGTCTGGCAGGTGAGTCGTTCAGTCTCAGAATGGCAGAGACGTCAAGTGAAACGTGAGAATAAGTTCGACCAATTGGAAGTCAGACCAATTAGTGCTCTGTAGATAACAACACAGCCACAACTAACTGGTCGTCTGGCACACTACGCTCAGCATTCAAGCCACAAGCTAGAACTTGTGAGTATGCTGGTCTCCCTGGCCAAAAGAACAGGGCAATGTAAACCACAGTCACAATATAGGCTGGAGGAATTGCCATGATACATTCCCTCCACACTAACAATGAAACAGAATGTGAACTGGGTGCGTTTTTCTCATTGGGTTGAGGCAAAGTAGAAATAAAAGTAGAAATAAAAGTAGAAATAAAAGCAGAAAATGCACTGCTCCACAGCCCAGTGCTGGGAGGCTTCAAACCCCTCTAGCTGAAGCTTGGCACTGGGCATGGTGACCTTAGGCTCACGTGCAGCTGATTGTTTGACATGCAGTTTGCATGATTGGCTGCTATAGGCTTTCATTAGGGCTACTTTAGCCTTGTAGCTGCACACCAAAGACATCTTTGATGATGGACTACATTTGGCGTAAAGGGAAAAGAAATCTCAATAACATATCTGAAGCATGGACGAGTCATTCCGAGGGAAAAGGGTGGTAGAAGCCCTGAGCCGAACACTTGTGATACAATTCGCTGTGCTAGTGCAGGGGTGTCCAAACTTTTGGGCCAGACGGTACTGTGTCAAAATACCTGAGGGCCGACATATTATTCACAAATGATTCAAAGTATCAGCGCAAAGAATCTGAGCTTTCTGTGAGCTGCTGTTTCCTATCACTGTATAAAAGATGCACGAGGCTTCTTTCATTGTTGGATTGTTCAATCAGAGCAGTTTGGATCAACAAGCGCTTATAATAAATGATTAAACTGTTTAAGAGTAACAATACAACATGTCTAATGTATTAATCATATTCCTATTCAAGCGTTTACTTGTTGAAAAATATAATTTGTGAGAAAAACGAATCAAAAATCTAAAAAATATTTGGTTTTGTTAAATAATGTTCTTTACATATCAAATAAACACAGCGTAGCCGCACTTCTGTTCGACCTTAAAGGGTTAATATTTACTGCACTACTGATAAGAAGTTCTCCATCTCGCCAAAATCGGCAGTTTTCAGCGCTTAGTTTGAGCTTTATATCCGTAGTCTTGACTAAATATAGTTCAGTAAATGAAGCTGCAGGTCTGGTCAGCTGCCACCATCAGGTGAAAGGAAGAACTGCAACATAGTGGCTGGCAGGCCGCTTAAAATACCCTGTAAAACAGAAGCAGGGGGCCAATTAAAATTTGTCCGTGGGCCGCATTTGGCCCTGGGGCCGGACTTCGGACTAGACCCGACACAATATCTTGCGGCACAGGAGTAATTTTCAGTGTTGCTCACAGGAGCGGGCGGAAATCAGACTCCTTCAGGTGGGAGCAGGTGGAAGCATGCATATAGAGAAATCCCGCAAATTAATGAATAGCCTAAATAAAGTACAACATATATGTAAACAATATAACAGTAAAACAGTTAAAATTAATAAAGTCATTCTTCAGCAACTGATCACGTGACCAACACGCAAATACTCATAGGTCTGATTCACACATACTGTGTCTGGGCCGCGTGAGCGACGCGGAAAGTCTTGCTTTTCTTTCCGGCGCCCATGGTAAGAGGTCAGCACTTTCACACAGGCTGCGCGCGTGAAGCGGCAGAGTCGCAGACGCCGCGTTGAAACGCTGCGGTGTTTAGAGAAGAGACCTGGGGTACGCCGCACGCGACACGCAGCTAAATGTGTTGAAATAAGCCATGAAAATACGTAAATTAAATGTAAATTAAACAAAGACCGTATAAAAACTTAAAATGCCCATTTTTATGTAATTCATGATGAAATACTAGTTAAACAGTCCGGCTGCAGACAGATTTCCTGTAGTCTACCAGGCTTGAAACCTAATCAGAAGTCAGAATGCTGTCCAGGATGATCAAATATACCGTGTTCATTTATGAATGATATTTCTACTGAGCAGAGTGACGGAAGTGACCATCTATCAGTCTGGAAACAGGAATGCTGTATGTATGTCCGAGCTGTAGCGCTGGTGCTGCACATCACTCCCACCATGCAGAGGCAGCATGTTGAATCAAATCAGGTGTTAGAGAGAGGGCGGAGCCTTCAGTCTGATGGCCACAGCTGCCCAGCAAACACCAAAAATAGCCGCTCTGTGGTTGAATTCCTGCTCTGTGTTTACTGGGAATAAATAGCGTTTGGTGAAGTTGCTCACAGTGAGCCTGATGACCACGAGTGCTGCGTTATTAAAGCAGAGAATAATGCATTTGTGATTAGACTGTGTCAGATATTGGGTGTCTGCGGGACTGCACGGGCGGGAGCGGGATGAAATCTCACAGACCTCTACTTTGGACGCCCCTGTGCTAGTAGAACACTCCTAAAAAAACATGTAAGCTGTTCCACAGAAATCATATCACATCACACAAAACAAAAAAGGGCAAAGTCAAATCAACACATGCTCTTAGAACAAACGCTGACAATTTTAAACTGGACGGCTGACCTCCCTGTAGCCTGAACTTGTGCTTTGTGGGTGTACGAGTTTAAAATGCCTGGCCATTTTTCAATATTTTTTGTCACATCTTGTGGAAAATTCGAAGAGAGAGTGTTTCGTGGTGACGTCGTATTCAATAGAAAAGGGCTTAGATTAATTGGTCAGACAGGGAAGAAGGCGAAGCCGTAGAGAATGAACTAATGCTGCTTTAATTTTTCTCCACTGGATCAGAGATTATTCACTCGCCAGACTAATATACCTTTGCCTTTGAAAAGTCCAGTAATATCATTCAAAATTTAGCAGTGCAGAACCCTCCTAATTCCTCAGACCTCTGATGAGATCAATTATCATCTGCTTGAATATTGATTGAGTGACTGAGCTTGGAGGAGCTGTCCCCTATGAGGACCGACTAGATGAATCAGGAATTAAAAAGCTGTCAGCCTGGCAGCGCGTAAGTCAAGGGCGCCCTCGCTGGGATGCCGAATACACACGGCAGTGAAAAGGTGTGTTAGCGCCAGACAGGAACGATTTGTTTCAGGGATTGACGTTCCAAATGAAGGCATTTCCTTTAACCGTATCCTTGACCTCGGCACTAAAGCTCCAGCAAACAGCGCTGTAATCACTCACTGTCGAGCAATAATTACAACAACGGAAGGCAATAATGAAAAAGGTCTCGTAGGGACAACCACTGCTATAAATACCTTTGTAGTCCAGGATGTCTTCGGTGAAAGCCAGCATGCAGGGGTAGATACTGCTGATAAAGAGACCCAGAAAACAGGTGCCGATGAACAGGAACACACTGCTCATGTAGAGGATGAGCAGAAGGAACAGGGTGATTATCACACCAACCTGGAAATTACAGGATTACAATAGAGAAACGTTAAGAGGTTTGGACTAAAATCTACTTTACATTCCCCTTTTCCCCCAAACTGGTTCAGTCGGTCAAGATGAGCGGTGTCAGGTGCTTCTTTAGCCAACAAGGCTGATGAAGTTAACAAGCAATGGAAGCTTATATGCAGCAGGTTAGCGCTGTGCAATCACACACACTTGACTCAAACCACATTAAGTTGTTAAGTAATCTCAAATTATGTGGTTTCTGACACACACACACACACACACACACACACACACACACACTGTACAGCATACTAAACTAATATGGACAAAAATATGTCACATAACTAAAAATTTGCTAACTGGGCACCAGCTGGACATCACTCATATTACCACACACTGCCACTTTGATTATACATTTAAACATGTTTCATATTGGACAACTGTTAACAGAGGTTAACAGGCATCAGGCATAACATTATGACCACCTCCTTGTTTCTACATTCAATGTCCATTTTATCAGCTCCACTTACTATATAGGTGCACTTTGTAGTTCTACAAACACCTCAGTGTCACTGCTGGACTGAGAATAGTCCACCAACCAAAAATATCCAGCCAACAGCGTCCTGTGGGCAGCGTCCTGTGACCACTGATGAAGGACTAGAGGATGACCAGCACAAACTGTGCAGCAGCAGATGAGCTATCGTCTCTGACTTTACATCTACAAGGTGGACTGACAAGGTAGGAGTGTCTAATAAAGTGGACAGTGAGTGGACACAGTGTTTAAAAACTCCAGCAGCACTGCTGTGTCTGATCCACTCGTACCAGCACAGTACACACTAACACACCACCAGTGTCAGTGTTACTGCAGTGCTGAGAATGATCCACCACCCAAACAGTACCTGCTCTGTGAGGGTCCATGGGGGTCCTGACCACTGAAGAACAGGGTAAAAGGGGGCTAACAAAGTATGCAGAGAAACAGATGGACTACAGTCTGTAACTGTAGAACTACAAAGTGCACCTATGGTGTACAGCAGTACTTTTTTCCTGCTTTGCTCTTTACTGTACTTTGTACTGCTGCAATAGAAAATGCAACAGAATTTCTCTCTGGGATTAAATAAAGTGATCTATCTATCAAAAAATAGTAGTAGAAGCCTGAATTCTACTTGTGTTTTTATCCATTTTTATAGAAAACTTTACAAGCCCATTCCCACCAGGAGATTCCCTGTTTCCCCCCTCCTGTTTCTGGAAGAAATATTGACTTACTATCTCAAAATTATGACTTATTTTTTCAAAACAGTGACTTAAAATCTCTAAGTAATGATCGTTTTCTTGAAATGTTAATTTTCTCATAATATTCACTTACTATCCCAAAATATTGACTTATTTTCTTAAAATTTAAGATACTATGTCAAAATAAGTTATTATATTTTAAGAAAATAAGTCACTATTTCTGGATAATAAGATAAGTAATTACTGTAAGTTATTATCTCAACATACTAATGTTGCTATTTTGGGAAAATAAATCATTTCAAGAAGGATTACCAGATTTAAAAATGGGCAAATGCAGTTTGCATGATACTACTTGGTGCTCATACACTTTGCCTCACAGCTCCGGACCAAAACTAAAGCAGCCAATTTTGGGCACCAAGCACATCTTGGCTGATACATATCTTGGGTGTAGTATGTTTGGATTTGGCTACTGAAACTGCACTTAATGTTCTGAGGTGAAAAAAGTGTCCCTGGTCCCAAAGATAAGCCCCTCTTCCACCATAAAAGCACTTAGAGCTCATTTGGCTTTCTTTCAGTCACCCCTAGACACCACTGATGACTACAACACCGTGTTACAGAAACCAGTAATACTGGTCAATTCCTGTTATTGGCTGTTAATTTGGCCCTGGACCAGTGAAAGCCCAGTCAGCCCTGCAGTGCAAAATAGAACTGATACAGGCTAAAACCCTGGTGTTACTAACATCTTGGCACAAAGGACACAATTAAGACGGGCCTTGGCACTGTCAATAGCACTTTCAGACATCTCCCATTTGCCAAGTGGTTGGGGCACAGCAGGAACAAGGATGTGTGTTTTTGATCCTGTTCTTTGTTCATTTATGACTGCTTGTCTTTTATTGCTCGACTGACTTTGTAAACTGGCCCATGTGAAGCAGTGTTGTTATCCCAGTCCGTTCTCAAATAAAAGTTACAGGCTAATGAAGAAAGTGTAAATATCTTCTAGAAAAACAGTTTTACGAACTGCTGGTCAAGGTGAGAGACTGTTGAAGTGCAAGGCACAAACAGGGTTTGTAAAGTACCAGTCCAGAAAGAGCAACAGAGAGATCAGGCAAATAACTACAAGGAAGCGGTTGGAGATTGTGATGACAGAGATGCTGACGTATTATTACTATTACTGCTGCTACTGCTCATTGCCCAGAATAATAAAAAAATAATAACAGTAAAAATGTGTGTTTCCTTCGAAGAACCATAAAATAAAATTAGGACAGAGGAAATCTAGGAGGAAAAAAAACAAAACAACAAAGTCTACGTTCACGCAGCAGGTAAAAGCTGCCCAAATCCGATTTTTTTGTTGGGCTGTTCACATTATCTTTTAAACGTGATCTGTATGTGACATCAGTCTGAACAGATCACGGCTCATCCAGAGGTAAACAATCATGAACGCCAGTCACTCCCAGAGGATCAGCTTCATCTTCACCAGCATCACAGGAGCCATCATGAAGCTTCACTGACTGACAGCTGGGCTCTTCACCCAGAGTGTGTTTGAGCCGTAAAAAGGGCGCGGTCACTTCTTTGGTTCGTTTCCTCGGATTCTTTAAACTTTGCTTTCAGACTTTTAACTTCTTTGACGCTGCAGCCTCGTTCTCCTGCGGCCGCGTTCGGACATTTCTTTCAAAATCTCTATGAACACTGAGGAGTTTGGACCAGTCTCTTCTAATATTTTGGTACAGAAACATCAGCCTAAATGTTTATGAGCCTCAGCAGTGCGAAGTTATGACGAATGTCGAGTTGGATTGACGTAAAATCCGCATGAATTCTGATCTGGCTGTTCAGACTGAGTTGCATTGCCGTAGATCAGATACGTATCTGATTTCAGTACCACATATGAAAGCGTCTCAAATCTGAATTGAAAATTTAACCGCTTGTAAGTTTGTAAAACAGAAATATCCGATCAGTATCGGCCGCTGCTCAGGGTTTCAGTATCAGTATGAGAAAAGACAAAGTGTCTCTAGTGGTTCTAGCATTGATAACCACCCTTACCTGGTTGAACGTGAGCAGGCGAACAGGTTTAATACGGTAAGACAGGGGTATAGAGGCCAGACGCCCCACAGTGATGGACGCCCAGAAAACGCTGGTCAGGTATCCGGCCGTCTTGTGTGGCAGACTCAGAGGTGGAGCCACAGCATATGTGTAAACAAAGCCTGTGTATGAGCCCTGAAGTGCACAAGAGAAAGATTCAGTCTAAACGCTCTTCATGCTTCTCATAATAAAACTCAGTCTTGGTACAGAACTGTGCAAAAGTCAGAGACCACCATTTCCAATCAAAATGGCCAATAAAAACAATCAATTTTCAGTCCACTTTCCAGGAAAAATGTAGAAAACATATTTAACAGCCTTTATTACAGCTTTCACTCTTTTCGGTTTTCTGCTCTCCTGCTTTTTCCCCACTTCCAAAAAGTTCACTCTTGCATTTTCTGCTTCTCACGATCCAAGAACACCCAAACACATTCAGAGATACTGAGGTCTGGACTCTGGGGTGGTCAGTCCATTGTTCTGAGACCACCAGCAGCTTCTTAGATTTGCCAATTTTCTTCTTTTTTGTCTCTCTTTCTTTCTCAATGAACACTTTTTGACAGCTACACATCCTTCGACACCCATAGTTTTGAGTTGTCTTCTCACAGTGGACGGATGGACAGAAGCACCTTTGAAAGATGAAAGCTTTAAATACTGTTTATCTGGTAGTGTTTTGGTGGTCTACAAGTTCTTCTATGGTTGGTAGGTGTCGCATTAGAAATAGACCCTGATAAACGAGTAACTCGTCCCGTCCTTTGACCGGAAATTTATCCCTTGTGTGGTGTTGATGTGTTTGTTACTCAGTGGTCTGGTGGACCCACCACATTATTGTTTTTTTTTTTTAAATCAATACAGTCATAATAATTTATGTAAAAATACCAGATGCTTAAAATATCACAAGTGTCCAGCGTAGGGTTCTCCTTTAGCAGCTGTAGCCAGTCAGCAGCCTGTCCATGTTGTCCACCCTCATACACAGACACACACACACTAACAGCAGGCCGTGTAGGAGGAGAACAGAGTGAAGGACACAGCACCTCCACACTTTTACTCCCCGCAGGTTCACCCAACACCACATGTGTAATATAATGTGTGGGGGGTGAACAGAGTGAAGACACTGAAAATGGGTTATTTTATATGTTCTTCACAGAAAATGAGCAAAGAACAAGAATCTGAGGCTGAAATAATAATAAATCACACCATTTTTCTTTTGGTAAACAGTGAAAATGGGTCCCACACACCTGAACACCACACCGAGGTTAAATAACTGAGGGTGGTCTCTGACCTTTGCACAGTACTGTGGAACGTTGGTACGTCTTACCACTATGCCATCTGAAAAGAAAAGCACCATCCCTCCAAAAATATGGAGCCCAAAGAAGGACAAGGGAAGTTCATTCAGCCTGCTGAGTTGACAGCAGTTCATCATGTTTGTGTGGCCTGTGAAGGAAACAGAAAGACACCCTGTCAACCTTACATATCGTAGAACTGCTTTATTTGAGACAGTGGCTGGTCAAAGCACAGCACAACCTACAAAGAACCAATCAATCAATGCGTTTACAGGCGCACGAGTAATCAGAAAATGGGGAAACTCCAGGTCTACATGAGTCAGACGGTAATCAGATTTCTGCTTTGCAACCAGCCAATAAACTCACAGAAGAAGACGTGACGTAAACGTAACGTAAAACTCGTACGTAAAAAAAAGGTTGCACCACTTTACCTGAAAATATGAATATACATCATCTAGAACATGAAGAATATTTCATTTCGTTAAGCATTTATTTATCGATATACCAGGGCTGGGCGATTAATCGGATTTTATTTTCATTCACGATTTTGGCTTGACGATTATGGAAACAGGTCAATCGAGATAAAGCGATTATTGTTCCGTTACACAATGATAGTCTCGTTTTGTCTTGTGTTATAAATCCACTGTGCAGCTCTCCTTTACAGTGTTGCACTTTGGCCCCGCCTAAAAGCTGAAAATTGTCCAATTTATTTTGGTCTAATTTATTTTTATTTATTTTTATATTTGTTTAGTATTTTTCAGTGTGGCAGTGCACTACAACTTAGCTGATCTTATTTATTTTTATATTATTTATTTAAATGTATTTTTCAGCTGGATTATACTTAAAGTTCAAGGAAATCCACTGTTTAAAGCTTTTTTTCCTTTAAAAGTTCAATAAATGCAAAATGTTTTTTAAAGTCAGTGAGTAACCGTGTTAAATAATCATGAGCTCAATATTGACCAAAATAATTGTGATTATTATATATTTCCTATAATCTAGCTGCCCTACTATATACTTCCTTCGATAACTCAAGAAAGGAAACCTCTCCTGCTCTGTTTCTACGGATAACAACAGGCATTCTCACCACATCAATAACAGTCTGGTACAGCTTTACGGACAATCAGTCCTGAAACACACTCCAACGCACCGCTGACAAACCATCCAAAATCATTGGTGCCCCAGCAAACTGAATCACTCCATCACAAACGGACAGTCAGAAGAGCAAACAGAATCATCTGAGCCCACACGTCCAGCACATTACATTTTTCAGCTGTTGCTCTCTGGACAAAGGTCCATAGATCACTGACAACCAAAACAACCCGTGTCAAAAACAGCTTTTTTGCCCCACTGAGATACAATCGCTGGATTCCACCTCATAATTTCATTTATACTTCGTTCTGCTTCTCCCTGTTGCCAACTCTGATTACTGCCTTTGCAGTAGGTTCTACCTTTAAACTCTCACATTTATTGTACAACCCCAATTCCAAAAGTTGGGACACTGTGTAAAATGTAAATAAATGTAAATAAAAACAGAATGCAATGATTTGCAAATCTCATAGACCCATATCGTTGTTGTCGGAAGAAAACCTTGTATCTCCGAAATGGTGACTTCACAGGAGAAGGAAAAAACATACTTTACTTTTAATGGAAGTCAATGGAACCAGACTGTTTCCCAAGTCATTTTGGGCCGTTTCTTTTAGTCCATTCATTGTGAAATTTACATACAACGTAAAGAACAACAGGCATTTTCAAATTATGTCAAAAGCCGGAAAACATCAAAAATGGAGATACGAGGTTTTCTTCCGACAACAGCGATATTTTATTCACAACAGAACATAGAACACATATCAGATGTTGAAAGTGAGACATTTTACCATTTCATGAAAAATATGAACTCATTTAGAACTTGATGGCAGAAACGCATCTCAAAAAAGTTGGACAGGGCAACAAAAGGCTGGATAAATAAGTGGTACTAATAAAAAACAGCTGGATGAGCAATTTGCAGCTAACTCACATGACTGAGTATAAAAAGAGCATTTTAGCATGCAAATGTGTTCAAGGTTCTATATAAAGTGATTGTCTTTACTGAAGAACCATCTTTTTTTATGAACCTTGAAGGACTATCTTTTTTAAGAGTGTACGCTATAATAAAAAAAAAAATTGCAGCTCTTGCGATTTGAAAATGGCGGCGTCTTAAATTGCGATTTCGATATAAAAACGATTAACCTTTCAGCCCCAGTTCTGACTTGTTCTAATGAACTGCAAGTAACTACAAACAGCTGTTCACTCTGACTTTGGTTCATTTAGACGTATGTAGTCTGTATTGCATTTGTACTTCAAACAAACCAAGACAGACCTGCTCAGGGGTTCACGGTTCTCACTTGCTCTAATGGACTAACAGAGCAATCGCACCGCGGTTTGTTTTAATTGAACGAGTCTAAATGCCTAAATTGTGCGATTGGTGCGATTTACTTAACACTGACATTCAAACCCTGGTGCACACCAAATAAGAGGAGTAAGAGCTCCTTGTGTGGTTCCTTTGAAGTGTGACCACAACACGGTCTCTTCTCCACATACCTTCTTTAGTTCCTGCGGCAGACGAATTTCTGAACCTGTTTTGACGTGCATGTGTTTCATTACCTCTTCATGAGATCAGCTCTGTATCAGTAATTATAGAACACATCGTTTTGGTTTTAAAATGAGGCTGAGGCACACGAAGTATTATAAAACGCTATATACACACAGCTACACATTAAATCATATACTGATGCTGTCAGCATTTTATGAATTCAGTGTTTTCACTCCAGACTTGGAGCCCCTGCACTGTATAGTTTAGTGTTTCTCTGCTGTTCATCTCGTTCAGCTCAAGAAGGGATTAATTAGCTGATAATATCAGGTATTTTAACCAGGAAACCACAGTTATGCAGTGCAGGGGTTTCAGGACTGGAGCTGAACTCTGAACTAACTGCACTAGAAAACTTACAGAATCACGTCTGTGGAAACATGACGTCGTTTTCCGACCCACGACATTCAGTCTGATATTTAACGTTTATGTTTCTCCATTTAAACCTCATTTAAATCTCCAGAAACAGAGAGTAAAGTTATACCGGCTGTCTGCAGCTCCGTTAGGGGGACGACTGTTCATCTCTCGGCTGTTAACATCAGCTAAAGTTATCTAAAGGCTAGAATTGATCACATCTGTGTTAATTAGCTGATGTCGTTACCCTCCTATGATGACAGAGTTTATCTCCTCTTTATGCAACACCATGGGATCCTTTACCCACCCTGACGTGAAGAGCCGGTGGGCTTCTGTGCTTTAAATGCTTTGAGAGACTCCAGAACAGGGAGAGGGGCTGAGTATGAGATCAATATAAATGTCAGGAAAACACAAATTTGGTAGCTTTTCGCCAGTTTAAGTGGGACCAGGAGTTCAGGGGGAAACTGTATAAGGATCTCAGCCTGTTTTATCGACTTTGTTGAGGAATGTTTTTCTCTTTCAGAGTAAGGAGAGTAATTTTAGTCATCTTTCACCTCTAGTTACGTTCATGCGGAGCAGCAAAGCCAGAAATTCGGTCCCAAATATGGCGGCCACAACAGGAAAATCACGTGACTGAAACCCTGGGATAGACTACCTCTTGATTTCAGCCACAAACTAAACTTGGGCAATAGTGTGTTAATGATCAAGAATGAAGAACAAAGAATCTTGGAAAATTCTTCATTCTTTATCGTTGAACGCCCTACTGCCCAAGCTGTGTTAGTGGACTTTGTGGATCTTGCCTGTGGATTCAGGATGCTCCTGTGAGGTCACGTCCACCTGCTCTGAGCCTCTCTGCATCTTGATTGTGCGCATGTGCATGTCCCCATCCAGGAGACGTGGGCTGCGTTCAGAGCAGCATGTCAGCACTCGCTCCCGATACATCAGAACCAACACAGCGATGGGCACAGGCAGCTGGAGAGAGAAAGAAGTGTTCACAGTTACGCACTTTCAAGTCATGTCAAACTTTATTGTCATTCCTTCTCATCGGCCACGTATTGAGTGAGGAATGAAATATAGTTATTCTGGAACCCTTAATTAAACAACTGTCAGAACAACTAAGGTGACAACAGTACATAAATATAATAAATACATCACACTATTCAGCAAACTATACAATAAACTAAATACACTGATCAGGCATAACATTACGACCACCTCCTTGTTTCATTTTATCAGCTCCACTTACTATATAGGTGCACTTTGTAGTTCTACAGTTACAGACTGTAGTCCATCTGTTTCTCTGCATACTTTGTTAGCCCCCTTTTACCCTGTTCTTCAGTGGTCAGGACCCCCATGGACCCTCACAGAGCAGGTACTATTTGGGTGGTGGATCATTCTCAGCACTGCAGTAACACTCACGTGGGTGGTGGTGTGTTAGTGTGTGTTGCGCTGGTCTGAGTGGATCAGACACAGCAGTGCTGCTGGAGTTTTTAAACACCTCAGTGTTACTGCTGGACTGAGAATAGTCCACCAACCAAAAATATCCAGCCAACAGCGTCCTGTGGGCAGCGTCCTGTGACCACTGATGAAGGACTAGAGGATGACCAACACAAACTGTGCAGCAGCAGATGAGCTATCGTCTCTGACTTTACATCTACAAGGTGGACTGACAAGGTAGGAGTGTCTAATAGAGTGGACAGTGAGTGGACACAGTGTTTCAAAACTCCACCAGCACTGGTGTGTCTGATCCACTCGTACCAGCACAACACGCACTAACACACCACCACCACGTCAGTGTTACTGCAGTGCTGAGAATGATCCACCGCCCAAGTAGTACCTGCTCTGTGAGGGTCCATGGGGGTCCTGACCACTGAAGAACAGGGTAAAAGGGGGCTAACAAAGTATGCAGAGAAACAGATGGACTACAGTCTGTAACTGTAGAACTACAAAGTGCTCCTATATAGTAAGTGGAGCTGATAAAATGGACAATGAGTGTAGAAACAAGGAGGTGGTCATAATGTTATGCCTGATGTGTGTAAATGTTCAGTACAGGACAACAGACAGTCGATACAGTTTGACAGTTCAGTCCTTTCCTCCTTCCTTTTCTTAGCTCAAAGCCAAACACCTGGAATAACTGAGAGGTTTGAGTCCTGATATCACAGAAGTATTAAACACAAACGTGCTTTGGCTTTACAAAAAAAGGGCTTTTGTCGGATGTTCTTTCAGTTTGCCAAGCTAACAATGAGTGTGTTTACATGCACTTAATAATCCGATAACTTCAGAAAAATCAGATTTTGTCAGTAATCCGATCAACGCGTTTACATGCACTTGAGTAATCAGATAATAGGGAAACTCCAGGTCTATATGAGTCAGACAGTAATCATATTTCTGTTTTGCTACCAGCCAATAAACTCACAGAAGAAGACGTGACGTAATGTAAAACTTCATACCATGGCTTTTTTTTTAAAAAAATCATTGCGTCACTTTACCTGAAAATATGTACGTACATCATCTAAAAGATGAAGAATACTTAAATCCTTTTTTTGAGTTTGGTTTCAGTGTCGCTCCAAAAGTGTTTTGCTGCTTCCGCTGTCTGTTTCACACAATTCCTATCCGACTGATCGAGGTGGGTAATCCTGTAAATAATCCATTAAATAGAAGAATAATATCCGTGTAAATGCCTGTATCCGATTACATTCCCTATCGGAAAGTTTAAGTCCGTTCTGATCATGTTCGTCGCGTCATAGTGAAAGTTTATACCGTTCAACATGGCGGAGCAGAAACTGGTCTGCAGAGGAGACGAAGTTTATGCTCTGATCTTTAAAAGACGGCGGTGGGACGGACGTCCAGCTTATGTGTCTCAGAACACGACGTCTTCCTCTCGGCCTTCTTTAATAAGGACATGTGAAGGACGTTTTCCTGAGTCTGACATCATTTTAAAGTAATTAAAAACACAAGCGCTGCTCACTGCAGCTCGTCTCACTCTGACTGGACTCACGAGATGCTTGTTGTCATGGTAACGTCTACACTAAGTAGTTCTCTACACATGCGTGTAATTTTGGATCGGATTACTTGTAGTGAGCATGTAAAGTGAGACTTTCCATCAGATTGTTTAATAGAGTGAGAATAAACACCTCAGTCTTAATCTGTAACTGGAATGTGTTCAATCGGATTGGAGAAAATTTTTGCATGTAAACACAGACACTGATTCTTCATCAGGGGAATTTCTGCGAGAGCAATACTCAGTGGGTTGTTTTCCATAGAGTGATGTGCTGAAAAGCATTCCTACTCTATTCTATTAAAATAAAACAAGGAAAAACTGGTAAAACCATACTTGATTTTAACTATGCTTATACGTCTGCAAGATGCTGACCCTGTGCATCCAGCATTTGTTTGAAATGTAGGCTGTGCATGTCCTCAGAAGTGACTGAAACCATGAAACGCAGTGTCAACATAAAGGGGGGTGGCAGTTTGAGACTGAACAAACCACGACAGCAACCACTTCTGCCATCTGTTTCTTCTATTTTCATACAATAAACAATAAAACAGCCTCAGCAGTCGTCACGCTCACTGTGAAATCAGAAGAGGTGTTCAAGGAAGACTCTCGTGCCACCAAGTAATATTTCAGTCCTGACCTGCCGAAATGGATACAGCTTTTAATCCTGGGTTATTTTACAGAAACGTCCACTTTTTTATCTATTCATAGGAGTCAGTGGAGTTACTGATCGTCATTGGTGTTGCATATAAAAAAAGGTTACGACTACTGCCCTTAACACCACGTCAATGTTTTGCCAAAGACTGGTTCCGTACCAGACTGTCATGGAGTCACTCAGAATTAGAGCTGGGCGATATGGCCAAAAAAAATGTTATCGCGATAAACAAATTTTATTTCCGCCGATATCGATACATATCATGATAAATGTCAAATCATTATTTCTTTCAAGTTTAAAGGCCGATTTTTGCTCCTGAGTGGTTAATTGTCGTTTTAAACTATCCATTATGGTCCTTTAACATGACAGACACTCGCCAAACAGTGGAACATTTCACAGATCGGTCATGGGACAGTGGGAGAAAGTGTCTGGTCAGCTGCTTTTACCAGCTGGAAAAGCACGGCCGCAATGTTTGTAATAGTCATAATTGAAGAAAAAACGAGTGCTAAACTGTTTAGTTTCTCAACAATGTCAGTTTAATAAGAACAGCAAACATCAGCTGGCTCGGGTAGGTCAGTGATGGATCACACCGTCTTACTGCCATCACTCCTACCACATCCATGTCAGAGCGTATCACAGTATTCAGACACCAGCTAGCGACGACTGGATTCCTCTATTCTGTCTCAGTAGTTTGAGAGTTTGACGGGTGAACCGCAACATATCTGACGCTCACTGTGTAAAAGCATTAACTGCAGCGCGAATCTCTTACACCAGACAAACTGAGTCCTCCTTTTAGGTTTGTTTAAACTGAAATCAGTGCTTTTTTGTCTTGTTTGATCTACAGTAACATCAGTTTGCCGTGCTGCGTGAGTGACAGAGCGCTGCTTCAAGTTAGCCAGCTGCTAAAAACAGCTAGCCTGGGAAGATAGCGTTCTCCCACTCTCCAGTCCCTCACAAAGTATCGCATCCCCGGTTTACTTTTGTTTAATTCAGGACTGTAACTCACATGAACCCACTTCTTTCTTTCACTTTTTTTGTTTGGGAATGCACTAATACTAAAATATGACTGAGCGCTGTAACAGCGCTGTAGTTGTGAGGAGCAGACGTGATGTAACGCTGCTAAAGCTTACATTTTACATTTACATTTATGGCATTTGGCAGACGCTCTTATCCAGAGCGACTTACAATTTGATCATTTTTACACAGGTGGGCGAAGGTGGTGTTAGGAGTCTTGCCCAAGGACTCTTATTGGTATAGTGTAGGGTGTTTACCAAGGTGGGGTTTGAACCCCAGTCTACAGTGTAGAAGGCAGAGGTGTTACCCACTACACTATACCAACAAAAGCTGGTTAGGATGTAAGGAAAGAGGTGAGGTAAGTTACACCACTTATGTCATCACTCACACTTGGTCACAGGAGAACAGATCGCCGATCGCTCCACTCAAACAAGGAATGTATAACTCCACGTTTCAGACGCTGTTAAAGTTTATTTGAAATCATGTCGAAAAACTCAGAAGTGCGCCCTCTCATGGCGACAAAAGAGTAATGTCGCTTTGCTTGCAGTAGGAAATGCCACCAGGGCTGTCGCTAGAATGTGGAAGTGTGAGAATGGTGTATTATATCGAACATTTATCGAACAGTTCTTATATTTCTATCAAGAAAGGTGACATCATGATAATTATCGTTAGCATTTTATCGCCCAGCCCTACTCAGAATGGCAGCAATCATCTCAGTGACGAGTCCCGCTTGTCTTGGTGGCGACGACCGTGAGTGGAGGCACCACGGTCAGTGCCAAGATGAACGGATAGTTGTCACGCGTCCTGAAGGCCTGGTGTTACGGTGTGGGGTGCAATTTCGTACAATGCCAGATCAGCTTTGGTCTTCATTACAGGCATTTTAACAGCCCAATGTTATGTTAATGAAGTCCGGCAACCAGTAACCCTACCTTCTCTGAACACACACTCCGGTGCGCTACTCCAAAAGGACAATGCTCATCCGCATACTGCTGCTGTCTCAAGAGCTGCCTTGAAGACACAGACACTATACCATGGCCAGACCAATCGCAGACTGAAAATATATGGGATGCTACTGGAGGCGCTATCAACGCTCCACCCATGCCGCAAAATCTGCAGGAACTGCGTGAGAATATTCGAGCTGCATGGGATGGATTATCACAGGACACCACTAGGAACCTCTTCAACTCCATGCAGAGACATCTGGCATGTTGCACTAGCAAACATGGTGGCCTGACGCCAAACTGAGAGACACTACTTCTGTATGAGAATCTCAATAAACGTTGCCCATATTACCCTTTATCTTCCTTCTAAATAGCACTGGAAACCCAATCTTACTTCTGGGTGCAACTATTTTTTTGACGATAAGTGTATATGGGTCTCATGTGTACAGCAGATGAAGATGAAGACTAGGACCGAGGTAGTAGCTCAGTCAGAAAGTGCTATTACCACAGTGCCTACGGTATCCATTCCCAGTCCCGGCCCCCTTCGTACTGCATGATTTAGTTGTTTGCTTTGCTCCAGGACAGCCGATTCAGCTCACTGCTTAACGAGCAAGGCTTCGTGAGTTGAATAGTGGGTGCAACAATAAGGGAAGGAGGGCCACAGGACTCAGGGTGAATACTGTTCTACAGGCACCTGCACACGGCTGTGTTACCTCCTTCAGCCCACTTTTCAGAAGACTTGCTTAGCATTTTGATTAAAGTCAATCTTAACCGACACCATTTAGTTTGAGGGCATACTGGTGAATGAGTGACAGAACGGGGGAAAAACATCCGAAGCAGCGTGACCAGTTTTCCCTTTTCAAACCAAAAGCCTTAAAAAAGCCCCAAGACCTACACAGTAGTGCAGAGACTGGGAACACATCAAAACAAGGCAGAAATGATTTCATTCTATATTAACACAGGACATGTATTGTTAAAACAGTTCACAGGGCCGGTACTGGACATGATTAAGCCTAGGCTTGGACTAAATTGAAGTGCCCATGGTGATTCACCAATAGAAACTCTGTTTAATCAAGGATAAGCCTTAATCTGGGCCTGGGAAAGTGGCTCATAGTGCAAAGAGTCTAAGGTTTCTAGATCAACAGATTTCAAAGTAAATATTTCAGAGACAAGGCCTTAAGACATCTCTTAAGTCAGAGTGCATCCTTTTGGCCAGATTAAGATGAATCACCAGCTGACTTTAGGGACGTACTCTGACGTAGGACTGGTTCTAACTAGTTCTCAGAAGGTAGCATTAAGCCTAAAACCCTACTCTTTAGGACAAAATCCCAACCTGGAGGAAGACAATGGAGTCATTCTGTTAGATCTTCGCCAACCAGCTCTACACTGGGCTGAAAATGAGTGCATTCTCAGTGAGTATTCTTATTCTGAAGGGCTTACAGCACCAGCTGATTAGATTTCACTAATAACCTACTTCAGGCACAGACAACTCCACCGCAAAAGCGTATTCATGAGGAGTATGCAAAAGGACAGAGAAGTAAGGCTGTTGTCAGGGATACAACCATTACGCTGTTGTAATATTCAAATACCCGTCACAAAGGAGCTAGCTTAGGACCGGTGGACTGGAAGCTGGGTGATATGATAACTGCTCTTTCAGACAGCTCACTCAACACAGAGTTACTCTGTCCCACACCATAGGAATTCACATTCACCCTAATTTCAAAGTGATTTACAGTACTGTGCAAATGTCAGAGACCATGTATTTAATTTCTGGCTATTAAATACGAGTAATGGGTCATTCTACGGAAACGTCCACTTTTCTATCTCTCCATAGGAGTCACTGGTGTTACCGATCGTCATTGGTGTTACACATAATAAAGGTAACACGAGAGACATTTTTAATGAAAAATGCATTTTACAAAATGGCTGCTACAGAACATCAAACCACATGTTGTCAATCATGGAATATCCACTAAAATATGGAATTTAATCCATTTGTATTCTATTTTTTCACAGTTACCTCAGAATAAAGTCGGTCACACCAGTGACTTCAGCTAAAAGCTTCATATGAAATCATGAGCTAAATGAGAAAATCTCTGATAACTGAAAGACACAGTGGACTCACCATGTGCTTTTCTTCATAGATCCTCAGAAAACAGGTAAAAGGAAGTCAAGTGATGTCATCAGTGTGACTTATTTCAAAATAAGTGACACGACTCCTGGGGACCACAACTTATATATTTTATAATATTTATTTGGGATTTGTTTTCTTTATGTCATTTATATATATATATATATATATATATATATATATATATATATATATATATATATATATATATATATATATATATATAGTCATGTATAGATTGTTGCAGTTTAAAAAGCAGAAAAACGTTTTTTTTTTACCTCTAAATATGGCCTCAGCCTTTACACATGATTGTGAGGACGAGCTCTTCTGTGGTGCTTGGAATTCTATATGGTTGATTAAAAAACCATTATTGCTAAATTGAAGCTCAAGAAGGTCTAACTGTTAAAATAACATTGTTTTATTTTAAAATATAAATGAACTGTAACCTTAACGTTTTTTAAGTGTAATATAGCTGTGAACGCTAGGGACACAAAAATAGATGTTTCCATAGAATGACTCTGATTAATTTGTCAGCATCAGGAAAAAAAAGATGAAAGCATTTATTTAACCAAACATTACACGAAACTATAAATCATTTTTTCAGTATTTAGTGCGTCCTCCCTTTGCCTTTATTACAGCTTCCGTTCTTTTCTGGAGACTCACTTTCAGTTTCTCAAAGAAATCTGCCAGGATATTTTCCACACCTCCAAAGTTCAGTCTTAGAAGTTGGTTACATTTTCTGCTTCTTACAATCCAAGTAATCCTAAACACATTCAGTGATGCTGAGGTCTTTGCTCTGCTGGACTGACCACCCCAATGTCTTTGTTTGATGTGCAAATCTTCTTCTTTTCATCAGCTACACATCCCTTAAAACCCATAGCATGTAGATGTCTTTTCACAGTAGAAGATATGAAGCAGGAGAGGAGCTTGATTTTCTCTTTTCTCTCAAAGATGAAACCTTTAAGCACTGTTTATCAGAAGGGGCCAGTTTTGGTGTCCACCAGGTCAGTTAGGAGTCATTTTCCAGTTTTGGAATTTTCTCATTTGTCAATTATTTTTTATGAAAGTGGATTATCTTGTTTCTAATCTCCTGAGAAAATGAATAACTTGTACTTAATGGCTGTTTAACTGGACTCTGACTTTTGCACAGTACAACACACGACTGAGTAACACTATAGTGTCAAAGAAAATGGCCTTACATTGATGAGCGCCATGATCCAGAAGGCATAGGAGACGTTGGTGACCACTTCACCCTCAGTGTGGAACTGGAAGTGGGACACATTGTACACGTGTCTGCCGGCTAGTTTGTTCCTCATGTGTCTCATCATTGATGTGGCATTGCTGGTGCTGTTTCCTAACACACAGTCGGTGTCAGAAAGAAAAGGGTCGGCGATGAGGGGACTCAACAACGCTCCGAGACCTACAAAGAAGTGGAGAGCCTAGAAAAAGGAAATTGGGCAGAAATTAATTTAATTTAATATTAACACAGGACATCTCGTTAAATTAGCTCACAGCTAATTTAGGATCAACAGATCATCTAATTTAGGATCAACAGATCATCTAAGTTAGGATCAACAGATCATCAACAGATTTCAAAATGAACAACATTTTAAAGACAAGTTAAGCCAGGACCTGGGCTACGTTCACATTACCAGGCTGAAGTGGCACAAATCCGATTTTTTTGTCCTAACGTGACTCAGACTTGATGTTTTCAGGGCTGTGTGGACACGCAAATCTGATCTCTCTGACACGATGGTTCGCACTCGTTTAGGTAAGTGATTCAAATCTGCATGAACACATCCTACTCAGTAACGTCACGTGAACGAATCACATGCATCATCAGCAAACAGACTAATGAGCAGCCTGTAAACGGTGGAAAAGCAGCTCATCTCACCTTTTTCTCCTTCGTCTCGCTCTAATAATGAAGCTGAGAGCTGATCAGAGTTAATTATCTTCTCGGCGAAGCTCGTTCTGCTCGTTAGTTTCTTGATGATGCTGCATTTAATAAATAGCTTGTGAAAACTGAGGCTATATTTGCTCAGCAAACACGCAAATGAATGTGCGCTGGGTCCCTCAGCAGTGCTGCTCTTTGAGCTACGTAATGAAGAAGACTAACTGAAGGCAAGATGAGTGAACTATTCGTCAGCAATAACCGTTTATAATGCTAATTATTTTTTTTTATTGTTCGATACATGCACGTGTTGCAGGTCAGCTGTCTGACTAGCTTTCTAAACCTTAGACTCACGTAGTGAAAGCAGCCTAAATTAATAACTTCAATAATAACTGCCCTGTCTATATGAAATTTTGGTCAAATTAATGTTGTAGATTAAAAAAAAAATTAGCGATGCATTTAATTTACTTGATTTATATAAATCACTTCGTCATGAATGACAAAAACGACTAAAATACATAACATCAAAACAGTTTTGTCTTTCAGTTTACTTTCACTTATAACTGTACTGATGTATCATTTTATTCATGTAGATACGATTGATAGATTTAAAGTAAAGAGAAAAACCAACACTTATGTCATTTTAATACAGTAAAGCTATTTTTCATTTTTTTTTATTTTAACAGCATCCAAACCCAATGAAAGGTTCCCATTCTAAACGTTCTAGCTACACCCCTGGATGATAATTAAAAGGAAAAAGAAATTACCACTAATACCTGTTATGGTATAAGTCAAGAATCAAAGTACAGGTTAGAGCTCCTTTCTTTTTGTCATTACTGAATATACTAAACGAGACAACAACTTGACAGCAGGCCTTTATAGTAAATTATACTGGACAGCCCTTTAGCAACTCAGGTAAGGCTAATCTATTTTATATCAAAATTGCAATTGAAAAGAGTGTAATTTTCCAATCGCAAGAGCTGCAATTTTAATTCGACTTTTTTATTAACAATGTTTTCCTAATTGGGGGAGATTAACCTAATATCAGAGCTTGTAAACTGCCTGCAAATAAGTTCAACCCATCAGAAGCAACCACAGCAACTGTATGCTGTGACATCACAACCACAACTAACTGGCAGTTTGGCAGTTTAGTGTTTAAGTCTCAAGCCAGAGGAAGTGGATGTTCTGGTCCTCTTGGCCAAAATAACAGGCCTGAACTTCAATTTACAGAAATTAGTCGTAAATTAAACCGCAGTCGCAATATCAAATCAGAAAAATCGCAATTAGATATTTTTCCCCAAATCGTTCAGCCCCAAACTCTACAGCTACTCCCCAAGTGGCAAATGTGGAAATGACTCGTCACCTACATCTCCCCTGAATTTACACCAGTGATCAGACCTTATTAGAAAGAGAAACTGGCATCCCCACCTGGAGAAAGACAGTGGAGTCTTTCTGGTAAATCTTCACCAACTGCAGGTTGGAAATGGTATCGATGACGCCCATGGCAAGCCCAGTTATTGCCATGGCGATGGCAAGCATTGGCAAATTCCTGCAAATGGGGATGAAGGCGAACACCACGGAGATGATGAAGGTGGATGCAGCAAGAGATGACAAAGAGCATGCAAACCTGGAGAGGAGAGAAGGACAGACAATTCAGAGACCAGTCAGTAGAGTATCAACAACAACCAAACTGAATGTTTAAGAGGAGAAGAAAAAAACAGATGCAGTTTAGTTGCAACCAGGAAATTCGTTTCAGTTTGGACAGCAGTGACTTTGTTGTCACCTTGGCCTTTTACATTACTGTTTGCCTTATGAGTGTTGGCTTATCAAGTGTTGAGACTGGAACAAAACTGGAGGCTACCATCACTGCTGTGACCTTCTTGCCAACTTTCCATGATGACTGGTTATTCAAGTATTTTGGCCTTAAAATGAACAGATAAGCACACAGAAAACTGCTTTTACTGGAGAATCCCACCGTGGTTGAGATGTAAACCAAGTCATTCAAAGTGGTTTGATGTAGAGTGAATTTACTTTGATTACTCTAATTTCTTTGCAGTGGTGGTGACAGGAACCTGGGGCCACACTGTCAATGCTACTATATAGCCATATCTAACAATGATTATGGTAAAATGGTGCAAAATTTAAAAAAAAAGTTTTCCTTGGAGACTATTTTGCCCGTTTTAGGCCAAAAATATGTTCTCAGAACTATTGTAAAACAATGTCTTGGGCATTACAGAGCATATTCATAACTATTTTCCATAATAAACTTCTGTGAGGGAGCTTTTAGAGGTATTAAACTCCTCAGATGTCTGGTTCCTATCACCACCACTGTAAACAATTCTAACTCCAAGTTCCTCTAAAACAGACCATTTTATATCAAACCACTCTAAATGACATTGTTTACATCTTAACCATTTAACTATGCAGACACTGTGAGAAATTGGTGGAATTTCTCTTTAGGTACACCGAAAAAAGACACACAGCTCAAGGAAAGTAAACACTTGCCATTTTTTTTCCAATTCTGATGTAATCTAAACTACTAATTTCCCAAAGCAACTTGAAAAACAATGCAAACACAATCCTTTATCTACAGTGCGTCGACTTAAAAGTACTGCAAACAGACTTTGTTCTCGTGACTTTCCAAATTAAACCGGCTAGAGGATATTTGGGGGTCAGAGAGTGGCCAACTGAGCGCAAACAAGACGAGAGTACTGAATACATTAGGAACCCTAGGAGCTAATACGGCTATCTTTATGCTCCCCTGCTGTTTAATGCTGACCATTTAGACAAGCTAGCGGAAAGTTCCTTTGCCCTAGGCCGTAGCTTAACCTTCAGAGCTAACGAACAACCTTTTAATATGGTTTTACAATTTTCAAACATACTCAATAGTCTTAAATCCACTTCTTGCACTTATGATTTAACCGAAGGGGCCTCACTAACAGATCTGCTTCAGAGGACAGTCTGACCGGACCGCTATCTCAGCTCTGCTCTTCATTTCCATCTACTGCACTCTACTTACTGTCACTTTGCATGGCAGACATTTACATTTCAGTTCACCTTATATGCTCAGGACACTGTACACAATGTTGTCTGTTGCTAAGGACTCAGCGCCCAGTTTACATCCTTGAATAATACTTATACAAACAGTCACTGTTGCTAAGGACTGAACGTTCACTTTTCTCCGCTGTATTGTCCATTGTTCTGGTATTAGTGAAGACGAAGTGAAGTTTCTTTACTTTATTGCATTGTCTACTGTATCATGTACCAGCTTTTATACTCCTGCCTTATCCCCCTGTTCTGTGTTAAAGGGGAATTACAATGATTTTTACAAAATTTCAGCATAATTCAAACGTTAAGATGTAAACAAAGTCAGTGGTTTGATGCGAAATGCTCCAGTCAGAGAAAATGACCATGTCAGCATTGTCCAAAATGGTAACACTAGGAACCAGACTTCCAAAGTATTTAGTATCTCTGAAGCTGCCTCACAACAAGCTGTTACTTGAAATGGTCAATTTTAAATTATTAAACTGTGTTTATGATAGTTTTAAGATTAGTTTTTGGTCTAAAATGTATTTTTTCAATCATGGCAGACAAGTACATGTGGGTCCATGAACCCCACTCCTGTGTCAGCTAAACCGTCCGACAGGTTATTTGCTGTCATTTGCTGTCACATGGGGGTTTTGCTTTGCCTTTCTGGCTACAACACGAGCAGTTCTACTTGAGACTTAAATCCAGATCTTGCCTTGACTTTCACAGTTCCCCTTAACCGCTCTACGGCAGATGTTCCATTTGCGTCACAGCACCGCTGTCCCCACCCTTACTGCTGCATCATGAAACAGCGCTCCTGTCAAGTTCTTTAAAGAGGGAGACATAAACTTTTATTTTTTTTATTTATTTATTTTTCATTTACTAGAGCTGGAGATGCTTCACCGCCGGCTACTGATAAGATTGTATTTATTTTTTTGTTTTACATTTGTATCGTTAGCCATTCGCCTCAGTTTAAACCCAATACCTATATTTAAAAGTGTCTCCTCAGCCGCCGTTCGCTCCTCTGCTGACGTTGCCATGTTCTCGAATCTCTGCTGGCACAGAGTGAACCTCTGGATATCTTGGCTGGCAAAGGATCTACCTGTTGGATCCTTTGTTGCCATGGAAAAGAAGGACACATTTCTCAGTCACACATTAAGGAGCCTTTGAAATGGGACAGCCTAGTCGTGCCGCTGTGACGCAATCAGCCTTCAAATGCAGCCTCTGAAGGACGCAGCCCCTGAATTGGGACACTATAGCTACAGCCTTTGTAGGTATCTGTAAGCTTCGTTTTCAGATCGTCAGGCAGCTCTTTAAGGGGGCCCATGGTTGTTAAGTGTTATTAAGCTCTTTAAAACTGGATCTTTAAAAGTGAAAGGGTGTCCAAACTTTTGCAGACATGTAGATTCAGAGGTCAATTTGGATGGTAAATAATTTTTTGTGTTGCAGATATTGTGACACCTGGTTCCTCTGACCAGAAATAAAGAAATAAAGAGCTGGTTTCTCTACAATGGACTACGTCGCAACGATTGAGTTACGCAGGCGTTTTGAAAAATCACTGGAATTCACCTTTAAATGTAACACTGTGGAACCATACTGGACATCTACCAGTCCCACTGCCTCAGGAAGACCAAAAAGATCCGGTCAGACAGCGTCACCCAGCACACAGCCTGTTCACCATCCTGCCATCAGGCAGGAGACTTCGTAGCATACAGGCTAGGACAACCCGGTTAATGAACAGTTTCTACCCACAGGCTGTCAGGCTTCTGAACAAGCTGTGAAGCTGTGGGTCCTTCACCAACTACCAGCTCACTCAGTCACTTTGTCAGCATTATTATTATTATATTATATCATCTCTGCTATGGACAATAACACTTTAACACTAAGCCACTTTAAAGAACAATAACACTGAGTCACTTAGTCACTTTAAAATGTATATTGCCTGTATATTTGTGTACATTTCTCTATATTTTGTTATTTTGAGTATATTTAATATATTTCAGTTTGTTTTTCTTGTATTTTTATTTTTACTTATTTACTTTCTGTAGAGTGATTGTCTGAGTCTCACCACAAGCATTTCAATGCATAAATGTCCTGACATGTTGTGCAAATGACAAATAAAACTTGAAACTTGAAACTTGAAAAACTCACTGAACACATGGCTGCAGTGAAAGGAAGGACGAAGTGTGACTTGACTTGACTTGAAAGCGCTGCTGGCTGCTCTGTTCAAAACCTGTGCAAGCCCAAACAGAGCATCACTTCAAAAGGCCCTGAACCTGGAAAACGGAAACAGCTTTGTCCACCTGTATCATGAAGGACCCTGACTGCCTTTCACAGAACGTGAGAGAACAAATGAAGTGGAGGTTGAACAAACCTGCTTTGCTAATCAGATCGTCTAGCTCTCTCGGGGGAGAGAAAGTAAACAGTGAGTTACTGATAGGAGAGGGCGTGCCGTCCGAGCCTGAGTCCTTACTCGACAGCACTTACAGAGACAGAGGGACATTAATGAACACATGACTGCTGAGAGACGAACAACAAAAAAACAGGACACAAACAGAGGTCACTGCTAGGGTAGGGCTTATATCGCTGAGAAGCAATGCAAACTGACCACTCACACAGACCGCAGGAAGGCCTTGACTCGGTCATGCGTTCACCACCCGTTTTATTCCCACCTATCAGATTAGGATTAACAAAAACTGACTTTAAGGAAAAGCTCTGTCAGTTTCACCCAGCTGGGCTTCATAAGAATCACAAAGGAGCATTTATCCACTTCCTACTTGGCGTCTGTCACAGTGTCTCGCAAATCTGATTAAGGATATTTAACCTACAATCTAAAGAAGCTCCCTCTTCAGTTTCTGAACTGCTCTATTGGTTTCAGCAGTTTTGTCCAGAATAATCTTATAAATCATAATAGGCCGAGCTCTCGACACAAAATTTCTACATACGTTTTAATTCAAACACAGCCATTCAGAGCAGATTACCATTCAAGAGAAACTTTCCATCCTGGATTTCTTTCTTTCGAGTGGTGGTGACAGAAACCAGGGGTCATGATGTCCACAATGCGAATATAATCATTTTATTTACCATCAAAAATGGAGTAGACCTCCACATATTATCTGAGGTTTTATTTGTAAAGCTTATAATCTTGAAAAAATGTATTTAATTTGGGGACTAGTTTGCATTAAAACACCCTGCATGCACTTATTTCCCTGCTCTGAATGTATAAAATGTGTTCAGATGAAATGAGGGGTGGGCAATACGATGATAATTTAGTGTTATTGTGACATACAGGCACAATATGCTTTTCTGAGCATGTCGTGTATATAGTCAGTACTTAAAGAGCACTGACTAACTACGTTTCATTACACGGTGAGGCTTGTTTAACCTGATTTAGCACAGTTTGTAAAACACTGTAAAATACTGCAGATATTAGGTTTGATTTTGTCTGTTCCAGCTTTTTATTCGTATCTCAGAAAATCAGTACTGTGGATTGTGAAGATGCCTTTCAGTATCGTGCCATACTGCCCACAAAACTACTGGCAAACAAAGTCTGAGACCTCAAGTAGTGTATTTGGTACTACTTCATGCAGGTGAGGGAGCTATTTAGAGGCATTAAACTCTCCGGACGTCTGGTTCCTATCGCCCCCACTGTGAACAACTTTGATTCAGTAATTTCTCCAGAATAGACCATTTCGTTTCAGACCCGCTCCGAATGACTTTGTGTACATAATAATGGTTTAATTATGCCAAAATGTTGAAAAATCACCAGACTTCACCTTTGAGTTTAGTGTAACCTCATATAACACCCCTAACTAGGCTTAGGTGTCAGTTTATTGACGTACAGGCCCCTCTAATGTCCAACCAAAGCAAAATGGCATCTCATTTAATTCAGCAGCCACTGTCCTTGTGGCCACTTAGCCTTACAAAGTGAGATAAGTGAGTCCACTTACGACTTGCTAAAGAATCCACCAACAGTGCTGCCCACGAAGAGACAGAACTGCTGGGCGAAGAAGACCAGGGTGATGCCCTGCAGGGTGGCCTGGGTCTGGCAGCGCAGGTCCAGCACGGTGGGGCCCAGCAGGGCCAGGCACAGGCCAAAGCTGAAGAAACCGCTCCAGTAGGTTAGCGTGTGCTGCCAGTGGCTCCTGAACAGAGCCCACATGCGCTCGTCCACAACCTTCAGGATGAGGTTGCAGTTGCGGTCGAGCACCCTGCCGTTCATGGTGACTCGGGCCTGGACTTCACTCACGGACAGCGGAGAACACGGACAGACGCTCCTGCATGGCTTTAGGAAGCGGCGCGTGTGAGGCGTGGCGCTGTGAGCTCGAGCGCCTCAACACCAGCTCGGTCCACCCACCGCATCCCCCCTCTGAGGGCTTCCACATCGCTCTCTGAGGAAACAGTTACACACTATTAACCTGCTCACTACCGGGAAAACACGCTGTGAACAGACACGGACTTTATTTTTACTGCTGATAAACGAGAAAAGGTTCAGCTGGGACGTCTAATTTAGCATTATGCTGGCTAGCAGTCGATGCAGTGCCTCACTTTTCGCTCCAAAATGAAAACTTTCACGCACTTTTAGAATATTTTTGAACATTTCTGAAAAAATTAAATCGTTAAGATGTAGACAAAGTCATTCAGAGTGGAGAAACTTACCAAGACAAAGTTCCTCACAATGGTCGTGATGGGAACCAGACGTCTGAAGTGTCCCTTCATAAGCTCCCCTTATAGATAGATAGATAGATAGATTGACATTGTTGTGTCCCTAGCGTTTACAGATATATTTCACTTAAAAAAACATGTCAGGGTTACAATTTATTAATATTTTAAAATAAAACAATAGGTCATTTTAACAGTTCCACCTTCTTGAGCCTCAATTTAGCAATATTGGTTTTTAAATCAATCTGTCTTAGAAGTTGGTTACATTCACATTCTAGTAACTTTATCCCAAACACATTCAATGATCTTCAAAAATATCTCCTGAAAAATGAATGACTTGTACTAACTTGTATTTAAGAACAAGTTATGTCCTAAGATTTAAACAGAATATGCCATAATGTAGTTTGTTTATATGGGGAAAGACGTCAGATGAAAAATACCTGCTCTATATCTGCCACATTTACCTGAGTCATTCTACAGAAACGTCCATTTTTGTGTCCTTAGCGTTTACAGATATATTACACTTGAAAAACCTGCCAGGGTTACAATTTCTTTATATTTCAAAATAAAACAATTATTATAAAAAATTATAAAATAAGTTATTTTAACAGTTGCACCTTCTTGAGCCTCAATTTAGCAATATTGGTTTTTAAATCAATTATATAGAAATCCAAGCACCACAGAAGAGCTCGTCCTCACAGTCGTGTGTGAAGGCTGAGGCCATATTTTGAATTAAAACGTTTTTCTACAATTTTAACTACAATAATCTATACATGACTATGAAATATATGAATTAAATGACACAAAGAAAACAAAAGCCAAATAAATATTCTAAAATATATAATGAAAGCTGTGGTCCCCAGGAGTCGTGTCACTGGTGTTACCGCATAACAAAAAATCTTGAATTTTGAAATAAAAGTCACACTGATGACATCACTTGACTTCCTTTTACCTGTTTTCTGAGGATCTATGAAGAAAAGCACATGGTGAGTCCACTGTGTCTTTCAGTTATCAGAGATTTTCTCATTTAGCTCATGATTTCATATGAAGTTTTAGCTGAAGTCACTGGTGTGACCGACTTTATTCTGAGGTAATCATGAAAAAATAGAATACAGATGGATTAAATTACATATTTTAGTGGATATTCCGTGATTGACGACATGTGGTTTGATGCTCTGCAGCAGTTATTTTGTTAAATGTATTTTTCATTAAAAATGTCTCTGGTGTTACCTTTATTATGTGTAACACCAATGAGGATCAGTGACACCAGTGACTCCTATGGAGAGACATTTCTGTAGGATGATCCAGATAGATACATAGATACACAAACAAACATGATATAAAATATATATTAATATATAAATATATAATATTTATATTCACCACACTGGTTAACTGTCTGCTCCCATGCACTACACTTAAAATTTGCCCTGTGCTACAAAATATTGTGGTGGGTCCAGCAGGAATGTAGAACTCTCATTCAAAGAAAAAGTTCCAGGTGAAATAACTGTGTTTCATTATGTTGGCTTAATTTCTTTGAATTAACCAAACACAGACATTTAAATGAAGAAAATAACACTGTTTATTTACAATATATACAATATATACAAAACACAATATATATTTTACATCTATAATAATAAATCGTTATATATTCACTTCAACATTATTTATTTATAAAGTGCTTTACAGAAATCCGGGTCCATTCTTCATAAAATTTACACACAATATAAAGGACAACAGGTATTTTCAAATTATGTCAAAAACTGAAAAACGACAAAAATGGAGATACGAGGTTTTGTTCCGACAGCAGTGATAAGTTTGTTTAATGTAAACTATTTATGTTCAGCTCAGTTTCGTCTTACTGTCTTTCAAAACAATTTTATCAATAATAAGTTTCTTTATTACTTTGTCATTTTTTATGTCTAGTATGTTTATTCTAAAGCATAAATCAAAAAGCAAATTAATAAAAATTCTTTCAGTTTTCAGCCAGAAATTTAAACTTTTAATTTTAACTGTATCATTACCAAAGTATTAAGATATACAGTTCCAGGGACGAATCCATTAAGATCCCCTGCAGAGTAAGAAAGGAAAGGAAGGGGGAGATGGAGAGGAGAGACAGGCTACAACAATAAAAATAAACTTTTAAATCTCCTAAGCAGTTGTGAAAAAGCTACTGACAAACAAAATAACAATTAACCAATGTATAATCTTACCTTATCTTACCTTAATAAGCAGAAATAAACACATTAAGCACACAATATGGCATATGTCCAACATTATACTATTAAATGCGATTATAAATATATACACTATTAAGTGCAATATACACTGAGATGCTAGTCTATTAGGTACACCTTCACTCACTGGCCATTTAATACCCTACAGGTCCACTTGGTGCACAAGTTATCAGCACAACACAAAATGACCACCGCTAATTTGTTATTATTTGGGTGGTGGCAAATTAGGGTGGTGCAGACTTGTCGGTGTGACTTACTTTGAACTATAAAAATCACTACATTTCAGTGAACATAATGGTTCGGAAATGGAGATCACAGACGCTTTAGTCATTAAAAATTGGCTGCTCAATTTATAAAGCACTTAATAGGACAGTTAAAATGGCAAATGGTACATTGGACTTACTCTGTACAATATATACAACTATATATGAGGCTGTCGCCTCATCCTGACAGAGAAAATCAGGCTGGTATCAAAAGAGGAAACCAAAATAGCCAGACACCACCGAGGCTGATTCACATAGTTTCACTGTAAGTAAAACTGATTTGCTGACTCACTTCACTCAAAACAGTAAGAAAATAGTTCTACTCAGACACTGGAATATATGTCCAGACATGACCTGTATGAGCCTTTTCAGTCTGGCTTTCGGCACTTTATTTCCAAAAACAGACACAAATCAAATAGTGTTTCTCAGGGTGTCCCACAGGGATCTGTTTTGGGCCCTTTGTTATTTACTATCTTTACTACTTTTCTGAGGCTGAACTGTGAGAAGACTGAACTTAGTGATGATGTTGTAGTCATTTCTCATCCAGTTCATAATCTAGGCATTACTTTTGACCACACTTTGTTTCTGAAATTCCATATCTCTTCAGATTTATAACTGCACTACCCTTTCTTCTTTCAAATCTAAGCTCTTCATACAGTGTTATCCTACTCAAAGCCAAAGTCTGTTGCGCACCTTTTTCTCTTACCCATTTATTTAGTTTTGCACTTTGTCTTTTCATGTTTTATATCGTACAGAGAACTTGGTTATGAGAAAGGTGTTCTATTATCATTATTACTGATATTCACTTGAGATATTAATGCTGTTGGTGTACACCTTACCTGGAGCACGAATAGATATTGCTCAGCCCTTGGTCTACTCTCCGCACTGACGGGAGAAAACGAGCATATCATTGAGATCAAGTGCTCAAGGAACCCTCCAGGAGGCTGGAACAATGGGAGAGAAAAGTTAATGAGTAAATAAATAAATAAGTAAATAATTTGCAGTTCTTGTGGCTCCATAATAAAAAAATAAGTAAATTCTGAATAAGAGTCTGTATCTAGAATCAAGTTCTGCACCTTACATTCTAATAATATGACTCTATCTATATGGAGAGCAGATCTAGCTTCTAGTACACAGCATAAAGTCACACTTGGTTATAAGGCGGAGTCTCTTACTGGGAATATGGGAGGTCTCGATCCTTGCATCACTCCCATCAGCACCAGCTCATAAACAACGTCTATGAGGTTGAAGTGATGAATCTATGAGGATAACAAACATTAGTGTCCAATCGTTATGGTAAAAAAGCTGACCAGGTGGTGAACAAAGACCAAAAGAATGTGAACCTACCCCGATCTGCGCCAGCTCTGAGCAGATGGCTTCCCGGTGCGAAGCATCCTGAGCGTAAGCCACCAAGTGGTCGGAAGCCTGACGGAAGGCTGGAAGATCCTGCAGAAGACAGAGGTATGTTTGTTGTAGAGCCACGACAATTAATCAATTAATCGATTAGTTGTCGACTATTAAATTATTCAGCAACTATTTTGATAATTGATTAATTGGTTTGAGTAATCTTTAAAGAAAAGTAAGTAAAAATTCTGATTCCTGCTTCTTAAATTTGAATGTTTTCTGGTTTCTTTACTCCTCTGTGACATCAACCTGAATATATTTGGTATATTATTGACATGAAAATCATATATAAATATAATATTATTGATAAAAAAAAACATTTGAGGACATCATCTTGGGCTTTGGAAAACACTGATCGACAGTTTTCACCATTTTCTGACATTTTATAGAACAAACAACTAATTGATTAATTGAAAAAATAATCAACAGATTAATCAACGATGAAAATGATCGTTAGTTGCAGCCCTAGTTTGTTGCTTATTCACAAGATCGTTGCGATTACACAGTTCTGATCACAGTTGGGTGAATGTTTTGTGCTACCCTGGCATTCCGAGCAGCCAGCCCACCAAGAAGGACCCTGCCAGCCACACAGACATACTTCTGATGATGTCTGTTGCTCAGAACAATCTATAGAATGAAATCAGGAAAAGAACAACTGGTGAAGGACTGGTATATAAACACAGAGCTCCTGAGAACTGAGAATGTGGTTGACGTACAGAGGAAGCCTGGCGCAGGGCTGAAAGCCTGAGGGGAAAGTTGTTCATCCTCTTTATAGCAAAGTAGGTGCTATGAAACAAATATCATAGATGTGGACACTTTGGAAACAGCTATCCAAAGAGACGTGACCAGTTGAGCTCTATTTAACACAGCTAAAGAGTGAAAACTAGAGTACTCACTACAAAGCAGGCACCTGATAAGCCTCAGGAGGGACAGAAAGATCTTCAGCTGCCTACAATGTCAAATACAGAGTGCTTAACAGTAACAAAACGGCTGCAAATGTAGCCAGAACTGATGAGTAGTGAGCATAGCCTTACCCCTGCTGCACTCTGGCTATTGGAAGCTGAGTGCAGTTGAGGTTCGGGTGCTGGCTGCAGTGAAGCTTCCAGAGGTGGGATCTGGAGAGGTGATGCAGGTGGGCTCTGAGGAGATGCAGTAACACCAAACATTCAGTGGTGTGAATGCATGTAAAATGGGAAGGAGTGTTAATTTACAGCAACGCAAAAGTCAGAGACCCTTTATTTATTTAATTTACCATTAAAATGGGGGCTGAAAAATATCTAATTGAGATTTTTTTGGACTAATGTTGCGACTGCAACTAAAATTGTGATTTTTTAATAAACAGAGATTTAGGCCTGATTTATTTTGGCAAAGAAGACCAGTATGTCCACCTTCTCTGGCTTGAGGCTTGACCCCTGAACGTGGGGAGCCAAATTGCCAATAAGTTGTGGTTGTGAGGTCACAACACATGGAGGTTTGGTTGCCTCTGATTGGTCTAACTCATCCACAGACATTTCACAAGCTCTTGTTAGGTTCAATTTCCCCTCTTAAAACTGAAAACAACGTTTTTGCTAACATACACACTTAAAAAAGATGGTTTTTCAAGGGTTCTTTAGTTAAGACAATGGTTCTATATAGCAACCCATTTGCATGCATAAAAAGTTCTCTGCGTGGTGAAATGGTTCTTTAGATCGATGGAGAATGTGTTGTATTTGATTTTCTTTGCACCTTTTTTGTAAAGAGCTCTCTAGAGGACCAAAATGTTCCTCTGTTGTTACAAGCCTGACATTGTAACAATAGTACAACCCTTTTTGGTGATATATAGAACCAAATACAACACATTCTCCAATAAGAAGAACCACTTCACCAAGCCAAGAACCCTTTAAGCATGAAAACAGGTCTATGTGTTCATGGTTTTATGTAGAACCACTGTTTTAACTAAAGAACCATCTTTTTTAGGAACCTTGAAGAACCATATATTTTTAAGATCAGGCTGTAATTAAAAAAAATTGCAGTTCTTGCCACTTAAATTCGTCTTAAATTGCAATTTCGATATAAAAAACAGTTAATCTTTCAGCCCTAATCAAAACCACCATAAGATACAAGGTTTTATTTTTTAGGAGACAATTCTGAGGAGATTAGATATAAGATCATCTACTTGCATGAAGAAGCTTCCAAAACTGGAGTCTAAAAATGTATTAAAAGACTGAAAACACACACACACACACACACACACACACCTTCTAAGCCGTTTATCGTTCTGGGTCACGGGGGTAGCTGGATCCTATCCCAGCAGTCATTGGGTGGAAGGCAGGACACACCCTGGACAGGTCATCAGTCCATCGCAGGGCAGACAGACAGACATATACATTCACACTCAGAAGACTGAAAACAAGTCTCCTCAAAAGAATGGAAGCTGTAATGAAGGCAAAGAGTGAGCAAACTATACGCAAAAAAAATTGGCATTATAATTAGTTGCTGAGACTTCTGTGAACTGTTAATTATATGTTTTCTGTTTTTTTTCCTAAACCTGAAAAATGAATAACTGGTAATTAAATACATGAATGGTGGTCTCTGACTTTTGCACAGTGCTGTAGGACAAATGGCTTGGTATAATCCATCATTTTATTTAGTCTTCTCAATGCTCATTTAAATGGCACCGTTCAAACTGGAGTAAACAGGATTTTCATAAAATGTAACAAAATATATAAATCTAACCACTTAACACTGACAAATACTGTTGAAATATGATTGGAATTGATATAAGCAGTGTGCATAGCCTTCCCCCAGGTGCACTCGGCCTAGAGGACACTAGCTCTTGCTGAATGTCAGGTGGTGGCTGAGGTGGAGAAAGAGCCACTGGCGGAGCCTGGGGTGGCGATGTGGGTCGGCTCCGCGGAGACGAATCTCCAGCTGTCTATAATATGAAACATGCAGTACTTATTACTGACAAATGAAACTGTTGACTATGTTATTAGAACTGATATGAGTAGCGTACACAGCCTTACCACAGGTGAACTCTGGCCACAGAACAGTAGGTCTGGCTGAGGTGGAGAAAGAGTCCCTATTGCCTGGGGTGGCGATGTGGGTCGGCTCTGTAGAGACGAGTTTTCAGCTGCCTATAAAATAATATGACGAATGAAAGTGTTGAAGATTTGAATTGATAACAGCTGTGTGCATGGTCTTACCTCTGGAGAGCCCTGGCTGGAGGAAGATGACAGAGGCCTGGGTGGCAGCTGAGGTGGAGAAGGTGGCGCTGGAGGACTCTGGGGAGGTGCGCTAGGCTCATATAGAGCCACAGTAGCTGCAAATACAATATGCTGGTAAAATATTTTATTGAATCATGTAACTGTGAGGATCAGGTAATATATCCATAAGCCTTATGCCGTAGCTTTAAGAGACAAGAAACGCATCGGACGTCTGATTTCTATGAACACTCTTATGAAAAATTCTGACTAGTTTCTCTAGATTTCACATCAAACCACTCTGAATGAAACTGTTTAGATCTTAAAGATTTAAAGGGCTCACATCGTCTTTATTTTTTAATGGAAAAGTTTGATGTAGTTTATAAACATTGGTAAAGTTTAATATTTATCTTTTACTCCCCGTCCAGACAGTCCATATATGGAAACTAAGCTACGAGAGCAGCCTAACTGAATTCATTGTTTTTGTGATGTCAAAAAAAACCCTGCATATTTATGTATATTTATATATTCATAAACAATAACTTAGCCCCACCTCTTTTATCACAGCTGTTTCAGAGCAGACTGCTTTTTGAATGAGGTTAGGGAACCAGCCTTGTGACGGTAGCCGGTTTGATATATATATATATACACAAAACCTCATATTGTGAATAAAATATTGGGCTATAAGATTTGCAAATCATTACATTCTGTTTTTATCTACATTTATTTACATTTTACACAGCGTCCCAACTTTTTGGGAATTGGGGTTGTACTAAGAATGAGTTCATTCATTTTCATTATTCTAAAATTGATGACAAACTGCAATCTTACTTCATCTCTTAAGCGCATGCAAATGCAATAATCAAATACAGATGACGTTTGCTATCTGCCACACAGCTTCTTAACACGAGTGTAGATCATTAACCAAAGACTATGATTTGTTTAAAGGAAATGAATCTACATTTACACTCATAGTTAACAAACATCATCAGCAATGAATTACAGGCTCCATGTCTTATTTAATCATAGAGCAAAGCACCATATGGCTCTGTGTAACGTCGGCTACCCGCTATTCTAATAGTAGATGGGAAATTAAACGTGGCGCCTCTCGAATGTCGGGTGAGCGCAGCGTCTTGAATAAATCATACTTCATGTGATTGTGCTGATACATACTTATAATTGCTATGGGAATATAATTGGGAATCTGTTTTTCACTGAGCGTAAGAGGTTCTACCAAAAGACCCCAGTAATCTCATGTGTCTCCTCTTGAGGTTCGGTAGAGATCTCAGTAAAGTGACTCACATTGCACTTAGATTTACCGAGATAATAAAGCTTATGTTTATCTGCAGCTTAACTCTCATCTCTCCTTTATCTCTCCTGTATCTCACCTGTATCTCCTGTCTCCTTTGTGCCTAATGCTACTTTTCCTAAGGGCTTGTAGGAGGAGCACCATGAAATCTCCTGAGCCATCAAAGAGTAGCATTAGAGTGATAACATCTTCTTCTGGGACTAATTGTGTTGGTAATCACTAATCCAGGGACTTTTTTATGATTAGATGCAAGGGAGAAGTATTTTTTAGTAAAGTTAAAATAATATAAACTATGATCAGTTAATATGCTATTTTTCTAAACATCAACCACCTTCCATCATTCCAAAAATGGCTTCCCCTTAAGTTCATAATTGTGATACGTGGATGTTTATATTGGTTAGGACTTAAAGGGGAATTCCACCAATTTTTTAAAATTTCTGCCTAATTCAACTGCGAAAACATAAACAACATCCTTCAGAGTTGTTTGATGAGAAATAGTTAATCATAGAGAAACACTTCTTTATAGTGGTGGTGATAGGAACCAGGGGTTGCAACGTCTACAACACAATAGTAGCCACTTTAATTACTATCCAAAACAATCACTGAACCTACATGTGTCTTCTGAGTGTGTATATGTAAAGGTGTGATGGGGAAAAAATGTTTTCTTTAGGCACTTTTGGCCTTACAACACCCTGGACGTACCTCTCCACCACAAACCATTTCATCTAATAACTTCCTGTAATGTAGCCTTTAGAGGCATAAAACTCTTCGGATGATTGGGTCTTATCACCATCACTGTAAACAGTTCTGACTTAGTACGTGTCTCTAAAATGTAGCATTATATATCAAACCACTTTGAATGACTTTGCTTACATCTTAACCATTGAACTGTATAGAATTTTTGAAAAATTCTTCTTTAACTGGTCGCCTCAGGCCCTGATAGCTATTACACGGTAAGATGACCACAGCTTTAGTTGTATTCTTATTGGCTATCTGCTCATAAGTGTGTACACATTTCTATTCTTGTCTCAATCTGTCCGACAAGACGCGGTTGCTCGCTCTGCGCTGGATTACGGTTAACATGTAAACAAAGTCATTCAGAGTGGTTTGATGAGAAAAGAGAAACGTACAAAGTCAGATTTATTCACAGCGGTTGTGATAGGAACCAGACGTCTTAAGAGATTAATGCCTCTAAAAGCTCCCTGACAGTGAGTTATTACATGAAATGGTTATGAATACGCTGCCTGATGTCTGAGACACTGTTAAGTGATAGCTGTGAGATAAGATTTAGGCCTGCGACACATCTTTCAATGTATTCATGGCAGGGAGGTACATTAATACCAAATTATTACCTGAAGAAAACTTTTTTTCCAATATCAACATCACATTTAAAACTCAGAAGATGCCTGTAGGTTCACTGGTTGTTTTGGATAGTAAATAAAACGGATATATATTCATTGTAGACATTGTGACGTTTGGTTCCTATCACCACCACTGTAAAGAGATCTGAGTCAGTAAGTGTCTGTACATTGAACCATTTCACATTAAACCACTCTGGATGAGCTTTTTACATTTCAGTGATTACGTTACCTGCATTCACACCGGCAGCGACAAGACATGACAAAGCGGCCTGAGGTCATTTATTTTTAATGATAACTGGCAATTTCTGGCGACAGGAGGCAGTGCAAACATTGGCGACGTGAAGTGGGTGGAGTCAGTGACGTAACAAAGTTGAGCGGAGTTTATGCAAATAAGGCGATTTATGCAAATATGATGAATTGAGCATTGAACCAGAACCTGGCTACTTCCTATTTCCCCCATTATAGTAGTATAGTATAGTTAAAGTAGAAAGTACTTAGAAAGTAGGAGGATGTGTTTCCCTCAAACAAGCAAAGAAAACTCACTATGTTTCCTTTTTTCTACAGCAAACAGGTTTTGGGCAGCAGAAAGTGGGCATTACTGCTGCTGAGCGCTGATTGGTTGGTGAGTGGAACAGCTCATTGGCTGTTCGCGCGCACAGACGTCACGAATGTACATAACTTGAGTTTAAAAGCTCTTAAAAATATAACAGCAGTGTTACAAGGTTTTATCCTGTTCAGGAAATGATTGTATTCTGTTACATTAAAAATGTTTAAGCATTTATAAACTATGATTTTACTCAAAAGCTCCATCTTAACCCATTCATTTTGGACTAGCTTGGGAGCGCCCTCTAGTGTTTGAGCAGCCTGGAAGACATTACAGAGTGGGAATTCTCCTCTCTACAAGTTCTCTGACTGAACAGCGTAGTACACGTTTGTCTCTGCCACTGTGAAACGGTATGCTCCATTTTTGGTTCCTAGATAATTGTTCCTACTACAGGTGGAATAATGGCGGTGGTGCATTAGACAGTAATCTCAAAGACCAAATACTGTTTTCCTGACACAAGGATTCAATAAATATAAGCACACAAGCGATTTCTCACCAGGATCTCTAGCAGGAACGCGTCTGATTTGTGGTTGGCGTCAGTGAAAACATGGCAAACAATGGTCTGTTCCAGTTCAGGAACGCCCACAGGTGACGAGCGACCAGTGATTTCAGTGAAGTCGCTGCCAGTGTGAACGCAGGGTTATTTGGAGCCCCTAAGGGGCCGTGGTTAAAAAAAAGTTAATGACATTGTGTTTCCTTGCAAATGTTTTGCATTCTCTCACAAAAACGCGGTCCCTCGCAAAATATATGCTTGTCAGACAAACAAATGTAAGACCAGAGATGACCAACGACATTGCTTACATTAGAGCTTTGTTTTTAGCATAGCTACCGTTAAAAGCTGAATGTAGTTTTTACTGTACGAGGAAACTCGACCTCAGTTTCAGTTTGAGTCACTAACAGCAGAATCATGTTTGATTTTGAGAAGCGACACGTCTTTATATTTCAATCCAAGATCAACATGAAATTCAATGAGCTGCTTCGTGTCTGAGCTTAAGCAGAGCACAGCTTTTGCAAGCGAATGCAAACAATTGCATTATAATGCAAAACATTTGCAAGGGAACGCGAAACATTTGCAAGGGAACGCAATGTCATTAACTTTTTTTTTTAACCACGGCCCCTTAGTGGCTCCGTAGGGTTACACTTGAATTCCCCATTAAAAGTTAGTCACCAGGTATCTTTGTAGCATGTGTGTGGGGAGGCAACTCATATGAGTTAGTAGGTGAAGTGGCTCTTGGTAAGTAATTAACTAAAAACCATTAGTTTTTGAGTAACTGACATAATAAATAAATAAATAAATAACATTTTTTTGGATGGGGAACCATGATTTAAGCTGATTTAAGGTAGAAAGGTCCCTGATATTAAATAAATGAATCATTTGCAGGCCTGTACTCTAATGCTCCAAGGCCTCAGAGCCCCAGTGCTTCTTGTGTTATACAGCAATCACAAATCTCACTCTCAGTGACTTGCAATATGGAACTTTATCATTTATTTAGTTATTAATTATTCAATCACTTTTGGCTTTTTTTTTTATTCAGCAGTCACAATACATTCAGCTTCAGTATATCCAAATAGAATAGACATGTCACACAAAATATTTAATATCACATTTCATACAAAAATCTAAATCTTTTATAAAACATTTAGACATCATCTAAAGTCATTTAATACAGTCATCTCAATTTTCTGGCAAAAATTCACTGAGAATAAAGAAAACACTTGTTAAAATACATATATTAATTCTGTCCAATACATTATTTAAAATATTTTTGTTGTTGTTGTTGTTTACCACAAAACACACATATAGGAGAACCAGAGAACTTCGGGTCGCAGTGATGCTAAAGTTAACTAAAAGGGCTTGAAGTGTCAAAGGGTACACAATTTGTATTCGCTCTCTGTCTCTATCTCTCTCTCTCACACACTCTCTCTCACTTCCACACATTCTCTCTCCCTCGCACACTTTGCACTTGCTTCCTGCCTCCTGGTGGCCGTAGAAATGCAGTGCATTAGCGTCCGTTGTTGATCACTTCACACAAACTGAACCCAAAACTACAACACCACTACAATTCTCTGTGGTCAATGGCTTTCACTAGAAACATAGTGCCTTTACTTAAGGGCTAAGGTAGTTCTACTCTATGGGAGGGGGGGGAAAGGAGCAGGCAAACGACGTTAGGACAAAGTCGAGGACACTTGGATGCCATGTGCAAATACAGTAGAGCACTTCATCATACCAAACATTAGATTGTGTGCAATTATTAATGAGGAACAAAGTATTCTTTATCATAAAGAATATTAAAACAGTATTGTTATTTTCAAAGACATAACGCTGGACCCATCACCACGTTTGATTTACAAGGCACCTTTAGATGCTTGAGTAAAATATTCATGTCTGAGGTAAAATCACAAAGTGACAGTGTTCGGATAATTAATACTACCGCTAAAAAACCAATGACTGTGGCTCAAAACTTGGTTTCAGTGTAATGTTTAAACTGACTTCCGTTCATTTTTTCTGTAACCTTCATTTCAGCCAACTTCACAGGTTCTTTTAGCCTTTTTAGTCGGAAAAATGATGGTGATGAGGATGAAGTCTTCAAAATATCACGGTCACATATGTGCCCATGCTGCGAGTCAGCGAGTACGTATGATGAATTACAAAGGAAAAGGAAACACAGGGAAAAATAAAAGGAATTCTCACAAGGATGGAGTTACAGCATCTTCCATACAAACACATACACTCACTAGTATACTGTAATTAATAGCAGAGGACCTGAAAGAACTACATTAAGTGAGAGACAGAAGTCTCTTTGTTGTTTAAAGCCATTTACCAGTCACCTCTGTCGGTATTTTTTTCAAAGGGACATCCTTTTTGAACACTGTAGTTGTTGTTATCAGATATTACGACATCATATTTAATGCAGGTTTCCAGAACACTTTCACTTACAGGTCTGTTTTGGTCAGGTGTGTCACAAGAGTACTAGAACATCAGTGCCTGGTTGCACAGAACGTCTTAAGTAATCACATGATTACGTAAAAGACCTTAAAGGTGCAGTGTGTGAAATTTAGCGGCATCTAGTGGTGAGGTTGCAAACTGCAACCAACTGAATACCCCTCCCTCACCCCTTCCTTTCCAAGCGTGTGGTAGAATCTACAGTGGCCGTCATTTTTTCACGTCTCTCACAGCAAGAATTCACCCTCCCTCGCTTTTTTCTTGTGCTAATTAATCAGTATGATCCTCCATTTGTCAAAATTTGGGTTCTCAAACTGATTAACGCAAATTGATTAGCCAGAACTGACTACGACTGATTCTTCTTCTTCCCATGTCTCCCAATCGGTGCTAAACGCCACCAAATTCCAGCTGCCGCTTCAAGGTAAAAGTGTGAAAGGCACTCTTTAGAGCCAGTGTTTGGTTTGTTCGTTCTGGGCTACTGTAGAAAGGAGCCGCTCCCTATGTAGATATGAAAGGCTCACTCAACACAATGATTTATAGTTACAAGTGATTATGTACTAATGAAAACATGGTTTGGTATGCTATGTGTCATTTCCTCTAATAGATTCCACTAAAATTTGCATACTGCACCTTTAAAAAGGGGCCTAAAACTAGAGGTTAATATGGGATTTGGTATGTTTTGTTATTACATCACTTAGTCTTCCCAGTCTGACAGAATGCACAATGTCTTTCATGTTTTTTGTTTATCAGTGTTATGCAAATACGTCATACAACCATTGAGAATCCCTGTGGTGTCAACCAGTCCTGTTAGCCTAGCCATCAGTCCATAATCTAACTACAGCAAAGCTGGCATTAGTGTTACTATCTTGAGTGTCGAACAATATCATAAAGAAAACCACAGTTCTATATTTATTCAGCACAAAATGAACCAGAGACAGAGAAAAGAAGCCAAACTGAGTAAGGGAATCGAGCTAACCTTGCTAACATTAGCTTTTAGCTTACACGTAAGTTAACCACTCTCTCTGTTGTGATGATGATTATACAGCTGCCATAGATATTCAGCCTCCCAGCAGTAGCGTTAGCTGTCTAGCAGTTGTAGCTTTTCAAAAGATCCTCCCACCTTCGAGATGCATCATCAGAAGGGTGTTCTCCTTGTCCCCTTTATTTTTGTTAGATATTTCTTCAAGCTTATGATGGACCTTATGATGGAGTCTACACTAGGCTTTTTTAGTTCAAGACAAAAGCCCAGTCCCATTTCACCCCTCGCCCCTACCACTTAGCCCTTAGCGCTCCGTTTTGCTTCTTTGCGTCTAGGGTGTCCCAATTTTTTGTTGAGATAGAGGGGGATGGCGAAGTGTTTGGGCTACATGACCCTCCAAACAGAGGTTTTTCAGAGACTCCAAACAGAGAGTTATGAGAAAAAAAGAAAAACTGGCAAAATGGCTGAACAAGAGACCAAAGAAACCCACAAATTTGAGAATTTACTCTGTTAAAAATCACGATAACCACTGTATTATCTTAGTTTAATGTTGTTTCAGTGTATTATGGTCGTTTTCTTCATAACAACTTTCCCGTTCCACTTTAAATAGTCCAGCAGTTCTGACGCCCGAAGTGCCAGAATGTAACTGCTGCTCCATTTAAGGTGGAACGGGAAAATTCAAACGAGAATCTGGTGAATATCTATTTTCAGCTTTGTATCACTGAAGAATTAGTGGTGGGTGATAATAAATAATTGCCCCCTCTTTGAAGGCATATGATGCCCTAAATGTAACTAAAGCCCAGCAGTGAGGAGCCGAACTTTACCCTCCTCTGCTGTCACTGCAGACTGGCAGGGTCGCCTACAGAGCAGCGCCAGTAGCTGTTAATGAAGTAACGCCCAATTTTTAGGGAAGATTTCAACCACTACCCCTTGTAACTCAGTTCTAATGGCTAAGGTGACACTCGAAAACAAGAGGTAGGGGTAAAGGTAAGAAATGGAACTGGGCCTGGAATTAATATATGTTCAAGAAAACAGCTGGGGCTTAGCAAAACCTTAAAACTGGAATTTTTCAGACAATGACAAGATGATGACATCAGTCTACAGACTGGGAAACCTCCAAATTTTAACCCCTTAAAATCCCAGGCTTATTACATACTAAGGCTTATTATTCAGTGACTACAGGAACTTCAATGCAAACTGCCTAAGCTGTTCTTAGGTTATAGAAGTGTGTAATAAAACTGGCCATTTAAAGGGGTTAACCCAAAGTCAGGCAAGCTAACTGTCTCCATAGCAACAATCAAACCTGACATAAAACAATATTTGATCAGAGAAGACTGCTGCAATACACTCAGGTTGTCTTTACCTAAGAAAACATTTAAGGGATTTACTGCACTACACATATTTAATTCCCCTTTTTGAGGGAAGTCTAAACTGTTATGGGATCATCTGAAGAAAACGTAAGCATTTTTATGCAACCAGGCACAGGTCTATGTCCAAAAACTGTATTCATGAGAATTCCTGCATTCTTTACAGAAATGTTAGAGTGTTTTGGAGTATATTGTTTATAGACAGGGCTCCAAGGAACCGGGACAGGAGGAGAAAGCCAGGTATTTGTTTACCGCTCTATGGGTAACATAATAGACTCTAATCAAATATAGCAGTGGTGAATACAGTTGACCGCAGTGTGTAAGGTTTCCAGTTTCCTGTCTTTCAGCTGTGTGTATCACTGAGGGAAGGTTTCAGGAGACGGACGGGCAAGTCGGACACGGAAGGGTCGGGTACAGCCATTTGCTTCATAGTGATGCTGTTCATCTGACGTACACCTTCCTCTTTTGGGTGGCCACCATATCAGCCATTAGAATATGCTCTGTCGGCGGTTCTTGCCCCGACCTGAATTTAGTCGGAAGGAAATGAAGCATCTATCGTTAAACGACTGTGTATCAACATCTCACATCGTCTTTATTTCTACATGTGGCTTCGGAATTGCAGCAGTGCTATTGCAGTGCTCATATATCTAGCAGAATTAGTGGACTAAAAGCTGTCCAGACAACAAGAAGCTAAGTGTAATGATGGCTAAGAGCTAGAAGAATACCTGGGGGCTGAAAGACAGAGCTGCGATGGCCTGGGTCCTTCTGCAGCTGCACCTCCTTTAGCGAGAACACAGACGATGCTAGAGACAAAGGAGAGATTTAAAGGCCTAATCGAGAACCTGATAAATGCTCTCTTTCATAATAGAGGTGGATGTACTCACTGTCTGGTAAGGAGCGGATGTTCTCTCCCAGGCTGAGGAAGTATGTGTGTGTCAGCGACGCCTCGGCTGAGATCCTTTTCTTGGTGTCGTACTGCAGCCACACATTAGGGGTTCATGCGTTAGGAAGTGTGTTTGTAGTGCAGTAGTGATAAATTAAGGACATACATGGAAGCGAGAAAGCAGAACAAAATTGATAACAGTTGACTACAGTGTTGATAATCAGCTCCAGTATCGCGCTGTTTGTGTTTTCTTTGCCTTTGCACAGCTGATTCAACTCAACAGCTCATTACCAAGGCCCTTCAGGAGACGCATCAGGTGTGTTAGAGCTAGAAAGGTATTAAATGCTGCAGTGAACAAAGAAGCCCTGACTGGGACTGAGCGTCTTTGTATGAATGCACAGTGTTGTGCAAAAGTCAGACACCACCCTTCATGTATTTAATATCCAAGAAGTCCATGAAGATATTTGTTTTTCAGGAGATACGTCTGGCGTGATTAGAAAGAAGGTAATCTGCTTGCATAAGAAGGGGAAAGTCAAAGGTGTTTTTAATGAAAATGTAACAAATTAATAAAGAAATATTGAATATATAGAGAAAACGGGACTTCTAACAACCCTGCAAGACCTGGTAGACACTAAAACTGTCCCTATCAGATAAACAGCACTTAAAGCTTTGATCTTTGAGAGAGAGGAGAAAATCAATCTGATCTGAAAGAGAATCAGATCTGAAAACATCCACAGGCGTTTGAGTCCAGCTAGCTATGTGGAAACAGATAAAAAAGAAGAACAATTGTAAATCAAACAAAGAAGCTGCTGGTCTTCACCCTGGCCATCAACTACACCGTCCACAGGAGTTTTTCCATGCTTCCACTGTGAAAAGACGACTCAGCGCTGTGGGTCTGAAAGGATGTGTAGCTGTCAAGAAGAACCTCACTGAGAAAAAGGAGACGGATATAAAAATGAAATTTTCAAATCAAGCAGAGAAGCTACTGGTGTCCTCAGAACAACAGACTGACCACCCCAGAGTCCAGGCCTCAGCATAATTGCTAAATTGCATAAATGCTAAACCAACTTTTAAGACTGAACTTTGGAGGTGTGGTAAGACATCTCTGAATGTTTCTTTGAGAAACTGTGGGTAAGACAGTTGAAAAGAATGGAAGCTGTAATAAAGGCTAAAATAAAGACTGGACACACAAAAAACTACGGAGCGCTGCTGTGACATCACATATACATAAAAATAATGCGTGATCATGCCTTACTAAGTCATGGCCACTCATTAGGATCTCATTCCCATGCCTTACTAAGTCATGGCCACTCATTAGGATCTCATTCCCATGCCTTACTAAGTCATGGCCATGCCTTAGGATCTTGTTCCCATGCCTTACTAAGTCATGGCCATGCCTTAAGATCTTGTTCCCATGCCTTTCTAAGTCGTGGCCATGCTTTAGGATCTCGTTCCCATGCCTTATTAAGTCATTTCCATGCATTAGGATCTCATTCCCACGCCTTACTAAGTCATGGCCAAGCATTAGGATCTCATTCCCATGCCTTACTAAGTCGTGGCCAAGCATTAGGATCTCATTCCCATGCCTTACCAAGTTGTGGCCATGCTTTAGGATCTCGTTCCCATGCCTTATTAAGTCGTTTCCACACATTAGGATCTCATTCCCATGCCTTACTAAGTCATGGCCATGCATTAGGATCTCATTCCCACTCCTTACTAAGTCATGGCCCTGCTTTAGGATTTTGTTCCCATGCCTTACTAAGTCGTGGCCACACATTATTTTAATTTATATGACACTGAAAAATAAATAACTTGTTCTTAATGGCCACTTTGACTCGACATCAGATGGATGAAAGGTGGTCTTTGACTTTTGCACAATACTGTAAATTTCCTGAATTGACTCACATTAAACACTGGCAGCACAGTGAAGATACGCTCAAGGACAGTTCATTCACTCAGCTGGTCATTCTCAAAACTCCATCCTCTTAAGAATAAGAGGTTGGTTTGTTAAAATACCAGATTCTGCATTAGTCCTGCAGTCTACCACAGTGTACATGCATACATATGTATGAAGGCATATTTACCTTATTTATTCTGATTTGTTCCACTATGCAACTACATACACCAAGGCTCTTATATATGCGAGAGGCACTGCTCCTATAGTGTGTGTGTGTTTGTGGCTTGTCATTAGCATCTGTGAGCTTCAGCTATAACCTCCCCATTCCCAAACAAACCACTGCATCACGCAGCGTGTCCCGTTTGTCACAGTCTAAAACCGGCTGTGATTACTCAGTGCGGCTCCTGATGTGAAACAGGTGTGCGGCCCGCGCTCATTAAGCGCGCTGTCGCCGTTAACGGATCGCCCTGCTCCTTCATCACACTGAAGGGTTACCCGTCACGCTCACGCTGCGGGACAGAAGCCTATCTGCAGACAAGCATGTGCACCACTACTCACGCAGAACTGAAGAACAATGCCGTATCAGTGATAATAATAGCAATAAGAATAATAACAGTGGTAATTATCTTTTGACAAGCTTCCAAACCCCTATTAAAATAAAATTTACTGTTACACTACACTGTGCAAAGGTCAGAGACCATTCATCATTTATTTAATGTCCAGTCGAAATGGCTATTAAGTACAAGATATGCATTTTTCAGCATCAGGGAAAGGTTTTTTCCTTCTCCTGTAATGTCAATGGAGGTTTTCTTCCAAGAGCAGCGATATAAATATACACACGAAGACACACTGACTGACCAGTTCTCATCAAGTTAGCTTCGCATATTGGTGCACTTTGTACTTCCACAATTACAGACTGTCCATCTGTTTCTCTGCATACTTTATCAGCCCCCTTTTACCCTGTTCTTCAGTGGTCAAGACCCCCACAGGACCCCCACAGAGCAGGCACTATTTGGGTGGTGGATCATTCTCAGCACTCAGTGGTGGTGGTGTGTTAGTGTGTGTTGTGCTGGTCTGAGTGGATCAGACACAGCAGTGCTGCTGGAGTTTTTAAACACTGTGTCCACTCACTGTCTACTCTATTAGACACTCCTACCTTGTCGGTCTACCTTGTAGATGTAAAGTCAGAGACGATAGCTCATCTGCTGCTGCACGGTTTGTGTTGGTCATCCTCCAGTCCTTCATCAGTGGTCACAGGATGCTGCCCACGGGACGCTGTTGGCTGGATATTTTTGGTTGGTGGACTATTCTCAGTCCAGCAGTGACCCTGAGGTGTTTAAAAACTCCAGCAGCACTGCTGTGTCTGATCCACTCAGACCAGCGCAACACACACTAACACACCACCACCACCCAGTGCTGAGAATGATCCACCACCCAAATAGTACCTGCTCTGTGAGGGTCCATGGGGGTCCTGACCATTGAAGAACAGGGTAAAAGGGGGCTAACAAAGTATGTGTTTCAAAGAAATCTGTAGGGATATTTTTCCATACCTCCAAAGTTCAGTCTTAGAAGTTGGTTACATTCACATTCAAGTAACTTTATCCCAAACACATTCAATGATCTTCAAAAATATCTCCTGAAAAATGAATGACTTGTACTAACCTGTATATATGCTGTAATATAGTTTGTTTATATGGGGAAAGACGTCAGATGAAAAATACCTGCTCTATATCTGCCACATTTACCTGAGTCATTCTACAGAAACATCCATTTTTGTGTCCCTAGCGTTTACAGATATATTACACTTGAAAAACCTGCCAGGGTTACAATTTATTTATATTTTAAAATAAAACAATTATTATAAAAAAATATAAAAACAAGTTATTTTAACAGTTGCACCTTCTTGAGCCTCAATTCAGCAATATTGGTTTTTAAATCAATCATATAGAATTCAGAGCACCACAGAAGAGCTCGTCCCCACAGTCGTGTGTGAAGGCTGAGGCCATATTTTGAAAAAAACATGTTTTTCTACAATTTTAACTGCAATAATCTATACATGACTATGAAATACATGAATTAAATGACATAAAGAAAACAAATGCCAAATAAATATTATAAAATATATAATGAAAGTTGTTGTCCCCAGGAGTTGTGTCACTGGTGTTACTGCATAACAAAAAATCTCTTATTTTGAAATAAAAGTCACACTGATGACATCACTCGACTTCCTTTTACCTGTTTTCTGTGGATCTATGAAGAAAAGCACATGGTGAGTCCACGGTGTCTTTCAGTTATCAGAGATTGTCTCATTTAGCTCATGATTTCATATGAATCTTTTAGCTGAAGTCACTGGTGTGACCGACTTTATTCTTTGGTAATTGTGAAAAAATAGAATACAAATGGATTAAATTACATATTTTGGTGGATATTCCGTGATTGACGACATGTGGTTTGATGTTCTGTAGCAGTTCGTTGGTAAAATGTATTTTTCATTAAAAATGTCTCTGGTGTTACCGTTCTTAGGTAACGATCAGTAACACCAGTGACTCCTCTGGACAGATAAAAAAATGGACGTTTCTGTAGAATGACCCTGCTGTCCCTGTTAATAAATAAGTAATAATAAAGGTTTTCTTTCTAACTAAAGCATCCCAGTTCTGCACACTCTCCCTCTGTTTGTGCACACCGGAGGCCCACGACACTAACAGCTCCTCCAGCTCTGCCTCCTTCAGCTTGACTGAAGTAGAATTTAGCAGTGTCAGCTCGCCTTTGTTTACCTGTGGTTTGATAGCGGTATAAACCTCTCTGTCTGACACTTCCTGCCGCTAACTCTAATTGGACTTTGAGAAGCAGGCAACCAGCGAAGAGCCTGCAGCAGACGCCTTCATCAGCCACCCGCATCTCAGCCAAACTCGACTACTGAGCCCTCGACAAGATCCTGTTTTTGCTGGACAGCTCAGCGAGTCTGCCGGGAATAGCCAATGAGTGCGTTTACATGCACACAAGAGTAGCCTCGAACCAGACTCAAGTAAAAGTGCTGTTACTGAAATCATGACTCAAGAAGTAAAAGCAGCGACCAAAAAACAACTTCAGAAAGAAGTATCAGGTCAGAAAAACTTCTCAAGTCGTGAGTTGTCTACAGAATTGCTGTTGAATTTTTTTTCATCCAGCATATATCAGCATGGGAACTGAAGTTTGATAGGAATTGTTTTTCACTTTTTTTGAGCCCTTTTTTCTAAAGTAACATGCTAAACTTTCAAGTCACAAGTCTGACAAATAGTGAGGAAGGTACTGTCACCAACAGAAGATAATTAAATTGTGAAGTAAACATGAATAACTAAACTGGAATTGAGGAAAAAGTTTATTTATTTGCTCACAAATATACTTCAGGATAAAAGAAACTTCAAAAATTATAATTTTAAAAGCTAATGTTTAAGTTTTCACATTCTACTTTAAAATAGTTCTGCACTACAGATACACTATGTGGCCAAATGTATGCGGACACACAAGTTCCACAACATGGAAATTTAACCTCAGCAGTGCAGTGAAACACCACATACACACTAGTGAATGCACACACACTAGGGGGCAGTGAGCATGCTTGCCCAGAGCGGTGGGCAGCCCTATCCACAGCACCCCAGGGGCAGTTGGGTGTTAGGTGCCTTGCTCAAGGGCACTTTAGTCACGTACTGTCAGATGAGTGGATTGAACCGGCGACTTTCCGTTCACAAGGCTGGTTCCCTAACCTTCAGCCCATGACAGGAGCAGTGCATTTGGAGCTTCATGAAATGGGTTTCCATAGTTGACCAGATGGAAAGTCCATAAAGACTCCAGTGGCCTGGACAGGGTGCAGACCTCAACCCCCACTGAACACCTTTAGGATACTCTTTTAACTGAATGGGCACAAATTCCCTCAGACACACTCCAAAATCTTGTGGAAAGCCTCCCGAGAAGAGTGAAGGCTGTTATGGCCGCAAAGGGAGGGGGCCAACTCCATATTAACCCCTTAAAATCCCAGGATTATTACATACTAAGGCTTATTATTCTGTAACTACAGGGTGCAAACTGGTTAAGCTATTCTAAGGCTAGAGAAGTGTGTAACAAAATCACCTTTTAAAGGTTTAATGCCTATGGTTTTGGAACGAGATGTCCAACAAGCTCACGCAGGTGCAATGTATAGGTGTCCACAAACTTCTGGCCAGGTAGTGTATTTAGATCTCCTTGTTAACGTCTAAAAACCTGCAGGTCATGCATAATGTGCGTTTACATCACATCTACAACAGTAGCGTAAGTAGAACACAAAAAATGGGGGGTCCGTTAGGGGGACGACTGTTTATCTCTCAGCTGTTAACGTTAGCTAAAGTTATCTAAAGGCTGGCATTGATCACATCTGTGTTAATTAGCTGATGTCGTTACCCTCCTATGATCACAGAGTTTCTCTCCTCTTTATGCAACACCATGGGATCCTTTACCCACCCTGACGTGAAGAGCCGGTGGGCTTCTGTGCTGTTAAATGCTTTGAGAGACTCTCCAGAACAGGGAGAGGAGCTGAGTATGAGATACATATAAATGTCAGGAAAACACAAATTGGGTAGCTTTTCCGCCAGTTTAAGTGGGACCAGGAGTTCAGGGGGAAACTGTGTAAGGATCTCAGCCTATTTTATCGACTCTGTTGAGATAACATTTTTTCTCCTCCAAAGTAAGGAGAGTAATTTTAGCCGTCTTTCACTGTTTCACTGTTGAGAACTTCAACTTCTAAGCAAACATGAGTGGTCTGAACATTGTTCCCTGGCTGCATTCAGCAAAACTAGATTTGCTGATGTTCATTTTTTCGACATATCAATAAGTCCATGTCGGAGTAGATCACAGCATTATAAAGCACCTCCATGGCCTTTTCACAAAGTCTGTGCTCATTAGGAGAGCTATGGATCTGTACATACAGGCAATCAACAAGATGAAGGATGGAATAATGTGATAATAACACGTGTGAAGGGACATAAGAGTCTATTCCTCTTACATGGCTGTCAACTATGGCTATCCTCATTATCTCTCAGGAGCTGTTCTGAGAAGGATTGCTATCACTGTGCATCACAAATATAGATTATAAGCGGAGCATGGCTTTGGCTCCTGGATATAAATTAATCTTAGGTGTGGATTAAAAGGGATTTTCGGTGGAAAGTCACAAGTGTTGGTGTGATTTAGCTCAGGGATGTGCTTATTCTGTGTCTAGGCTACTAAAGTTTATATTACAGTATAGAGGCCATATATGAAACCCGTTAAATATAACCTTTTATACTGAATCCTTTCTAAAAAATTGTGTAATCATTTTCTGAGCACTGTGCTGCACAGTTTACCGCTTGTAGAACATTTGCAAAAATAAGACATACCGATCAATCACCTATATCTGTCAGCTCAAATGGCAACTTATATTATTAATAACAAACAACTTGTATAATTAACAGCAAAAACTCTCAACCATTCATTCATCTTTAACACGTTCATGCTTACCAGTAGAAGCGCTGAGAGGAGGTCAATACCCTCTGTGTCCAGCCTGAAGCCACAAATTGGAACAAAAGTGAAAAAGTCAAAGCTAAATGGCTAAATAAAGCATTTGCAAGGCAAGTATGCAGAAATAAGTTCCACCTCCTTCCCTATTATTCAAAGCTCCTTTGCGAATTCAGTAATAATGCATTCCATCAATATTAGTTTTCTGTGTTTTATGGGATGCATAGTGGATAAATGCAGTTTTGTACTTCGGCTACCTGGGAACGTGGTTTATAAGGGCCTGGGCTCTATACTGGGGGAAGAGGTAGGACTTGAACTCCTCATTAGCCGAAATCCCTGGCCAGGTCTCCTCAGTCGGGGTCCCTGGTTGAAAAGAGGAAGAATACATTATTTTCTACCTTGTACAGATGGTGATAATATCATATTCCGGCAAAGAAATATTTCTACCGCAAAGCAAATTGAACTTGCGAAACAAATAAGGCCCTTTGGGGGACTCGGGAACCTGAGTGTTCATACTGACAAGTCTTTAAAGCAAGACATTTAGGGGGGGAAAGAAAAGAGTCTAGTTGCAATGACACTTCACTCACGGAGCTCTTTTTACAGAATGTTGTAGTTGTCAAAGGTTAACCGTACCCATGAGGCGAAAGACCAGGTGCAGCTCCTCCTTGACAGTCGAGCCGGGAAACATGGGCCGCCCTGTCGCCATTTCGTACAGAATGCACCCCACGCCCCTGAACCCAAGACAAGGAACCGTCACTTTGAAGCACAATGCCACGCTCTACTTAATTCCATTATATTCTGCAAAAAAAAGCGCATTCATTCCAAAATAAACGAATAAATCTTGACATTTACACGCAGCAGGGATAATTCGCATGAAAGACTGGATTCTAATAGATTTTCTGGCTTTGGTTAAGGTGAATTTGAAGATGGTCTCTGCACCACGCTTTGATTTCTAGTCGTGGTGGAAGGCGGCCATGGGAAGTCTGTGAGCTGTAGATATCAGGAAGAGACATGCGGCTGCCGTCACACATGGATTGATTAGCCTACCGGGCTAATCCCGGAGATTACTGAAACACACGGGGCTTTTATTGAGCACTACAGTCTGAGATTTTTTAAAAAAAGAAAACGTTTGTGTCACTGAGTCAACAACTCAAGTGACCTGAGGAATAAATGTGTGTGACAAAGACGAGGCGTGACTGTAAAAAGCGAACAAGCGCTGCTCGTATGGATCCTGGAGGAAATGAGGTCTCAAAGCTAGTCAAGAGTGGAATCGTGTAGTTCAATGGTAATATGAGTCTATTTGTTCTCATTAAATGAGATGGGGCCTATGATGCCTATATGAGATGCAGCTGTTGGGCTCTCTGTGGTGCTGTGCAGAAGTCAGAAACTACCCTTTTATTCAATTTATTTCATTTCCAGTCAAAACGGCCATCAAGTAAAAGTTACTCGTTTTTCATTGTCAGAAAAAAGCAACACATATTTAACACAAAATGACACAAAAGTCTCCACACAAAGTATAACACCAATCAGTCTTTAACCCCTTAATATTCCAGGTTTATTTCATACAAAGGCTTATTATTCAGTAACTACAGGGACTTCAGTTCAAACTAATGGAGCTATTCTTAGGTTATAGATGTGTGTAATAAAACTTTGGGGCCATGGCTTGTCAAGGGGTTGATTTGCTCACTCTTTGCTTTTGTGCACCCTATTACCACTTCAGCTCTTCCATCCTTCCAATCTAAAAACCAATGTTATAGCTACACTGTTAAAAATGGGAGGTCAGCTCAACTTAAAATGATATAGTAACTGATTTCATGGCTTTTCTTGAGTTGACTCAACTTGAGGACACCAGAGTTCACACAACTCAAACTTTTTAGTTGAGTAATTTTTTGATTTTTTTTTTACTTAATTTTTTAGTTTTTCATCTCAGCGTGGTAAATAAAATGAACTTGTTTTTATACTTAACATCCCCACCAGCCAGGACTCTCTCCATCACACAATCCTGCGAGACATTTTTCCTCCTGTGTAAACACTTAGAGATGGCTGTGGCATCACTGGGGCTCAAACTCACAACCTCCTGTTGGGGTGACGGTTTAGTCCACTGCACCACTCAGGAACACATGAAGCAGCTCAGGTTTTGTGTCTACAAATGTTTAATACACTGGAGAAAATATTTATTGTTTTAACTTTAAAGTGTCGTCTCATGTGGTGCAACTGTCTAATAGTTCATCCCAACATCAGGAGGTTGTGAGTTTGAATCCCAGCAATACCACGGCTGTCCATATCCAAACACCCAAGAGGAAAATATGCCAGATGGGGCTGTGTGATAGATGGAGCGCCAGCTAGTGGGGAAACTGAGTAAAGAATACAAATTCAGTTTTGTTTATCTAACTGAGATGCAGAGCTGGAAACAGTAGCTGGGAGGATTTTTGACTCGAATAAGAAGTTTGAGTTGGGTGAACTCTGGTGTCCTCAAGTTGAGTCAACTCAAGAAAAGCCATGTAATCAGTTACTATATCAGTTTAAGTTTTTTTACAGTGTACAAGGTTGTTTATTTTCAGAAGATATTTCTGTAGAGATTAGACATATTTTATAATCCACTTGCATAAGGAAGGGGAAAGGAAAATAAGTGGAAAACAGAAAAGAATTTTCCACACCTGGAGTTCAAAAAACGATTGAAAGATACAGAGAAAATGGGGCTCCTAACGACCACCTGGAAGAGCTGGTAGACACCAAAACTTCAGATAAACAGCACTTAAAGCTTTCATCTTTAGAAGATGGGAGAGAATCAAGCTCCACTTTTGCTTCAGATCACAAGTGTTTCTGTCCATCCTTCCATTGCAAGAAGACAACATAACACTATGAGTCTGAAAGGATGTGTAGCTGTCAAAAAGCTGTTGCTAAGAAAAAAAGACTTTCTTAAAGAAAAAGAGGACAATTTGAACAACAAAACTGGACATTTGAGATGTGGAGTGACATTTTACGGTCTGACTAGTCTAAATTTGTATTTGGGATTGTGAGAAACAGAAAATGCAACCAACTTCCTGAAGGTGTTTACAGTGAGTTTGAGAAAAAATCCCTGCAGATTTCTGATAAAAAACTGAAAGCAAGTCTCTGAAGAACAATGGAAGCTGTAATGAAAGAAAAGCGTGGACACACTTTACATTTAGTTATTGAGAATTCCCAATATATGTCTGTTAAATATGTGTTTTGTACCTTTTTCCTGATGAATAAATGAAATGAATAACTCATACTTAGTATCCATATTGACTGGAATTCAAATGAATGGGATTGTGGTCTCGGCTGTCTGGACAGTACTGATATGTATATAAAAGCTTTTTCTCCTATGACTATTCCTGTAAAGGTGTGCAGTGCCTCCTAGCAGGTGACGTGTAGATCAGCAGGTGCTCACCACATGTCTATAGGTGTCGAGTACTCTGTAGAACCTAGCAGAACATCAGGGGGCCGGTACCACAAAGTCACCACCTCGTTGGAGTAGGTTTTTGTCGGGACGGATTTCGCTCTCGCCAGGCCTAACGAGCCAGAGAGGGATATGAAACATTCTTCAGCCGGGAAACAAATGTTGCTTGGTAACCCAGTAATTGGCCCAGTGTCATCTTGAGATTTATGTAGTATGAAAGTTCTAAAGCATGCTGTTGCTGAGGGGAATAGAATAAGGATCACTGCTATTCCGTGTGAAACCAGCCAAAGTAAAGCCGCGCTGGCGTAATCTGCTGAAAGAGTCTCACCAAAGTCAGCCAGCTTGAGTTCTCCCTTTTCATTGATGAGCAAGTTCTGTGGCTTGAGGTCCCTGTGTAGAATCTTTCTCTTGTGACAGTAGGATAAACCGCGGAGAAGCTGGAACATAAATATCTAGAGAGAAAAAGAGAGAGAGACAGGGGAAAAAAGGGGGGAAGGGGGAACGGCATAAACTACACGAATTATTAGGAGGAATTAATGTGGAAATTGCTTTTTTTTTTGGACCGTGGGGAGTGATAGATGGTCTCCAAGGCACCTTCACATTGTGCATGCTCATGAGGTTTCCACAGTTGTCAAGGTACTGCTTCAAATCACTATCCTGGAAAAAAAAAAGAATACATAATGAGAACATAATGTCTGCCGGTACTTTAAGCGACGATGCTTTATTTGGCATCGCCTCGAGCTTTTCCAGCAAATGTAGATTGCATTCTGTGAAAACAAATGTCTGTGCAAGCAAGTCTTACCAAATACTCAAAGACCAGAGTGAGACAGCGGTCAGTGTGAATGATGTCATGCAGAGTAACAATGTTGGCATGTTTCAGGTTCTTCAGGAGCGAAACTGTAGCAACACAGAAAAGACTGTAAATCTGAATTCTGAATGTCGGACCATTCCGCTTTTGCATCAGCCTCTCAGAATCAGTACTACATTCTGCATCATTCTAGTGCTGCAGCTCTCATTCATGTGCAGCTGTGGCATAAGATCTCCCTTCCCTATATCTGGGCAGTTTTGCAGCATGCCCACTGGGGGGCAGCCTTGATTCATGTCAAGCTCCCTCCTCACCAATTCCTGTCACGTACACATTCCCTCATTTATGGGGAGAGATTCAGGCCCGGGGGACAGGAAGCCTGCAGCTCACCAGTCTAGGATTTGTACTCCTGGCTACAATCTGGAGTTTTAACAACCGAGGAGCTTAAAAATCGACAGTTATTCTGGGGTAGAGAGGCGTCTCAGAGAAGGACACTACCTTCCCTGATGGCAGTGCATGGGGCTCCTTCTTCATGCTCTAGCCGGATCTCTTTCAGGGCCACCAGATTTTCTGTCAGCTTGCTGCGCCCCTTGAATACTGTAGCATAAGTACCCTGTAGCAGAAATAAAGATAACATGTTTGCCACTGAGATTCTGCAACAGTAAGAAGATGATTTCAATGGAACCCTCTTAAACCAGACTCTTCTTACCAGATTTGCACCAGACATGTTGTTCACATCAAATGTAGCATGCATTAAAAATGGAAGTGGTTGGAAATAAGGATAAAATATTGTTGTTACACTCAGAAATAAAGGTGTGGGGCGGCCCCCCCTTTTGACACCGGGGTGATACCATCAAGGTACATCTCAGTACCTTTATTCAGGGAACATAACTGTACCATAATCCATTGAAATCATATTTTCTAAGCTGTACTGACTCCACACACCCCGTCTCGTCTCCAGGCTTTTATTTTACTGTTCTGTTTTAAAACATTAATGAAAAGCTACAAAAACGAACTTTTCACCTGGAAAAACTTATTTAAGGTTCACAAACAGACCTTAAAACCACTGTTGTACCTTTGAGGGAACGTTTACATTGTTTGTACCTTGACGAACGAATAACGTACCTGCACAGAACCTTTATTTCTAACAGTGTAGAGTCAGAATTTGAGATACAGTCACTGCAGTGATAAACATCGCTCAGCCATAACATTAAAACGACCGTTCATCCATTTTATCAGCTCCACTTACTATATAGGTGCACTTTGTAGTTCTACAGTTACAGACTGTAGTCCATCTGTTGCTCTTTCTTTATTAGCCCCCTTTCACCACTGATAAAATGGACAAAGTGTAGAAACAAGTTAGTTTTAATGTTATGGCTGATAGGTGCAGCTGAGCGAAGGAACGAGAGAGAGAGAGAGAGAGAGTGAGAGAGACAGACTGATGAGGTACTTAGAAGAAAAGGGCAGATTAATTCTCATTAATTCTAGTCATTTGGGCTTTCAGCTCATGACCCTTGCTGAACCACGAGCAGCACGGCCTGCTTTGCCAAAAGCGAAAGCACACAAGGTTTCATTAAAAAATAAACGTATAATACATTAAAGCCTTCGCTCGGATTTGGTATTCACTTTGGTACGCCTCTGCTTGTTATCAGCTGTGTGAGGCTGTCCATGTCTGATTTTCCAGACAATCCTTTTTTTAGTAAAGCAGCCGTGAACGAGGGTATTCCTCCAGGCTGTGCACAGGACATTATTTTTCACGCTTCATAGTGTATGTTTTCTTGCAGCTAATGGAAAATTGACAGGTTCGGTGTAGCGCAGTTTGGAGAATATCAGAGATTGATGAGCTTTCGTGGTACCAAAGTGGCTCATATTGGGTCAGAATCAACACACCATAACAATAAAAATACTGAGATTTGCTGTAAGTCTGCGTGAATCGCTACTTTTTTTGGTTCAGCCCTTCTTGACGTTGTTTGCATAATAAAATGAGATCAGCTTTGATTTGGCAAAAGCCTTGAGAGTGAAATGATTCAACCCGCTGTAACCTAAAAACATGTGAGGACTCACCTCTCCCAGTTTGCCTAGTTTCACATAGGTCTCCAGCTTCCCGAAACCGATGTCAGACTGAAAATGAAAGACACACATTGGTGTACTTTGGGTTATGAGAACGCTTGATATGTGTTTATTTATCTATCTATTTATCTATTTAAAAATACCACTCAAACATATTTGTCAGTTTCTGTAGCTGAGTTGTAAATCATTTTGGAATCAATGTGAGATACTGGAATTTGACTGGAATCAAGCATGTGATCTGTTTCAATATACATACATACATACATCATCTAAACCGCTTATCCTTCTGGGTCTGTTTCAATATCATTTACAAAAATTGCTCATTATTAATTATTACACACAGCACTGTGAAAAAGTATTGACACCCTCCTTCTTTCATTTCATTGACAGTCGAAGCGGCCATTAAGTACAAGTTGTTCAATTCTCAGTGTCGACAAACATTTTTAGCAGAAAATGACACAAAAGCATTAACAATTAAATAGAATAAAATCTCATTAAGAATTTAGTGTGTCCACTATTTGCCTCTATCAGAGCATCTTTTCTTTATAAGAGACTAGTTTGGTCGCATTTTCTGCTTCTCACGATCCAAGTAATCCAAAAACAATTAATGACGGTGAGATCTGGACTCTGGGGCGGTCAGTTCATTTTTCTGAGACTACATGTTCTTCATTTGATTAGCAATTTTTCATCTTTCTTTTTCTTAGTAAGGGCTTCTTGACAGCTACACATCCTTTCAGACTCATAGTGTTGGGTCTCACAGTGGAAGGATGGACAGAAACACCTATGGCTGCTTTCAGATGTTGTATAGTGTAGTGGGTAACGCCTCTGGCTTCTATGCTGTAGACTGGGGTTCAATCCTCAGTGAGCACCCTACACTATACCAATAAGAGTCCTTGGGGAAGACTCCTAACACTACCTTCACCTACCTATTTAAAATGATTAAAACCGCAAGTCACTCTGAATAGGAGTGTCTGCCAAATGCCATAAATAAATGTAAGCAAGAGTGAAGCTTGCTTTTCTCTGAAAGCTTTAAATGCTGTTTATCTGATGGGGACAGATTTGCAGGCCCACCAGGTTTTGAGCCCCATTTTTCTCTGGATTTTATAGATCATCAGCTTGTTTTACCATCTTCCTTTGACTTCTCTCCTCCTTATTCAGCTGAATGACCTAATATCTAATGTCCTCCTGAAAAATGAATGACTCATACCTAATGGCCGTTTTGATGTTTTGACTGCGGTAAACAACTGACCAGTGAGGCTCGCCTGGACATGCGGCTAAGCGGTTTGCAGGGCTGTGGGCTCTCCATCTGCAGCTTCTTCAGAAACTCCGGTGGCAGGCGAATGTCCATGGGCAGAGACATCCGCTTACTGACGTCCTACACAGAGAAACACCCGCGCACGGCAACAAATGCAGACAGCTAAACGTGCAACAGAGGCATCAGGTGTTCAGTACAGAACGTCAAGGTGAATTTGACAGCTTTGAACGGTGGAACGTAAAGACAAAAGATAAAGTCTCCTGCATACTGTGACACGATTCATGGTTAGACTCCGTCTTACTTGTCCTTCAGCGCCGAACTCGGGGCAGCAAAGAAGACTGTCACATTCTGAAGGGCATGACTAAGTATGCAAAATTGCTTGGATGAGAATTCTTGAAAAATGTCTTATAATGCTGGCAATGAAATCATACTGTGAAAAATTACCACACTTACAAGCGTACGTTGGAGGAACTAATTCATTTGCTGTGAGTGAAGGACTGAATTCTGAGGATTTGTGCCCTTCTGCCTCTTAAGGAGGTTTATGTGGTGGCACAATAAAACTATCAAGCAATTTAAAGGAGAGCAAGGCTTTTTCCACTCTTTCTCTCCCCAGCACTTTTCAGCCCAGCCCCTGGGACCGAAATAAGGGTGCATAGTGCAGATAAAAGGTTCGAGAGAGCAGAAAGGAACCCAATGGATTTGAAAATGGAGAGGGCATTCACTCCAATTTCCCTCCTTGAGATACATGGCTGCCGAACACAAGGGCTGACAGCGGGGCTTGGGAGGACTCCGAATGTGAAGTCTCTGCTGTGATATGGGACCCGACTTAAAAATAACCCGTCGGCTGCGTTTAGCCAAAGCCTCCATCTTTTCGCCAGGCCTTCTGGCAGAAGTGACACGGAGGAGAGGGCCGTAATGCGAGGCCGGTATTTGTCCTTCACACACAATCAGGGCTTAGGGGACAGGCGAGTAATGGTGGGTTGGGAGAGAGGGGAAGACGAGGAGGAGGAGGATGATGATGGTGGTGGCTGCCGCTGCTGAGGGAGCCTTTGATTAATCTGTTATTCCCCCTCGGGGGTCTATTTTGTGGGAGGTTGTTTGGGTTTGTTTGTTTCCAACAAGATGAAAGTCACCTCCAGAAAGGTGCTGATATTTACGACAGCTCTTGGGCTGTTTGGCTTGTCATGTCTATCATGAATGGTCCAAACTCATGTATGCTGAATGCTCATTTGGATGCCATCAATTCAGTGTTACTAATGGTTCTTGCATTGTGTCTTTAAATAACATCATACAGGTCAGTTCACGCACATTATATGAATGGGCATCTATTGTACCTCAGGATCACTTCTATTAAGACCTATGCATTATGCATGGACACTAATTTAAGAGTCTTTTTACACATGTAGCACACAGGAAGCAGTTTTTTTTGCTTTGTAGTAGACATGTGGCACTAACCTCCATAGAGAAGCGACGGTGCTGGACCTTGTTGCGGTAGTGGAGCTGAGTAGGAGACGGGGCCTGGTGGTCTGAGGCCAGCGGACTGGGCTCCGGGTGTAAGCTGTGCAGGCCCAGGCTGTTTGGTACCATATCTGTGGAAATACAACCCTTTATCTGAGTTGGCTCATACATTCATCTTTTTCTTAAGGCCAATGGAGGTTGTGAAGTCTCCGTGGCTTTGGTCACTGGAATTAAACATCTGTTTCTTTGCGGTACAACAACTGGCCTCCCAGTTGAAGCAAATCCTAATTTGGACTACATTTTACCTGGCAGGCTGGAGCATCATCGTAAGCCAAAGTACAAATTGGTGGCACTACAGCATCTGACTTTAAATAAACAACAGTGCTGCCTTGACTCGTGATGTGGAACCATTCATTGATGTGTGAATTATTACCATTATGAGGGATGAAGTTAAAATGAACTTCAGAATCCCAACAATCCAGTTCAATCTGATCCAAATTGAGCAGATGACATGCCCGCCCCTCTCAGATTGTCTGCTAACTCAATAAATATGAGGTCAACGTTGCCATATGCTGGTGAAGGGGGCTCCCATTAATCAAGAGAGCCACAATTACGAGACTCGACGCAATTAGTCCTCACTGCGCCGAGTTTCACGCATTTGTGGTGTGGCTATCTAAATGCATGTCAATCCAGGCCACCCCAATTAATACATTCTGTGTCAACAGACTGTCAGCACAAATCTAATTACGCCCCTATAAACCACACCTGATGTGAGCCACCAACAGCGTGCCCGACCTCTGCGTGAATGCCCGCCAAAGCCAGCCGCCAGCCTGGTGTTCTTGCCGGCTGGCCCATGCCTGGTCCCGCTTCTTTTTTTTTTATAGGTGAGAGCGAAAATCAAATGGCTTTTCTGCTCCATCAGTTCAATTTGGACAAGGGGGCTTGAAGGGCCTCGAGAGGCACCGTGGCGGGAGCCCCCGGTCCATTTCACAGCAGCGGAGCGGCATAATTGAGATCCACCTCATTATCGGGGCGAGGCCGGCTGCTGAATGAGAATTGGCCGCCAAGCACATCTTTTCTCATCTGCTGGGCTCATCTTCCCCAGGCCCCGGAGTAGAATCTCTATCTGGACCATTCGGGGTGGAACGGAGCAAAAGGCCCCAGCTGTTGGAGAAGGTCATCAACACGGGTTTTACCCTGAGTTTTGTTACAGTGTGAGTGATGATCACAGCAGCTGTTTGGAGAGTCTGGTGATCTTAGTGGGTCATTGCTGTAGCAATGCCCTGCTCAATATCACCAGATCATTTGGTGCCTCCCTAATGTACTACAGATCACATTCAGTTTTGCACCGAATGCTTAAACCTAAAACAAAAGTGATGAAACGTGATATTGATTGGAAAGTTCCTGTCTCTAGATTTGGGCAGGAGTAGCCCACCCTCTTTACGAAGGACGATGGAATGGAGTGAATTTCCATCCTGAGAATATGGCAGCGACATGGTCAGAATAGAGTACTCATGTATTTGTTTATTGGTATTCAGGTAACTTTTAGTTTTCTGCAGCTTTTTCTCTTTTTTTTCCAAGCCTAAACTACATTTTGCCTGTTTATTATTAATAACTAGTTAATAACTAGCATGACTTCAGATATTTTAAAGTCAACAGCTATGTGATGAAAGCTGAGTCAACTTATCAATGATGATGTCATGAACAAAACCAAAGGAGAAGGGTATGCTTTGCAACAAATGACGTTAAAAATCCAGCTTTAAAAATCTGTGATGACCCCAAACACCACAGGTCAGTAAAGTGTGACGCACAGCCCTTGAATATCACCAAATTGAATCCAACTTAAGCTTTGGCTTCACTACACGACTTTTAAAGTCTGAACAGCTTATAAAAGACTGGGTGTCTCATACTATCTGACTGTTTTTTTCTGATTTTTTGGGGCGACTGAAATATTGGAGATCACACACTAAACGATTAGGGATCACACACTACTCAACTTCTAAGCTGTTGCTGAACCGAACAGAACACATTCTCCAGTTACTAGGAGACCCAAATAAACAAACCTGGAGCTCCTGCTGCTGTTTTCTCTGCCGTTTGCGCCGACACAGTAAAGAAGCAGCAGGTAAACATGTTTAAATGAGGATCAGGGATTTAAAAATGTGATCAGTTCGGTATTTTTAGAGTTTTAAATGTACATAAACTCAATTCTGCCTTAAACTTCATTAAAAAGCTTCGCTCCACACGTGAGAGACTTTTCACCATTTTTCTTTGTTTACTTGCTGTTATTTCTTCATTCGTGCTCTTAGTTCTCATTGGCTGTTGCAGGAGTCTGTTCAGATTGAGTCGTTGACAAGTTTACACTAGATTACAGTCAGAGTCGGGTCGAAGAAATTAAACGTTTGACAAACTCCGACTGGTCAGAAACGCAGCCAGGAGGCCAAAAGTCTCTCCAACTGTCGACTCCGACTGACCCAAAAATCTGCAGACTAGAGCCGACCAGCTCAGACTCAGCCAGACTGAGAACCGGGGCTAAAATCGGGGCAAAAGTCGTGTAGTGCAACCCCGGCTTTAGGCTCACCCAAGGCGACCTCGCTGACTCACTCAACTGTGACGGAGGTCCAGAGCCAGAGAAATTGAACACACCGTAACTCGGTGACAATATGAGTAACTGACTTCAAACTTTCCAGATTTACAGGCCATTATGCCACCTCTCCCACAACACACGACGTTTTATTGTAGTCTTCGGGAAACTGGAGATAATGAAGTTCAGAGTCTGATATGTGAAGTACTGTAGATCAGTGGAGAAATGTTAGGAAAACGCGCCACAGGCAGAGCGTGATGTGCCCTTTCCTACAAGCTCTGGATCTCATTGCTAGCCTTCAGGAAACTGGAGATAAGGACCCTGAAATCACCAGGCTCCTCACCTGTCTTCTCTGAAACATCTATGTCATTAGTGTTATAGTTAGCTGACTAGTCTGTGCCACTCCTATTAATAACATCTATGGAATATGTTTAAAATAGGCAAATTATAGCTAGTTTAGTTAAATACATCATACATTTATGCTAACTATAAACCTCAGCTGAGAGCACAACAAACTGCACTGCTTTCCACATGGCCTTTAACCCTTGTGTTGTGTTGATGTGTTTATTACTCAGTGGTCTGGTGGACCCACCACATTATTGCTTTTAAATCGATACAGCCATAATGATTTATGTGAAAACACCAGATGTTTAAAATATCACAAGTGCCCAGCGTAGGGTTCTCCTTTAGCAGCTGTAGCCAGTCAGCAGCCTGTCCATGTTGTCCACCCTCACACACCCACACACATATACAAACACATACACACACAGACACACACACACACACTAACAGCAGGCCATGTAGGAGGAGAACAGAGTGAAAAGATGCCTCGGTATTGTACATATATGCTCAGTGAGAAATTCATAATAACATGACTTATAACATAAAAGCTGTAGCCTACTTGAATAGGATGACTACAGTCATGGCCTCTATAGCAATATACATATATATAGCAGTATACACTACTGTCGTTGCTGATTGGATGAATTTTAAACTCCAGGAACGAACATAATTAAAATGTTGTTTAATCATAAAACATAAATATTATTGTTTTTCTGGATGAGAATGAGTCTTTGAGTACTAACGAGTATTCAAAGCCTGTAAATTTCTGTTCAGGCCAGCCCGATATGAATCTCTCAAACACCTCAAGCTTCTGCTGAGCATCAAACCCAATCTCATCTGGTCCGTGATGTGACAGCGTGACCCCCAACGCCTCAGTCCTACTGTGTCTCTCAACGCTGCCTAACAGCTCTGATGAAAGGTAGAGATGACCACCTGCATTGGGCTCAAATGGCCACGCTGAGCTGGGCCACAGCACCACGTTCCGACTGGGCAAATGAAGCCGAGGGATGGATCTGATACGGCTTTGATATCTTCAAAGCTGGACCTGCTGTGGGAAATGTTCATTTGTGACATGAGTGGGCGAGCACAGAGAGAGAGAGAGTGGGAGACGGTAGACAAATGGGCAGTCGGGTCACGGGGGGCGGTGGGGGTGGTGGGGTGAAATGGGCTCTGCCTCCGATCTTCTGAGGAAACAAATATCCAGGGAAAGTCAAGAAGAACAGCCAAAGTGGGATTCATAAATTGTAATTATTATGAATGTGCGCAAAGAGGGCCAAAGTGTACCCCAGCTGTTCTAGAACCAAGATGTTCTGTCTGGTAGGTAGGGAAGCCCTACTTGCATAGATATTTAGACAAGAAAGATCATTAAACAGCTTTCTGGAAAAAAAGACCACCATTACTGTCTGTGACTAACAGAATAAATTCGCTAGTGCGCAGGTTAAGGCATAACTCAATTGAAAACCCCCCAACAGAACCAACCTTTGTGGCTTTTCTTTGTTTTTGCGGCTCCTCTTTATCATCTTCTGTTTCTGTTTCTATTTTTTTTCCCCAAATAGGAGTACAAAGGATCACTAATGCCTCTTTATTTTATTTCACTAAGAGCCTTGAAAGCATGACGGGACCTCGCTGGCTGATCAAAAGGCTTCCATCGCCCCCTCTCTCCATGCTTAATATGACTAATACTCGGCCCTGCAGAGCTCTTTATTTGGTAATATTGAGGATCCCCATTAAGCGGCCAAATTGTGCAGATGATTCACAGATTCTCTCCAGCGATATCTGACGTTTCAGGTATTAAGCGCAGCCTAGCCTCCACATACTCCAAAACTCCTTTATTTGAGTGATTTTTCTTTATTAGAGGTTGTGAGTAATGGGATTATGACTGCACAGCCTCTCTAGTCAGTCAAATGGAGCAGCAGAATAGCCTGTGGAGAGGGCAGGCTCAGCAACTGTGGAGTCCGTTACTACGTACCGAACGTGCTGCATCTGTTGGACGTCCTCTGAATGAGCGCTGACCATGTTACTAGATGCTGTCTACACCTTTTCAGATCACTCCTCGAGGGCCTTTGAAGGCGATCTCAATGCGGGGAGTTGCAGCTGCGCTTGATCAAGTTTGCCATTTATTTCCACACGTTTTGGCTTCCCCTCTGATCAACAGCTACGGAGTTCCTTTTCATCGCCGGCCGTCACGGATCTGAACGTGTCGCCGATGTTAAAATGCATTCTGCCATTTAATTGCTAGTTGCCATGGTGACGCGGACCGTTAACAAAGGCAACAGAGGGATGTAGATAACAAGAGAGTTGTTCAGTCTCTCAGGTAGCCATCTGAATCATCAATATTTATATCTCCTCCTCCCTTTCAGCAGATTTGTAATTCAATACGCCTCCCCACACACACGTTCACATGCGTGCACACAGACACACACACCCGCTGTGTTCCATTCTAGCTCTTTCTGGTCTCTCTTCATTGATCCATCCATCTCGTCTCTCGCGCACACGCGTCTGACCTTTCGGTCTCTCTTAACCAGGCAGAATGTTGTTCTGCTCTCTCAAGACAGTCCAAACTGGGGAAAGGCGCTTGTTCCCTGGCCCTCACAGCTTAATAGTGGGGGGAGAGAGAGACAGAGAGACAGAGAGAGAACCTGGGAGGATTGCATAGCATTCATTCTCATTAATATTCTGAGGTAGACGAGGGAGAGCTGTAGATCTGCTCTTTTTCACGCGCGGCATAAAGGGGAGAGACAGAGCGAGAGAGAGAGAGAGAAGCGAGGGAGGGTGGGCTTTAGCTCCTTCATTTGCCGATATGAAAAGCGGAGGCCCTATCCAGGCTCATCATTTAAATATCACAGCAGCCGCGAGCACTTTGATCTCCCTGGCGGTAATTGGGGTCATCACAGGCAAGTCATCTCTCTCTTTCTCTCTCCCTCGCTCTGTATCTCTCTCTCTCTTTTCTCTCTTTCAGCTGCAAATTGTCACATCTCCTTTAACTCCACACCTCTGCTCCCTCCCCCCCCCCTCCCCCTATGCTGTTTGTCTATATTTAAAACATAGACACAAACACAGAATCACATACATGCAGTCCTCCAGCGACCCGCCAATCATATCTTGGCAAGTGAGAAAGTAGTTCATACATCTAATTTCTCTTTAAGAGATTGTTGTGAAGTGTTTTAAGACTATTCGACCTGTTTTTTAGACATATTTACATATTTCTTTAAAGTGCAGATGATATATCGATATCAGGCCGATATCAGCAGAAAAATCCTAAAAGGAAATGAGAGGGAAAAAAGAATGAATCCAATCCAGTGATGGAACAAATCTGGCCTTAAATATGAGCCCAAGCACTGCACAAAGGCTACGTTCACACAGCAGGTAAAAGCTGCCCAAATCTGATTTTCTCACCAAATCCGATTTTTTTTTTTTGGCTGTTCACATTGTCTTTTAAATGTGGTTTATATGCGACATCAGTCTGAACAGATCAGCTCCTAAACTGACCCACATGCACAAAAGAAAAACACATCACGTTGCTTCACGTGGCTCATCCAGAGGTACAGTCCTGACCGTGAAGGAACGCCAGTCACTCCCAGAGGGTTCAGTTTCATCTTCGCCAGCATCACAGGAGCCATCATGAAGCTTCACTGACTGACAGCTGGGCTCATCACCCAGAATGTGTTCGAGCCATAAAAAGGGCGCGGTCACTTCTTTGGTTCGTTTCCTCGGATTCTTCAAACTTTGCTTTCAGACTTTTATCTGTTCTTTGATGCTGCAGCATCGTTCCCCTGCGGCCGCGTTCGGACATTTCTTTAGAAATCTCTTCAAACACGGAGGGTTTTGATACGTCTCTTCTCATTTTTTGCAAAGAAAAATGCAGCACAAAATTATGACTAATGTGGAGTTGGATTGATGTAAAAGCCGTATGAATTCCGATCTGGCTGTTCAGACTGAGTCACATTACTGTACATCAGATACGTATCGGATTTCAGTACCACATATGAAAATGTCAGATTCAGTGTGTTTATCTGTTCACATTGACACACAGACACACATCTGTGTCACATATGGAGAAAAAGATCTGATTTGGGCCACTTTTACCTGCTGTGTGAACAAAGCCATTGAGTTCACATTCAGGTCCTATTCTGGGCTAGTTCTGGGGGGGAGGGGCTCATTATCACTGGTTTGCTTTCACACACAAGAATTCCATACATCGCTTTTCTGAAAATGTTAAGCTGTAGCTTCATCCTTTTCCTGTTTTATTATTATTTTCCTTGGATACTACCCTTCTCAACAAGAGAGTTCTTATAGTTGTGTTCATTTGTGCTTGAAAGCCATCTTTGCACCCTATATCTATGAGGCATTCTGCCTCCTTCGCTGTCTACGACAGTCCTTTCCCCACCATCAGTCTGAAACGGGAAGTGACGTGGTAAGTTGAAGCAGTCACGGTTCAAAAGGACACAAAAGCTTCCACACTAGGAACACCAGACCACCGATTTCAGGAGGACCAGAGATCGGTTGTCTGGACCACCCTGGGCTTGAAAACAGCTTTCACACTTGACCAAACGTACCAAACTCACAGAGCAAGTTCTATTTTTCAACATATAACACTGGATTCATCTGGAATTCAACAATGATATGTTTCGCATTCGTAAATCGCCAAATAATCAGCGTCTGGTTTATTTCACCACCGACAGCAAAAGTTGGGAAAACTGAACTCTTGATGGATTGTTACGATTACAACTACGGTCTGTGGACTGTTGCTGATGGTGGTGCCAAAATCTGCTGTAGTGGCTTTATTAAAAACTATGCAGTATGCAGTTCAGTTCATCAGTCCAGAATACAGCCAACAGCATTTACACCTGCTTTGAAAAGGTGGAGGGAAATCGATACAAAACCAGGCGCTGCCAGTTGCTCGAACTTTAGGAAATGCAGCAGAATTTAAAATCAGTTGCACTTCTAATATTTGGACCCACTTTGTGTGTGACCTTCCCACATTTTGCTCAGCCTACCCTGACAAGAAGCACATGCGTGAGGAAGAGGCCATGCAAACAGCTCATACACTGCACAATTAGGCATGTGCACCAGTGTTGTGCATAACAACCAGGTAGAATTCACCCAGTTTGCACCTAAAACAAACAGACTGCAAAAGACAGTGTGCATTAAATTGGGTCCAGTTACTAGTGTATTTGTTTTTTGGGCGGAAGTAAAGTTTCAATTTAATCTCACTTTAAAGCTTAGGAGTTTTCAAAAAATATGAAAAATTGATACTGTGTGATCACTAGATATCATCAAACAGGTAAAATCATCTGCCAACTTCACTGGACAGCATTTCTTAAAACAGGTCAGAATGTCTACAAATGGGTTGAATACCCTTCAAATATTCTAACCACCTTCTCATAATGAGATTTAAGATAACGTCACATGTCACTTTTCAGTGGACGCAGGCAGCAGGACGATGCTTCTCACTGACCTTCACCGACGCTTGTCTTTTTTTATCAAATCTGAATAAAAGTGCTACTCTACAACCAGCTCCCTCTTGACCGTGCTAATAACGATCTGAAAGGTGAAAGCTGATCCTAGATCAGCGTTCTTTCTCCGAGAAGTGTAACAGGCATGACCTAGTATGTACAATATCTTGCTGTGAGCGGTGAAACACCTTGGTGCAGACAGTAGACGGCCTGCTCAGAAAAGGACAATTCAATAACTGGGCCACCGAGAGTCAATTCTTCTTTTTTTATATGTCTTGGCCCCCTGGTGAAAGAGGGGCTGGGGGGCAGAGGGCCGTGCTGAGGAGAGATGGGAGCACATTTATGGGTTATAAATGTGAAGCTAACGTTCGTGATTTAAAAAGTTCACTCAGTGCTGTAACAAACAGGGCCGCCTACGGTTGGTTCACTGTAAGAAAACTGAAACTGCAGTGAAAAATGATAATGATGGAGCAGCTCCTGACTGTGTTATTGTAGCTTTGACTTCCGCGTGTGCTCGTTGCGTCTGTAAGAGGTCTGAGACAAAAGACTTAAAGAAACAAAGGAATAAACATATGGCAAATTCTTTGAAGCTGCAAAAATGGTGGATGTTTGGGGAGAATAGAAAGAGATGAGAGAGAAAGCCATGGAGAAGGGGGGCCATCGTCAGCTCTTCATTGCCTCCACATTTCTAGCCGTCCTATTTCTAGCCGGCCGTTGAGATCTGGATCCGTTCTCTGTATGGGTCACTTAGCATCATTTATCTGCCCCAGCATGAGGCAACGGAGACAAGCTTTCCTCTACGTCAAATATGAATTTTTCAACCTTGTGTCTCTATAGACGTTAATCCACTTCAGCTAGCTTGAGTAATACAGTTTGAGCCTCTTGTTAGCAGAGCTAGCCTTTGATGTTGTGTGGGTGGTACATGCAGGTTTCATATCGCAGACTGAAAGCCCTTCAATTGAGACTTAAGCCAAGGCCGCTGAACGACTTTGATGTTGGAGAGAGTACAAGGCAAAGGGAGGAATCCCTGGGGAGGTGAACAGGGACCCCAATTGTGCCCTACTCCGATCATCTGCTCCGTGCTAACCGCCAAAGCATCCCCCTTTGGGACTTGGAAACCACTATACACTCATAATATTAGGAAGTCCCTCTGGCACTGAGCAAAGTGATAATTAGGGTCTTTGTGGTGCTACAGGTGGGCCCCCATGGAGTAATCCTGCATCGATTTGGGCTGTCTCACTGGGAATGGTCCTGTCAGATACAGGGCTAAGTTGGTGAGCTGAGTGTCTTGATGGTTCCGCCCTCTGGGCCCTAAATTGATTAGTCAGGTAGTTAAGCTATCAATGTTCCTTAAGGAATCTATTAGCGTCGGAACATGGGAGGCTAAATATATACTCAGTCCTGGGTTTGATCTTCTTCTCTGATGAGAATGTTGTCTTTGATTTTGGCCAAATTAGTTCAGCCTGGCTTTAATGTAGAGATGCATTTAATGTATTTATTAGTATTTATTAGTCTTTTCCTGCGATGGAGTTTCATTTGCATTCATATCTCTTCGGTTAAGCAGTCTGGTGCAGCACATTTGTAGACCATCTTTCATTTGAAATGCGAGCACATTTCATTCACGCCTGGCTGGAAGGCTTGATAGCACTTTACAACAGCTGGTAATTACTGCAATGTGAGAGAGAGACACACACAAAACGAGGTGCTCTTTTTCTAGTACAAAAATTAAGGCCCACTTGCTCAGGGAATTGGTCATTCAGCCCTAATATTCTTATGAAAAACTCATAACTTTTTGTGTATGTGTGCGCGCTTGCAAATGAAGTTATTTCTATGTGGAATCCTGCTCCTCTGTCACGATGCGGGAGCTACTTCCGAGACATTACCGTTAAAAATGTCTTGCATCTTTCTGGGGATCAGAAAACACTTGTTAACAAAGTAATGGGCTACAACATTTGCATGATTGCTCAATCATGAGTTTTTCTCTATAGAGAATTGCTATGTTGCGACATGAACTGGCAATGCATCGGCGATGTAATGAGAATTAAAGCAGACACTCAGACAGGCAGACTAATATGAAACATCAGTTCCCTAAAGTGAATCTTGGCGCCACCCTAACCGAATGCAGCGCTAACCCTACAGTAATTGAGTTCTGATAATCTACGTTACTGGTGAACAAATTGAACTGATATATCTCATAACTCAGGTCACTTTCCGGCATCCGTTTTCTCCCTGACCCAGTCTTTGCAGACTTTTTCCTTCTCCACGCCTGGCTTGGACCTTAATTTTCAGCTCGAGGGTAGGAGAGAATATTAATATGGTGAAGGCACTCCTGTAGCAGCCCTCCCTCTCCTTCCCCTGTTTCCTCTTCCACCGCCCAGACCCCGTCCTCCTCCAGCTGTCTCCATCAGCGTTGTCTCTCTGGAGGGCGTGGAGGCAGGAGCGTGCCACCTCCAGCAGCCAATCGGAGTGGCGCTTCATCATTGGGGGGAATCTCAGGCCCGGTAGAAGCAGCTGCCGCTGGCTGACAGCTGAGGAATCTGAACGCTCCCCAAACAAATGTTCTGTTCACATCATGCGCCCAGGCCCAAATCCCACTCCAATTCCAAACCGTGGCTCGGGGAATTGGGGAGAGACTCATTGCTTGCTGCTGCTCCTCAGCCTGATCTGTGTGGAATGTTCATCTCAAAGTTCCTGTGATAGACTTTCTCTCTTTTGTCATCAGCTGTGTTTACATGCAATGATTTTTGCCAATCCGATTGAATTCATTCCGATTATAGATTAAGACTGAGGTGTTTATCCGCTCACTCTACTCGACAATCTGATGAAAATCTCTGTTTACATGCTCATGACAAGTTATCAGATCCAAAATTATGCACATCGCTGCTGTTGGAACAAAACCTCGTATCTCCAAAATAGTAACTTTACGGGAGAAGGAAAAAACACACTTTACTTTTAATGTAAGTCAATGGAACCAGACTTTTTTCCAAGTCTTTTTGGGCTGTTTCCTTTGATCCAATCATCATGGAGTTTACACACAATGTAAAGAGCAGCAGGCATTTTCAAATTATGTCAAAAACTGAAAAATGATAAATATGGAGGTACAAGGTTTTGTTCCGACAGCAGTAACATGCTTAGTGTACCACTTAGTATAGACGTTACCATGACAACAAGCATCATGTGAGTCCAGTCAGAGCTGCTTTTACCATTCTGGCTTTTAACTTTGGAAGACGCCAGTTTGAGAAACTTCGATCCGTTTTCAGTTTGCTTTATATTTTGGTAAACATGCTATCATTCATTTGCTCGTCTACTCGTCTAAACAGCTCATTACGGCGAGCTTCATGGCCATCCATCTTGCTGTCTTTTAAAGTTTGAAGCATAAACTTCTGACCAGTTTCTGGCTCCCGCCATGTTAAACCAGAGCCGGTTTATGAGGAGCCTGGCCTCTTCCTATTTCCCCCGTTACATCAAAAACATGACTGCCAGAGGGTGCCCGCAAGCAGGTCCTCAATGAATGGGAGTAAATGGAACTAAACAGCTAAAAACAAAAAGTTAAAATAGTTTCTAATCTCTCGCCCAGAACTTGCCTTTAATTTTAGAAAGTGTAAGGATGTATTTCACTAAAACAGCAAAGAAAACTCACCTGTATGTTTCCTTTTTTCTACAGCAAACGGGTTTTGGGCAGTACAACACTAGCATTACTGCTACTGAGTGCTGATTGCTTGGTGACCAGAGCAGCTCATTATCTATTCGCACTCACTGACGTCATGGACGTACATGAGGCATCATTTTAAACTCCTATAACTCGAGTTCAAGAGTGTTAAAAAATAAAACAGCAGTGTTCAAATGTTTTACGCTGTTCTGTGTTCAGGAAATGAACGTATTGTTTTATCTGAAAAATGTTTACGCATTTATAAACTATGATTTTACTCAAATGCTGCATCTTAACCCACTAATTTTTGAGACGCTCAGGAGTGCCCTCTAGCGTTTGAGAAACCAGGAAGACATTATAGAGTGGTAATTCTCCTGTCTATAAGTTCTCTGTTATAAACTTCCGTTATGACGTGACGCACATGCACAGAACGTACTTAAACATTCCGATTGGGAATGTAATCAGATACAGGCGTTTACCCTGCTATTATTCTTCTACTTAACAGATTATTTACAGGATTACACACCTCGTTCAATCGGATAGAAATTGTATTCCGAATGGCCTCAATCAGACTAGACTATTCCGATTGAGCTATGAGTCGCATTGCTAACTTACTACCAGGCTGCATGTAAACGTGGCTACTGTTTTCATAGTGGTTGCAACCAGTCATGAAAGAGAATGATTTAAAACAGTCTGAATGCAACAAATGATTTCACTTCAGCATCACTAGCAGAAGATAATCCCATTCATACAGTAGAGGCTGTCTATCCTTTAAAATAATTTTATTTAATGCTGACTGACTCAGTGAAAGTGGATGGCAGAAGCAGATGGCACCATGAGACTGCACTATTACCTCTGCATTAATAATGCAGACGCTGAGGCAATGGACCTTGCCCCCAGGTTGACAGAGGGATGATTTGGTGAGGGGAGGCAGGCGGCGTCCTGCTTCTGCGGGGTCAAGCGTTTGTTCCCTTATCATTTCCTCCAGAACAGCTCTGACCCCTCGCGTCTACCGAGACTGGCCAAAATGCCAGCTCAGCATCAGCATGAGTTCCTCTTCTGCTGCACTTTTCCATCTCTCCAAACGATGACTAAACTGGCTTAGGCCCACTTCCTCTGATCTCCTCTCCATTACAAATAGAGCGAGAACAGCGTCTCGAGTCCCAAACGGCCAACAGCACAAGCCCCCGGCCCAGATCAACTACTACATATCAAATCCAGAAACCTTTTTAACCTTTTGGAAAGGACTGCAAGCTGTAAGCTGGGCCATAATTAAATGGGCCATTAGTTATATTAGAGATTAGAATTGAGTTTTCTGTCCAAATGGAGGAGGAATGTGTGAACTTTGAACAAACCAGGCTATGCAAACAGAGAAGAAAGCAGTGGGATTAGGCCACCAAAACAGCATGTTTAGAGATTTAAATTCCGGCCCCAGCGGTGTTGAGATTAGCAGTTAGCGCTCTTACCCTCGTTCCGTCGAATGTTGAGCTGATTTATCTGCTCCGTGAACTCATTCTCCTCTATTGTCTCTGTTCTTGGCACGGATAGCGAGAAGCGGCGCTTGAAGTTCTTCATTTTGTTCATTTCGCCAAACCCCAAGGTCCTGAGGACATGAGAGAAGAGCTTTTAGGTGCTGTTGTTTCTACATGGACAGCACAGTGACATGCCTTGAGTGGCTCTCTTGTGTTTCTAGCATCAATGAATGTGTATTATAAACACTGTTCATGTCTACGTTTCACTGCACACAGTCCTTTCTAGCAGGTTCATTGTAAATTCAACTGTACAGAGAGAGAGATAAGGTCCCATTATAAATCAGTGAACATTTTCAGGATGGAGACGGATCATTTTTTGGAAATATATCGCTGCTGTCGGAAGAAAACCTCGTATCTCCATTTTTGTCGTTTTTTCAGTTTTTGACACAGTATGAAAATGCCTGTTGCCCTTTATGTTGTGTGTAAGTTTTATTATGAATGGACCAAAAGAAACAACCCAAAATTACTTGGAAAAAAATCTGGTTCCATTGATTTGCATTATAAGTAAAGAAGGTTTTTTCCTTTTCCTGTAAAGTTACCATTTTGAAAATATGAGGTTTAACAGCGCTATGCAAATCAGAAAATGTCTAAAAGCAGTGAAAACATTGTCCAGCATTGGCTACCCCCCCCCCATAACTTGTCTATACATCATTGGCTCCATACCTTACTGGATATTCTATATCTGGAAATGTCACCTGCAGGAATTGGCAGTGCTGGCCCTGGAACTCTTAATACATGGATTCACAGAAGTCAGGACCCTTGTGCTTGCTTAACTATATGCTGCGTTTAAGTTGTGAATGATGTAATTCTCCCGTGTCCTATGTTGTAGCTATGTTTTGTTTGTGTTTGTTTTTTTTTCTTTTTTTCCCCCACCTCTTGTAAGTCCCATGTGTGTGTGGGTTGGGGCTGGAATATGGGTGTTCTTCTTTAAATGGAAAATAATAAAAAAATGAATCACAAAACAAAATAAAAGCAATGAAAACAAGAAACAAACATACAGTAGAATATGATGAGCTACCACACCCCCTCCAGAAGGCATCCGTATTCTATAGAAGGTGTTTCAGAGTAGTAGCTGTGACATCTTAACCCCTTAACCCTTATTATATACTAAGGCCCATGTGTCCAACACAAGGCCCGCGGGCCAAGTGACGCAGTTCTATTTGGCCTGCGAAATTATTTTGATTTTCTGTACTTATTAGCCTGTTTCACCCTGAGATGCACTACAGTCCCCAGCATGCACTGCCACATAGTGTGCGTTCTGAACAAACAATTTATTTTTATTTAGATTTATTTTTAAATAAGTATTTAATGCCTATTTTGCTGTTGCAGTTTTGGCATATTGTGAATAAACAATGGCCAGTTTGGGTCATGGCAAAATATTAAGTAAAAATGAAATAAAAACACTGCTGGCCCACAGATTTGCTGAGATTTTTTAATATGGCCCTTTTAGTGGTTGAGTTTAACACCTCTGTACTGAGGGTTATTATTCAGTAACTACAGGGACTTCAGTGCAAACTGGCAGAGCTATTCTTAGGTTATAGAACTGTGTAATAAAACTTTGGGCCCCCCCAGTGGGCATTTAAGGGGTTAAGGCTAATATGGCAAAGGGATCTCAAATGTCTTATTGATTAAGATACATGGCGTAAGGCTTTGTCTAATAAAGGGAGACACATAAGAGAAGCAATGGGCAAATTAATTCAGTATAAAGTGCTACACTGATATCACTTTACTGCTTTAATAGAATGGGAGTGAAGGACAACAGTGCTGGATGTGTAAACAAGAAACTGGTGCATATTTTCATGCTTTTTGGGGGATAAAGGATTTAGACTTTTTTGGAAACAGTGCTAAAATTTCTTAGAAATGGGCTTGATCCTCCAGTTTCAATAAGACTATGACTTCTAGGAGACTAAACTGAAAATCAGTGGTCTCCAACCCTCGTCCTGGAGACCCACCTTCCTGAAAAGCCCATATCCAACCACAATTCCACAATTTGCCACACTTGCTCCAGCTAATCAGCCTCTTCCCAAGTCCTTGAATGGCTGGATCAGGGCGCGGCAGCTTACTGGATACAGGTCGGAACTAAACGTAGCTCTCCAGGAACAGGGTTGGAGATCACTGCCCTACATTAACCCCCTCAAATCCCAGGCTTGTTATATACTAAGGCTTATTAGTCAGTAACTACAGTGCAAACCGATTGAGTTATTCTTAGGTTATAGAGGTGTGTAATAACACCATGGGCCTGCTGATGGGCCCTGGCCATTTAAGGGGTTAAATAAGAGAGATTCTCAGGTGTTAGAAAGAAATAGAAAGTCCTACATTTAGAATGTGGATAGAATCTTTATTTTTTTTTTTTAGTATGTAACAAGCCTGGGGGCAGTGGTGGGCTGGAGGCTAGGGAACCAGCCTTATGACCGGAAGGTCGCCAGTTCGATCCCCTCAGCTGACAGTACGTGACTGAAGTGCCCTTGAGCAAGGCACCTAACCCCCAACTGCTCCCCGGGCGCCGTGGATAGGGCTGCCCACCGCTCCGGGCAAGTGTGCTCACTGCCCCCTAGTGTGTATGTGGTGTTTCGCTGCACGGATGGGTTAAATGCGGTGGTCTAATTCCGATGTGTTCAGACACAGTTGGTTAAATGTGACAGATTCTTAGCAAAACTAACAGGGAACTGACTTATTTTGGAGAAAGAACTCATTTCTTGTTGTGCCATCTTGTTATTCTGTGAAAACCAATAAAACTTTACAAAAAGGATGGAGAAGGATTTCGACACTCTCTTCACTACAGTCGTGAGCTGTTTCTAGCAGGCGGTTAAACCTTGGTGCTGGTCAAAGTGGTGTTAGTCATCAATAAAGCAGGCTATCCATCAGCATACAATAATACCGCACTAAGGAGAGGTCAGACAGACGTTATACCTCTGCTGCGGAGAGGCAGATACACAATATAAGTAGAGTCCCTCAGTGTTCCACCTCTTCTTCCCCTTCTCTCTCTTTTCACTCCTGAATAACATGTTGCTGAGCAGCGGAGGCTGCCTGGTTGCTAAGGGTCTCCATACTGTCTGTTTAATTCTGAGCACGAGCCACGCTGTCTGCTTAAGTAATTATTCCGAATTCAAACCAGGAAGCTACGGCAATGCCCTTTATTGCCAATTAGTGTCACATAACTGCAGTAAAGTATGTGGCATAACTCTTGCTTCAAATTACTTCTCTTCCTCCAATTACTGCCTGAAAGGAATAAAGCACAACAATGCAGTGTAATGTGCATCTCTCTCTTCCGACCTCGCTCGACGTCTGAGCTTCCGTCTCTCTCTCCTACTTTCTTTGTGTTAACTTATCTTATCGCTGTGGCCGGAACAAAACCTCATATCTCCAAAATGGTAACTTTACAGGAGAAGAAAAAAACCTACTTTACTTTTAATGTAAGTCAATGGAACCAGACTTTCTTCCAAGTCGTTTTGGGCCGTTTCTTTAAGTCCATTCATCATGAAATTTACACACAATGTAAAGGACAACAGGTATTTTCAATTTATGTCAAAAACCTAAAAACTATAAAAATGGAGATACGAGGTTTTCTTTTTGCTGTTGTTAATATTTGTTCACAGGACACGTTCAATTAAAGAATCTATCCACTTTCTAAATGGAGGAGTTTGTATCTCCTTACAAAGCCTAAGAATCTGTTGTGTTGCCGTCACAATTCCCACTGTTACAAGAGAAAATTCTCTTTTATTAACCCCTTAAATGGCCAGGCCCGGTCAGCAGGCCTAAGGTTTCATTACACAGTTATATAACCTGAGAACAGCCCCTCAGTTTGCATTGAAGTCCCTGTAGTTACGGAATAATAAGCCTTAGTATGTAATAAGCCTGAGATTTTAAGAGGTTATTTATTTTAAAATGTAAGCGGAATTTTTGCCATACAAAAATTAACGTATGTAAATGTATTTATTATTCATCATACATTTGAAAATATACTCGTCTAATACACTTTACTGATACGTTTTGGAATGAATTTGTATTCCAATTTTAAGTATTAGCAAATGAACCTTTAACATGGCAAAAGCAAGTGCTGTAAGTATTGATGCACTGTGAAAATGCAGTTTGACGATTTATTATCGTTTATTTGAAAGAGATTTTGTGTGAGTTCTGTCTTACCACATACGTACCCTGCAAACAGTGGTGTCCTGTGAAGTGAAATGATCTTAAATCTAGTCAATATATCTAATATTTCCCATTTTGACACAGCTGTGCACTTGTTTTAGGTCATTTTATGGAGTAAAATTATCTCACTATACTGACAGATGATTTTGCTGTATTTAAACACATTTCTTAAAACAAGCAAAATTATCTACCAATATAGTGAGATCATTTTACTTCATAAAATGACCTAAAATGAGTAAACAATGTCTAGAAACAAGGTAAATAATCTTACAATTAAAATTAAAACAATCTCAACAGGAGAAATATTAGATTTATGAACTATATTTAGGATAATTTTAGTCAATATTGTTCATTCAGTTCATGTATATTTAGTTATATCTGTTACCTTTGTTAACACAACATACATGAAAAGAAATATAACATACAAATAAATGCATTTTAGAAATATATTTAACAAATACACTTTTGGCCATTTTCATACATTACAAAATTATATCTGATAAATAGATTTGGAATATGTTTTTTCCATATCCATATGGGTAAATACTGAAAAGTAATTCAGTATTGAAATCATACCCAGTTGTTGAGGATTTTGTGTAATTGCTTGCAAAAATATGTTTCCTGTCTTTTTTCCTGACGCTGAAAGCTGATTAACCTAGTATTTCAGGGCTGTTTTCACTGTAAATTAAATAAGCCTAAGGGTTTGCACAGTTCTTCATATGGCCAGTATGATAAAGTCCTGATGTCTTATTAAATGTTTTTGTTTGTTAACAATCTTTAAAAAAAATACCATATAATTTAGTAAAAATGTTGTGTCCTTCTAGTCAGCAAAAGAAAACACTTCATAAGGTCAGACTGCACAGTGTGTCTGCCCTTTGCTTTTGATACAGCTTTCATTTTCAAAACACTTGCTTTCAGGTTTTCAGGGAAATCTGCAGGGATGCTTTTCCACACCTCCAAAGTTCAGTCTTAGAAGTTGGTTTAGCATTTTCTGCTCCTCACCATCCAAATAATCCCACATTCACTGATGTTGACATCTGGACCCTGTAGTGGTCAGTACATTGCTCTGAGAACACCAGCAGCCTCTTTTTCACAGCTTCTTGACAGCTACACACAGCGCTGAGTCGTCTCCTCACAGTGGAAGGATGGGCAGAAACACCTGTGGCTGTTTTCAGCTCTGAAGTTTGATTTTCCTGTTTTTTTCTTTGACTTTCACCTCCCTTTTGCAAGTAGATTATCTTATGCCAAACCTTCTCAGAAATATCTTTCTGTTCTCAATAGCCGCTTTGACTGGACGTAAAGGGTGGTCTCTGACCTCTGCACAGTACTGAAACTCTATGTAAGCATTAACTTATATAAGTAACTTCAACCTTCTATGGATTTGCCTTCTTTCCGTGAGAAAGCCTGACTGATAGTCTACTCCAGTACTGTAAGTCTGACAGCAATGAATATCCCATCCCACCCACAAGTCTCATCCTACTTGTCAGAGCACATGTGTCATTATGTGCGAACTCTACTGGGGCTACCTAAAGTCGTAGGAGTGCTGAAAGCACGTTGGCTGAATCAGACGAGGGAGACAGTAGCTTTATATCTCCAAGCCTGAAACTATATATACATGATTATATATATAAACACACACACACACACACACCGTATATATATATATATACCAATCAGGCATAACATTATGACCACCTCCTTGTTTCTACACTCATTGTCCATTTTATCAGCTCCACTTACTATATAGGTGCACTTTGTAGTTCTACAGTTACAGACTGTAGTCCATCTGTTTCTCTGCATACTTTGTTAGCCCCCTTTTACCCTGTTCTTCAGTGGTCAGGACCCCCATGGACCCTCAGAGCAGGTACTATTTGGGTGGTGGATCAATCTCAGCACTGCAGTAACACTGACATGGTGGTGGTGTGTTAGTGTGTGTTTTTAAACACTGTGTCCACTCTCTGTCCACTCTATTAGACACTCCTACCTTGTCAGTCCACCTTGTAGATGTAAAGTCAGAGACGATAGCTCATCTGCTGCTGCTCAGTTTGTGTTGGTCATCCTCTAGACCTTCATCAGTGGTCACAGGACGCTGTTGGCTGGATGTTTTTGGTTGGTGGACTATTCTCAGTCCAGCAGTGACACTGAGGTGTTTAAAACTCCAGCAGCACTGCTGTGTCTGATCCACTCAGACCAGCGCAACACACACTAACACACCACCACCACGTCAGTGTTACTGCAGCGCTGAGAATGATCCACTACCCAAGTAGTACCTGCTCTGTGAGGGTCCATGGGGGTCCTGACCACTGAAGAACAGGGTAAAAGGGGGCTAACAAAGTATGCAGAGAAACAGATGGACTACAGTCTGTAACTGTAGAACTACAAAGTGCACCTATATAGTAAGTGGAGCTGATAAAATGGACAATGAGCGTAGAAACAAGGAGGTGGTCATAATGTTATGCCTGATCAATATATATATATATATATATATATATATATATATATATATATATATACAAATATTGTCCAACATGATGAAAAAAATGTCATTTTATCTTGATATTGATAATGAAACAAGCCCAATTTCATGATTACGCCTCACATGTATGTGATTTACCTAAGTCTTGCTATTAGTCGTAGATGACGAATGTTCCTGAAAAGGACGTGGAGCCTGTGGAGTGTTAAAGTCCGACAACGATCCCCGTGGCGGCCCTTCCCCCCCTTTGGCCTTTGCATTGTCGGCCGCAAAAGCCTTCAATTACGGCAGGATCACGGCGGCTCAAAATAGAAGCGAGGCGCACGTCTATATCTTCCAATATGAGCGCCTCCAGACGGGTTCGAGGCAACGGAGGCAAAGTGACTCAGCGAGCACGCTGCGCGTGGCGCCTTGAGGGAGATGACTTTTCAATGACAGGGGATCTATTAATAAGGCTTGTTGTGAGCACAGTGGACTGGTGGCATATGGAGGATGACTGAGTGTGTTCGCGGAGTGGGACGCCTTGATTCGAGACAAACGGAGAGGCTGGGCTCCAGAGACTGAGCATTAGCCGAATAAGATGTGGCAAAGCCAGCAAATCCGAAAAGTAATCCAAGAATAACTTGTGCATGAGACGTAGACAGAAGATCTCCTTACACCAGACCATGTGTCGTTTTAGAGCCGTCTAGGAAATTTTGTTATCGATGCCAAGAGCACTGGCGTCTGGGACAGTACTTTGAATGAATGGCGATGAAATTACTCTCTGTGTTAAATCTCTCCTTCTGCAATAGCATCACAGGATTGGCAAAGAGGGGAACTGTGTGCAATTCACCGAGTGATTAAATCTAGATTCCACATCACACAAACTCTGCCTACTTTGTGCATATCGCTCATAATCTCTTAAGCAAGTGTAATGTGAGTCTTCCCTCTTGAACTGCTGCTGCGTCTGGCTGCTCTCTGATTCAGCACTTAATGGAGCGATATGGAGCATTATATGGGTATGGACCCAGCGCTGTTATCAGCGTTGAGATACACGACAGTCTTTTCCCATTTTCACTGGACCACTTTTCTCTAAGTGCCTAAAAAAGCCTATTAACCCCTTAAAATCTCAGGCTTATTACATACTAAGGCTTATTATTCAGGAACTACAGGGACTTCAGTGCAAACTGGCTGAGCTATTCTTTATATTCGGGTTATTAAAGTGTGTAATAAAGCTTTGGGCCTGCCAGTGGGCCCTGGCCATTTAAGGGGTTATTACACCGATTATTCAAAAATTCTACATAGTTTGAATTTTTAATAACATAATTTAATTGGCTGAATTGTAAACAAAGTCATGGGTTGAAATGCTCCATTCTGGAGAAACTTGTCGAAGTCAGAGCTGTTCGCAGTGGTGGTGATAAGAACCAGACATCTGAACAGTTTAATGCCACTGAAAGCTCCCTCACAGAAAGATACCACACAAAATGGTTATGAATACGCTGCCTGATGTCTGGCACGTTGCTTAATGATAGTTTTATGTTAAGGTTTTGGCTTAAAATGTATTTTAATCCATTTTTAATCCATTCACAAGGCAAAATAGCCAAAAAAACAACTTAATTGTTCAGATTTTCCACTATTTTGCCATCAGCATTACATATAAAAGCTTAGAAAACACCTGTAGGATCAATGGTGATTTTGGGTAGCAAATAAATTGGCCATATGTGTGTTGTTTACATGGTGACCCCTGGTTCCTATCACCACCACTGTAAAGAAATCTGAGCCTGTACGTTTCTCTACAATGAGCCTCTTCACATCAAACCACTCTCAATGCCTTTGTTTACATCTCAAGGGCTGGATTATTCAGAACTCTTTTTCAAAATTGATGGAATTCTGCTTTAACCAATCGGGAGTGAACAGGAAAGCTGCATCCAAGCATTTGCTAAGCACAGCCTCATGAACAATAATCGCAAAGAGACGAGAAGAAAATTTGCTGAGCGAAACAGAACGCCACATTTATATTCACCGCCGGACGGTGTTTTTTCTCTCAGGGTGAGTGTTTATGAGGACTGCCAAAGCAATGAAAGACACATTCAATTGCTGTATCCCTGTCTTCACCTCTCACTATATTGTCTGTAGGAGAGTCTCTTTCATTTCCTCAAAGATGCCGTATTTTTGTATATTCAACAGTAATGCAGTGCTCAGTGCTGAGCAGCGACGTCCTACCCTCAGACGGATCAACAATCAGTAGGTAATGAAAAGCTAAATTTAGGCATCCACTGTTGGCGTAGCACAAACATTGGTCTACGATAATGAGGTACTGACCTATAAATGTGGCAGTGGGGAGAGAGAGAGAGAGAGAGAGAGAGAGAGAGAGAGACAGAGGAGACAGAGGAAGTCCTCTGGGTCCAAACACAGCTGTGCTTCTTTTCCCCTGCACTGAAAAGGCCCCTGCTGCTGCCTACCTATTTCCATCTCCTCTGGCTAGCCGCTCAGATCAAAGATCACATTAATGTGGCCAAAGATGCATAAAGGCGTTGGGGAGCGTTTAATCTCTAGGTGTGCGTTTGGCATCGGCTTCAAAAAGAAATAAGAACTGAAAAAAAAAACAGACCTTGTTCTTTTGCAGAAGGTGAGAGGAGAAAAGAGGGCTGGTTTTATGGGCTCTGATTTTATTCTTCTCTCCCTTTTTTCTCCAAAGCGGCTTAATTGCTCATTGCCAGGAATGCGTTCCAAATCAGGATGCGCCCCATTTGTCTTGTTTACTGACTACAGATCCGGCTCAGCACGGAGCAAAGAGCATACTGGGGCATTGTTCCGCCGGCCAAAGGGCCGACATCCATGCAGGAGCTGCACGCAGGCGGCAGAAAAGAAACCCCGCGCGCAGGGCAAAGACTTTCTGGCTTCAGTGCGAGCCAAAACCCAGAACAAACACAAACTTCACCAAAACTACAGTCATAGCAGCGCTGTTTACTTCACAAGCTGTAGGCCCAACACGCAGCGGGATGCGGCCGCGTTGATTGGTAACACGACACGCCGCATGAAAAGGAGTGGGAAAAATAATGAGATGATTCTGATCTCTCTGACAGCGCCTGGCTGCCTCCCTCAATGCCCCCCTCCACTCACCCAACCCCCCTTATCTCTGGCTTGCCGTCATCAAATGGCATCTGCTCTCCTTCTGCTGCCAGCCCAGCTTGGCCCAGGGCTGCAGCAGGGAAAACCCACAGTTTGGCACCGGGAAGCCCTTGATGGTGCAACAGTGATGTCTCAAGCTGCTTTTCCGCGCTGACGTCTCGGAGTCGTTTGTGTTTTCTTGTTTTGTTTTTTTTTTCTTTCTCTCTCCACTTACGCCTCTGTTCATCAAAGTTTCAGACGAAAGCAGTATGGAGATTTCGGATGGCTCTGCTCATTAAATTCTTCTCTCTGAGGCGCGAGAGGGAGCAGATTGTGTCTGATGTCTGTTTGACCCCCTTCACCCCGGCGTGGCTGATAAACAGCTCCGCAGCCTCTCCGAAAAAAAATCTCTCGCACTAGGTTGCGGGATCGCTGACACAAAGCAGCCATTGTTCAAAGACTGGGGATGGACTATGAAAACATAAGAACTTGACCAAATTAACACCATGACACCCAGGTATCACGACTCGACTGCTCAGCTTGTTTGGATGCTCTTTAGGACGCCTAATTACGCGAGCCGTCCCTGACACAGAAGCCTTTTTTCTTTCGAATGGTTCCATTTGGCTCGGCTGCTGCCACCGCTTGAGCATTTTTCCAAGAGGCTTCACCACAGAAACTATTTTATGGACAGATGTCCTCTGAAGCTGGAAGCTATAAGTCCATTTGGCCGACAATTAGGTACGGGCACGACATTTGCCTCCACCGAGCATGGCTGCGCCTTCCAGCAGGGTGGCCCCAGTGTCCTGCAGGGAGTGTGTATACAACTCCACCACACCCTCCGTTTTATTTTCAGTTTTATTGATGCTCTGAGATCCAGGGGCTCGGTTAATTCAGTACAGCAGTTGCTCAAGTGCTAGTTTTTGTCCAAGCGGGCCAGCATGCAGAGCGACCCCTGAAGAGAAGCAGTGTGATGTGCAGTTGTTCGTCTCCTGCAGAAAAAATGGCGCACAGTTTGGTGCAAAAGGTACTCGAGCCTCCCAGACATGAGTCATGATGGCTGACCTGCCATGTAGTTAAACCTTGAGGCACTAGACAGGAAGGGGACGAGTGCTCAAATACATTGTTTAGAGGATGTTTATTCGTTTTAATTCTGGTTTTCAGTTTGTAACAAACAGTTCACACATCCTTTTTTGTGCTAGACCTCCCAAACTCCACTGGATCACGAGTGAAATAACTGATAGACAAACATAAATCTTGTTCAGGATTGATGACTTGGTGAGTTATTTTAATGTTTCATATTAAATTCATATAAATTTAAAGCAGTTCCCACCTAGGACACAGCTAAACCGATTAGCTAAACTGATTAGCGGTTAGCGATTTGTGTTTGTCTCTCTCTCTTAGCTCTGTGATGTGATTGATGAAAGAAATGAATGTCATTCAACTGTCAAAACCATAGCCAAACAAAGGAACATGCATTTGGCTGCTTCTCTTTTTTAAATGTTTGCTATTTCAATATCTATCACTTATCTAACAACTTACCTAACAACTTATCTTGCATTAGTATTTCACAGAAAAGGCGTGACACTGGGAATTCGTAGGGGCGAATGTGCCTGTGTTCAGCTTTTAGCCCAGATAACTTGAGTATGCCATGATTTTTCAGTGTCCAGCATTGGATAGTACTGGACAGAGTTGCAGCGATTCTGATACCATATCAGCGCTGATATTGGCATTTAAACAAACTTTCAGTATTGGCTAATGGCAAAATCTGTAATGCATGTGTTCCTTTGGAAGGCAAAGGTAGTGGCAGTGCCGGTTCAGCCCTTTAAGCCCCATAAGCAGCGAATTCTGAATTATCACTGTTCTACTTGTGTGTGGTGGAGCATGTGCCTTAGATCCAACTAAGCTTAAAGTTAGCTGGATAAGTAAGAAACACAGCACATAATGAGACAAACTCCTGGATCAAGAATGCTGAGAAAGTTTAATTTAACCAGTCACTTATTAGAACCCTTTTCAATCATGAGCAATACACAAATTAGCCAGCTATGAATTTACATGATTTAGACAATTTGTGGAAGTAAGTGTCATTAGTTATTATTTCACAGTAGGTCAGCTAGCAAGATGAGGGCCAAAAAGGCTAGAGCTGGCCCTGGTAGTGGGTCACATATCAGCTGAAATTCTTCCTAAGTTATTCATTTCACCAATATGCCACAAATATTCTAGATAGCAAAGCATACAAACAGTGTCAAACATGCGAACAGCAGTCTGAGTCCTCTTCCAGTAACCCCTCATCTCCTGCTGTGTCATCAGTTACACTCTGAGTTAATGTTAGTCCAGCTTGTTATTGAGGGAGTGAACGGTGACAGAGATATATTTAAGGAACCGCTGGTCTCTTGGGTAATGGTGACCTTTAGCATAGCAGCCCTCTAGCCCTGCTAATGTGACCTCTATCCCTGCCATCGGTCAGTTGCATCATGCAGCGGCAAGGTCTCACGGCCTATTGCTTGAACCAAGCCAAGAAACCCTCAGCTCAACCATTACTACTGACAGTGTAAATGACTGCAGGATTGATGTTTTCTCAACTCCAGCTGAGTCTGATGCTCATCGATTTAAGCCAGAGTGAACGGAATGCATGTATAGGACAAATGACTTGAAAAATACAGATGTGAAACAAGTTTTAGCACCGGTTTGCCAAACCAGAGAAGCATAATAAGGATATTTTTCGTTTAGAAAGTTCAGCTGTTGAGTATGCTTCCTCGGTATTCATTACTAATTATATAATCATAAATACTAATTATTTGCAGTAACTAAACAAAGGTAGTCTCAAGCATATTCATATATATATATATATATATATATATATATATATATATATATATATATATCGCTGTTGTCGGAACAAAACCACGTATCTCCATTTTTGTCATTTTTCAATTTTTGTCATAATTTGAAAGTACATGTTGCCCTTTACATTGTGTGTTAATTTAATGACAAATAGACCAAAAGAAATGGCCCAGAATTTACTTGGAAAAATATCTGGTTCCATTGACTTACATTAAAAGTATGTTTTTTCCTTCTCCTGTAAAGTTACCATTTTGGAAATTTTCTTCTGACAGCAACTATACATATATATATATATATATATATATATATATATATATACATAATAAAAGCTGTTTTATTGGTGACACAGAACACAGCTTTTAGCATTATAAAATCAGTATCAGTTAGATATTGCTAGGTTACATATTGTTAGTATCATTATCGGTATTCTACATCTGCCGATATTTAAGTATCAGGTATTGTATCGAAGGACATAGTGTAATTGGTGCATCCCCAGTCCTGGCAAATAAACCACCCTGCAGAGTTTAGCTCCAACCCTAATCTAACACACCTGCTCCAGGTAATAAAGGCTTCTGAACATTAGAGTCAGGTGTTTTGGATCTAAACTCTCCAGGGTGGTAGATCAGGGTGGACACCCCTGTTTTAGAGCCTGTTAAGAGCACTGCTAAGTAATTGCTGTTTGTGATGAAATAAAACAGCGATCAATAAACCTCTAACTCTTAAACCTCTACTAAACTCTGACAAGCTGCAGTGAAACTTTTGTACACCCATCGCCTGTCAGCATATGAAGTGAAGCTTGTTAGGCACAACTCTTCTACTTTTGAGATTCTTTTGGTCTAAAATAAGCAGCAAAACAGTTCGAAAAACAGCTGAACCAACAGAACATGATGAAATCAAACACAAAACCTACGAACTGAATGTAACGTATATTAAAGTATTACATTTAATATAAGCACATCTTTAATAAAGCACTCAGAAAAGTACAAATCTATCAAAAGTTTACTTACAGTATATGAAACAGGGTGAGTGTAACTAGTTAATATACACCTAAATCTTTCACTAGTCGTTCTAGTAACTTTAGTCAGGCATTATAGAAGAGCATTATGAGCTGGATATCCAGTATAACAGAGTTTCATATTCTTCAGTCTTGAGAAAAAGGCCTGTTTTCATATACATTCCTATGAAAGGGAGGTGCAGTACATTCAGTGTGGGATAGACTGGCAGCTCTAGCAGAAAATAAAGAAGAATATAAAAGTAGTAATAAGAAAGCAAAACCCAAATCCATGAAATGGAGGTCAATGACAAGAAAAATGCAAATACAGTAAAAGAAAAAGAAATAAAAGAAAATAAAGAAAGAGATAATGCTCCTAGTCACAGTTTTTCAAGGTTGTTTACATAATGAATCTTTAACTTTTTAGGCCCAATTACAAAACTTCGAACTCATGTAGTTTTCTTGCATTAGGCTCAACATCCAGTAAGAAAATCTCATGTTCGCTGCCAGTCAGAACACTTATTTACCAGTTGGGTAGCTGGTAAAATTATGCTGGCAGTATATTTCAAATAGAGAAAGAACTAAAAAAAATCAAACAGACTGTTGTAAGAACACTTCAAAAAGAATTAGAAGTTCTGTTTAGCAGCATGTGCACTGACCTCTCTTCTGTCTGATCTGAATGCCTCTGTAGAACGTTTACTGTAATCTCATGTCTTTAACCATAATTCTCATAATTCTCATTTATTAACTGTACTGTAATTCCACTACGCAGTGGATCACGAAGCACAGTTTGAAAACCACTGGTCTACTGTAACCCTGAAAATACAGAAGGTCTAACCCTACTGACAACAGCCGTGTTTTTCACTGATCACATCAGTGTGTAGTTGGTTCTCATCAAGATCCAGTCATTTAACGGCTCGTGTGTTTCACTCGATGCAAATGAGATTTTTCATTTTGCAAACGATTTGGGCAACAGGGGCGAGAGGACATTTGACCCACCACTTCTCAAAGCACTGGAGCGCTGCCCCACCACATTTTAATTAAGTTCAGGCTGCTTATTTCAGGAAAAAAAACTCAAATCCCCCTAACTGCACAGACCACTGACCTCTGGGCAGGAACAGGCACACAGTCAGAGGTAAAACCAATCAAAATATCCAAATCACCTGGGAGAGGACATTTCCCCAAAAGTGAAGCCTGTGTGAGATTGTGTTAAGTGAGAGGGCAGCTACAGCACACTGAGGAATGTTTTAACAATGATGCACAGGCTAATGTTGGTCATATAGCTCATGTTACTACACTGTGTGGAATTTACTGAGTGTCAGTTGATGCTGCTTCGCTAAGCTGTAGTTCTTATGACAGTCTTCAGAGATCTGAGCACAGACCAGTGAAGCACACAGGGACAGGACAAGCACTGATACTGTTCATTAACATGTATATTGTGACATGATATTATGGATTATAGCCATGACGTAAGCCAGGATTCGGCAACCCAAATGTTAAGAAGAGCCATTTTGTCCTTTCAACAAAAATCAAACCACCTTGGGAGCCACAACATTTGATGTCCATTTTCCATCTTGGCTGTAAATATGTCTCAGTATGTGCTGATGTTCTAATATAGGACAAAAAATGTAATATAAACGAAAACACAGACTTACTCTGCTCGGCTTTAAGCTTTAGCTCAGCTATAGCCTCTTTTCTCGCATCTCTGGCAGGAAAAGCGGAATAATTTCTTTTAAAATGTCAACATTCGGCTTTTTACGAGGCCGAAATCATTTCTCATTCGCCAGCTTCTTGTTCGAATTTCCAATTCCACCTTAAATGGTCCCTGAGGCACCAGAATGTAGCTGCTGCACCATTAAAGGTGGTATGGTACTATTTGAATGAGAAGCTGGTGAAAGAGAACCTGACTTCAGCTTCGTGACTTTTTAGTGTTTGACAGTTTCTAACTGCAGATTAAACGTATCAGGAAACCAGCTGAAGTGATTATAAATGCAAATAAGTCCATTTATCTCCAGATTATCGATGTTCATCTTGAATTTGTCTCTTTGCCTTTTCGTTAGCTACTAGCTAAGCGACAGAGTTGTCTGTGTTGCTATGGTGACCTGGTCTGTGCTGATCTTCAGCGTTAAAGGGTGAATTAGCAGTTCTACATTAACTCCAGAGTTTAAGACCATTTAAGACCATATTAAACTGTGTTGAACGATCAGCAGAGCTTTATTTTACTGTAAAGGAGGATTATTTTATTTTTACCTACAAATCTGATTCTGCTGTGGAGCCACAACAGGACAGTTAAAGGGCTGCATGCTGCTCCAGAGCCACATGTTAACATAGGCTATATGAAGTACATAAGAGGTTCAAGTTAGTCAGTTGACTATCAGAGAAAGTTGGCTTATATTAACATCTTCCACCTTCATGTTCACCAGCTCACAGAAGATGGATGAATTACTGAAGGCATTCTTATGCTGAGATCAGACTAAACAAATTGAGCCAGACTTTGACACAATTTTGTTGACAAATTTCCAGTGTTGGGCCCGAATATGAGTGTTGGGAATGAGGAATGGGCCTTGTGGTGTAACATATTCAAAGAACAGTGATGTGGCATCTAGGACCCTCCACGAGACGAAAGATCAGAGTTTTTTGTATTTTCCTGCCTAGTTTGATAACTCCTAACATGTTCTTTGACACTGACCAATAGGACGACGGAGTGCTCTGCGGTGCACATATCGCTGCTGTCGGAAGAAAACCTTGTATCTCCGTATTTAACATTTTCCGTATTTAACAGTTTTTGACATAATTTGAAAATGCCTGCTGTCCTTTACATTGTGTGTAAATTTCATGATAAACGGACTAAAATAAACGGCCCAAAATGACTTGATTCCATTGACTTACATTAAAAGTAAAGTATGTTTTTTCCTTCTCCTGTAAAGTTACCATTTTGGAGATATGAGTTTTTCTTCCGACAAGAGAAGGAGGGACACTGTTGCTGATTTTCAGTTATTGTGATTTTGAAACCACCTGATATCAAAACATACCTTTGTATCTTCATTAACCAGAGAATACAATTCCAAGCCCAGTCATTTTCTCCAGCTCAAGACTTTCTGTTTACTTGGTAGCTTGTAGCCAGCTACTTAATGTAATGTTGACATGTAAACACATTCAATACCTCAAGATTTCTTTGAAGGATAGACAGCACATACTGTCCACAGTTGTTTTTATCTTCTTTTCTTTTTGTTTTTGGAAGACAACCGACGACCTAAGACATGAATGATGATTGGTCAGTGTCAAGCATGTAGTGTTGCCAGTCTCCCAACCAATGCAAGACAAGAATTTATGGCATTATCATTATGACTGCCTAATCTGACATAGTGACCATCATGAAAGACAAAAATACTATGTAGTCTGATCCCAGCATTAAACTAGGGAGAGAGCGGAAAGCGATGAACTAATATTTACCCTTTTGGTCACAGTTCATGTCACCACAGTATATGAATCTTAGTACATTTCACATAATGTGGCAACAAGAACTGTGAAAACACTACATTTAGATGTCAGCTGTTACTTACTGCTCCCTTGCTAAGCTGGCATTTGATTTTCTTCAGAAACGTGAGCTAGTTTAAGTTGTTTATGTTGTTTATGAACATAAGGAGGTTTATAAGGATGTTATTACAGCAATGCATGATACTGAACATTGGTTTCAGTCAGTCAGTCAGTCAGTCAGTGGCCCAGTTGTCTTATGTCAGTCATTCAGCTGCTTTAAAACAGATGGTTCTTTAGTAAAGACCGTGAACACGCTTGCTTAAACACATGCTTAAATGGTTCTTCAGATTAATGGAGAATGTGTTGTACATGGTTCTATATATAGAACATTCCTTAAAAAGGTTTTATATAGCACAAAAAAGGGTTTACTATTATCAAGACATCTATCTTGTAACACTGAAGGACCCTTTTTGATGCTAAGCAACATATTGTCTGTCAATCTGAAGAACCATTTCAGCATGCAAAGAACAACTTAAGCATGCAAATGGTTCTTTGAGTGTTCATGGGGTCCTGAATCTTACCATAAACAGTCCTGTTCTGTAAAATCTTCAGCTCATACATCAGATTTTTCGGAATTAAAAGGCCTTTTCTCAAATAAAAACATCAATTTCAACTGTTGAATCAACTTTAACATTAGCTTAAAATGTAAATGTTCAGATAAAAGATGTAATAATGTAGCAATTACACTGTTATTACACTGTTATTAGTGCACAGTCCACTTCGTTTGATCTGTAATGACAGCATCCAGACACGTTTGTAATTTAAATACACATTACAGTATACATTACATACATCTGCATGATAAATATTTCTCTATAAAACAAACTCTTTTGTTCTGAAAAACAGAAATCCAAAAACAACGTGCCGTGTTTAATCTAAAATCATGGCTTGCCTTGGTCCCAAAATGTAGAAAGGTGACCTAGATACTAACAGGTGCCCAAGGGACTGACCAAGTCATTCATCTGGAAGCTCTCCACATACAAAGGACGAGCACAGACCATTGCACCCTAATGTGGGCTGCTCGCTGACAACAACAGTGCATCTTTGGCAAATGACAGAAAGGCTTTCAGGCTTAGATACAACAGAAACTAAGTATATGGTTCAAAACCAGCTCCTATGCTGGTCCAGTGAAGCATGTAGAACTATATATAGGGCCACACAAACATGCCTGTGGACTTCAGCCTATGAAAAAATATGTATTTGGCAATTATGTGAGCCTCTTTCATTTTTTTCTGTTAGAAATTCAGGAATCAGCATGTGTAATACCCTTGACCAATATCCTTTGTCCGAATTCTTGCCCCTGGCAAACTGCAAAAGCAGTGAGACAGATCTTGTTGCCCTCAGGCTAACCAACAAAGAGAAGCTGGTAAGCTAGCAAACATGCAGATGTCAAGCAGCCATGTCTTCTTTTTGGAGGAGTGATGTCTAAAATCATTCATGCTCAAAACCGCATGGTGCTTACAGAAAACGAGGCCTGTGAATGTCTGTTAAGGAATGCGTGGACAAGGCCTTGAAGATTGTTTCACACTTCGGCGAGTCTCGGAAGCCGTTGTGAGCTCTCCAGATAAATAATGGGAGCCAAATTTGAATAGGCTGAAAAACTTTTCCAGTGTCCTTGCGATAAATAACACAAAAGGGACGGTAAAAATGAGGCTGAAACGTAGTGACTGAAACAAATTGCGAGTTTAACCTCAAAGATGCAATCAACAGAGGAAGGAAATGCTTGGCTGCTTTTGAATTTATTCGTTATTAGATTGATGCAGGCTTGGTGATGCCGTGAAAGCAGAAACAGAGGGAGTGACTAACCAGGCACTTGTGCTTAAAGGGGAATTCCACCAATATTTTCAAAATGTATGCATAATTCAATCGCTGAGATGTAAACTCAGATTTCTTTACAGTGGTGGTGATAGAAACCAGGGGTCACAATATCCATCCAATATCTTCTGAGTGTTTATATGTGATGTTGAGAATGGTAAACTAGGGGTACATCTGAGAAAAAATACCTTATAACACCTTGCATGCATCTCTCCACCATTAATGGAGTTTAAAAACTACATTGGAGCCCAATCTGATTGAACGAGGTGGGCAATCCTGTAAATAATCCGTTAAATAGAAGAATAATATCCATGTAAACGTCTGTATCTGATTACATTCCCTATCAGAAAGTCTAAGTCCATTCTGCATAGTGAAAGTTTATACCGTTCAACATGGCGAAGCAGGAACTGGTCTGCAGAGGAGACGAAGTTTATGCTCTGATCTTTAAAAGATGGCGGTGGGACGGACGTCCATCTTATGCGTCTCAGAACACGACATCTTCCTCTCGGCCTTCTTTAATAAGGACGTGTGAAGGACGTTTTCCTGAGTCTGACATCATTTTAAAGTGATTAAAAACACAAGCACTGCTCACTGCTGCTCGTCTCGCTCTGACTGGACTCACGTGATGCTTGTTGTCATGGTAACGTCTAAGTGGTTCTCTACGCATCCGCGTCATTTTGGATCAGACTACTTGTAGTGAGCAGGTAAACAGAAATTTTCATCAGATTGTTGAGTAGAGTGAGAATAAACACCTGAGACTTTATCTGTATTTGGAATGTATTTAATCAGGTTGCCAAAAATCTTGGGCGTCATGTAACGTTTTCATAACCATTTCATATAATAACTTTTCAAGGCATTAAACTCTTCAGATGTCTGGTTCCTATCAACACTACTGTGAACAGTTCTGACCCGGTAAGTTTTTCTAGAACAGAAATGGAGTTTCACTCTGAATTACTTTATTTACATCTTAACAATTGACTTGCAGGGAAATTTAGAAATAATGGTGGAATTCTCCTTTAAGGGAAAAACTCTCTCTCTCTCTCTGTAAAGCTAGCTCGGGGATGTGGAGGGGGCAAAGTGGACGTGGAATAAACAGGAGCAGTCAGGGGTCTAGACAGATTAATGAGCATGAGAGTCACCTTCTCCTGGCCTCTCCGCCCTTCGCTGATCCGCGATAGGAAGATTAAAAGGCTATTTTGCTCTCTGACTGCAGATTGGCTAATGGATCATACGCAGCCTTACACTGTGCTTATTTACTCAGTATTGAAATATCAGAAAGCCAGCTGTGGCCCAAAGTCTGGACATTCTCCAGAAGTCAATATGACTCATGGGTCATTCATGGACTGGCACTGCGATGTAATGTAATGTCTTTGGTACAGGGTAAATGCAATGTACTGTATCTTCATTGATAGCACCCTCAAATACTTCATATGAGGAGAGATTTAACCCTTTGACTGTAATTTGGTCATATCAGTAAGTTTCACGTGACGCCTTTTGAGAGCCGCTCACCATATCGAAGACCTACACTAGCCAGATCTACACTCATTGTCCATTTTATCAGCTCTACTTACTATATAGGTTTGTATATACTTTGTAGTTCTACAGTTACAGACTGTAGTCCATCTGTTTCTCTGCATACTTTGTTAGCCCCCTTTTACCCTGTTCTTCAGTGGTCAGGAGCACCACAGAGTAGGTATTATTTGGGTGGTGGATCATTCTCATCAGTGACACTGAGGTGGTGGTGGTGTGTTAGTGTGTGTTGTGCTGGTCTGAGTGGATCAGACACAGCAGTGCTGCTGGAGTTTTTAAACACTTTGTCCACTCACTGTCCATTTCTAGCTTGTCGGGCCACCTTGTAGATGTAAAGTCAGAGACTTTTTATACAGTTTGTGTTTGTCATTTTCTACTCCTTCATCAGTGGTCACAGGACGCTGCCCACAGGACGCTGTTGGCTGGATATCTTTGGTTGGTGGACTATTCTCAGTCCAGCAGTGACATTGAGGTATTTAAAAACCCCAGCAGCACTGCTGTGTCTGATCCACTCAGACCAGCACAACACACACTAACACACCACCACCACGTCAGTGTTACTGCAGTGCTGAGAATGATCCACCACCCAAATAGTACCTGCTCTGTGAGGGTCCATGGGGGTCCTGACCATCAAAGAAAAGGGGTAACACACTAAATCCGTTGTAACTTAACTTATGAGATACGTCAGTCATTTCGAGGATTAGATAACCATGACAAGCAGCAGAAGCACATTGCATAGTGTTTAATGTATATTAACGTATATTGTAATGAAGTCTTCACTTCATTAGTAGCCTCTGCTAGTGATTAGCTAATGCTAATTTCTGTTAGCCTTTCAATGTAAGCTTTAGTTTACGGTTAGTGACAAGCTAAAGCACTGAGCACATGGTTTTCCAGACTGGGTTTACCACTCCTTAAACACAAATATTTGATGCTTCTATGAAACTCAAGCAACGTAATATTATCTTTGTGTGCGGCAGGTTTACAGTAAAGCCAAACTCTAAGAAGTCTGTTAGCTGTTTGTCTCTGTGGGTGACTCACCGGCCTCTGAACTCTGTAAAACAGGCCAACATGATGTTGTGATGGCAGTTGCAACAGCATGGTGGGGGCATTTTTTGTTTGTATAGTTTGTCTGAGGTGACTGCGTCCCACTGTCTGTTGTTAAACTAGTTGGCATTCACGGCAAAAAAGTAACATGACCGAAACTGCAGAGAACACACATTTTAATCCACAATTAATCCAAAATAGTAACTTTACAGGAGAAGGAAAAAACCTAATTTACTTTTAATGAAAGTCAATGGAACCAGACTATGTCCAAGTCATTTTGGGCCGTTTCATATGATCCATTCATCATGAGGTTTACACACAATATAAAGGGCAAAAGACATTTTCAAATTATGTCAAATACTGAAAAATGACCAAAATGGAGATACAACGTATCTATATAAAATGCATATTAGGTTTGCTTCCTGTAGAGGATGTGTCAACTTATTTTGACTTAGAAATTTGACTGGGGTGTTCAAACTTTTGCATATGGCCCTATACTCTTACTGCTGATATATATTGCCATCAAGCTGCACCAGGCAACATCACACATCTAACATTTCTCAAATGTCTCCAGCTTCAAAATGCATTTGTAGTATTTTGGGATTTTAAAAAAAATCTAGTACATCTAAATTCTGATATCAAATGATTTGAAGTTTTTTAAAAGTTGGCTGGAATTTTCCAGCCATGTTTAAAACCGCTACCGCCATGCCGGCAGTCATGATAAATCCTTGGCTTGATTGGCTCTGCTGGATGCCATGTTTAATCTTTTGATTGGCTTCCAATCAATGACAACAACAACATAAAAAAACATGGCCGCTGGTCTGTATACGCTAATCTAATGGACGGGCAGTGCGGTTGACTCCACAGAGGCCTGGAACTTTAAGTTTGTTGACATCTCAAACAATTGACAAGTTGTGTAAGTTTAAACACAACATGTGTGAATTTGTCAGCGGCGACATGTTCAGTTCTAAAGGCACAGCTCCTTAACAATCCAGGATTCATACAAAGGCTTATTATTCAGTGACTACAGGGACTTCAATGTAAACTAATGGAGCTATTCTTAGGTTATAGAAGTGTTTAATAAAACTTTGGACCTGCCAGCTTGATAAGGGGAAAACTGGGTCTGAAATTCTGGTCTGAACCCAAACCCGACCACACCCAAACAGACACCATATAGTCCTAATGATAATACCTGCTAAATGACCTGGCAGCGACAAAGACAGCATTCGTCATATCAATAAACAATGTAAAAAAAATGAATAGCAATTATCAGTTATGTATGCAGTGCCTCTAAACAGGAGTGAGTACAAATTGTCAAAGGTAATAAAAATAGGGAAGAAGAAAACAGGCAGAGCCCTGAATGTGAAACGATGCCTGAGCCTGACCTGAATAGTCAGGTCCCGGTGGGTTCAGACAAATATTTCAAGCTCTAATTATGAGCAAAGGATGTTGCTGACGTCCAGGCCTGTGGTCAGATGAGTTTCCGCATTGCTGGTTCACACGCTAGGCAGGGCCGCTCATTCATGCACCCGCCTGCTCTGGCCCGGGGCAAGTGCACTGCGTACGGGGCCTAGCGCTCTCAGCGCGGACGACCTTGTTGCTTTCATTCACCACACAGCAACAAGCTTTGAGCTTAGCAAAATAAAAAAGGGCCATTCGCCTGTCCTCCTCGGCGCATTCCAGCTGTATGTGCTTGATTAAGTGTGAATTATAAGTGTGTGTGTGGGGGGGGTGGGATAATGATGCCTTTACAGCACATTAGCAGAGCCTCAGGTGGCATCTTCACTTAGCGTGTTGGAGTGTAACTGACCTAGTGCTGTATTCCATAAAAGCCCAATAGCTGGAAAATTGAGATGTCTCCACAAGATGGATGGTCATTCTCACTTGAATGTTCCCTCAATACAATATTCCGGCCTGTCAGATCGCGATTCGTGCAACTAAACCAAGACAAATGAGCGGCACGCGCACGCGAACAACTTAATATCAGGCCCGGTTACAAATGATGGCGCGAGAAGGCTATTTGTCATCGCTGTCAGCTCAATGTGTGTGGCGGACATGGATAAACATGCATATCGCCTTCGCCGAGATATTAGTGTCTTTTTGGTGAAGTGTGACTGCGGATGATGCCTTTGTGTTGTGGTGTGAGTTTGTGGTTATGTAATTTTCCCCTCGTTCGCTGTTATTTTCCAGCAGATCTTGTCATGTGTCCAACATCTAAGCTCACATGCAGTGCGGACGGTGGGAGAAGCATACATTATTAGCAGGCTGTCCTCGTGCTGGCGTCTGCATCTACCCCCTCCCTCCTCAACATGAGGCAATAAACATGACCTTTTGTTTTATTCTCTCTTTCTTTCTCATGGCCAGTGGCGGAGATGTCTCATGCCACAACAAGAAGCTCTTTCTTTAGTTGCATGAATGTTAAAAACCCTCTGTCTTGTGTTCATCGCGCTCCAACAACAACTCCAGTGTTTAAAGCATAATATTAGGCCACCTAACATAAGTCTGCTGCTCGGGTCATGCAAAGTATGTGCGCTCTCTCAACAAGCCAAGTGCTTTTTATTGTTTTTTTAAAGGGACTGGGGGCACTTAAATTGTCACGTTGTAATGTTATGACCCTTGAGACTAGTAGAGTGAGTACGGGCCTGCTGGGAACTTTTGTGAGTCTAATATTGGCCCAACTCTCAACCCTCTAGAGCAGGGGTGTCAAACACAACCACTAGAAGGGCCATATTAAATAGTATCAACAATTCTGTGGGCCAGCGAGCGACTATGTTTTATTTCTTTTTTAATTAATGTTCTGCTATAAATCAAACTGACCACGGTTTATTAAAAATACACAAAAACTTCAACAGTAAAATACAGGCACTTGTAGTAGATCTTGAAATATTAAATATAAACAGACCAAGACATTTTGGACAATTCTGTGGGAACAGTTTGGTGAAGAACCTTTTCTGTTCCAGCATGACTGAGCCCCAGTGCATAAAGTAGCTCCATAAAGGCCTGGCTGGGTGAGTTTGGTGTGGAAGAACCTGACTGGCCCTCACAGAGCCCTGACCTCAGCCCCAACGAACATCAGTGTTTGACCTCACAGATGCTCTTCTGGATGAACGGGCAAAAATTCCCACAGACTCTCTCCACAATCTTGTAGAAAGCTTCCCAGAAGAGTGGAAGCCGTTACGTCTATGGATTTAGAATGAGATGTCATAAAAGCTCCTGTAGGTGTAATAATAGGTCTAATAGCGGCCCAACTCTCAACCCTCTAGGGCAGTGGTGTCAAACTCAACCACTAGAAGGGTCACATTAAAAATATCAAATATAACAGATCTGTGGGCCAGAGAGCGACTATGTTTTATTTCTTTTTTAATTAACGTTTTGCTATAAACCAAACTGACCACTGTTTATTCAAAATACGCAAAAACTTCAACAGTAAAATACAGACACTTGTAGTAGATCTTGAAATATCACATGAAAACCTAAATTGTTAAAAAATTAAATGTCCCCAGGTGCTCGGTCATCTAAACCCACCTATTTGCTAGATTCAGACACCTGGCATCTTCTCTTTGCTGCAAATTCATCAATACTTGGGCTCAGTTTCTGAGCTGCTGAGCTGGCGTTAAGTGTTTATACTGGCTGAACTGCAGTTAGTTGTAGTTGTAGAATTGTGTAAAATTAAGGTGTAACTGCTCTCCCATAGATTGTTGTTGGGGTGAGAAAGTCTTAGTGCACATTACGTTGCAGTGCATGCTGGGGACTGTAGTGCAGTGCATTGTGAAACACTGTGAAACAAACATTAACAAATATTAACAGAACATTAAAATACTCTTGCGGGCCGGATAGCATTGTGCTGCGGACCTGATCTGGCGCGCGGGCCTTGTGTTTGACACATGTTGATTCCTAGGAATTTTCAGATTTACAGGATTATTGATCAAAACCAAAAACCAAAACATTTTCATAAAAATGACAATTACCAGTTCACTTCATTTTAACCCATACGGAAATCTGATGGCCATTTATGTACATATATCATAAAGAGCCAGGCTTATATTTCAATATATGTGTACATATATGTTACGTACAAATATGTAAGCATCAAATATTGGACATATATGCATAATATATGCATCATACATGTATGCCTTATATGTGGTTGAATACATCCCAATTATAATTGTTACTAACCCATTTGCTTTCAATTTTAATGTGTCTGTGAACAATATTCTTATTTATTTCATATGTTAATGCTTTTATTGTATAGCTTACAATGTGCATGTGTTTAGAGTTTAGTTAGGTTAGGAAGTGTCTGGAAGAAAACCGTATATAACATGAAGTTAGCATATATGAGTAATATGTGAATTTACATATTGTTAAATATATGTGTTACACATATATGCTTGTATATGTTTCTAAATAGCTTAAATATATATCTTATATATTTAAAAACGGCCTATTTCAAGTAAGTTGCCCAACGTGTTACATATATGTCCATATGTGACAAATACAAGCTGGATATAAGGGAAATCCATATATACTAATATACATCATATATTTGAAACCTATATATTGCCATATATCAGATTTCAGTGTAGGAAAGGCCAGTCTCATTTCTGTAATATGAAAACAAAACCAAGTGATAGAACTCAACACAGAGCTGTCAGCCCAGCACTGAAGGGAAAACAGGCATTGCAATTGGCATCTAACGATAAAAGTGTTGGCTTACTGGGTTTTTAAGAATCATGTCAAGCATATAGCTAAAGGCTGCACAATTAGCCTACGATACAATTTTGCAAGCCTCTCTCTATTTCTTTAAAAAGGCTAGATATGTAAAATTATATCCAAACTACAATAATCAAACACAAGTTTATTTGGCTTTGTTTTTAACTGCTAAACAACATCGAGTTGCCGTTTTAATCGTTTTTTGAAATGCCCTCACCCACTTTGACTCACCACTCGGTTGGGATATGCATCACACCTACATTAGACAAGTGGCCACTCGTGGCAGGAGGAAAGGAGGGGACAGTGAGGAGTGGATTATTCAAATTGGGCGCACTCACCCTCGGCAGGTTAGCCTCAGTGAGCTAATCGGTTATCCGTGCAAACGTGCGATGTAAAAATACATGAATTTTGTGAATAATTGCTTTGTGTGGCTGTTAAGTTAGTGTAGAGCCATGGTGTAGCTGTTAGCTGAATAGCCTTTAGCATGGTAACCAGCTAGCTATTAGATTAAAGTGATAAAGTTGTATTAGCAGTCATGTATAAGAGACAGAGTACATACATACATACATCATCTAAACCGCTTATCCTTCTGGGTCGTGGTGGGTGCTGGAGCCTATGCCAGCTGTCATTGGGCGGATGGCAGGATACACCCTGGACAGGTCGCCAGTCCATCGCAGGGCAGACAGACAGACATACACAGTCACACACTCACTCACACCTAGGGGCAATTTTGGCATGTCCAATTAGCTTCACTGCATGTCTTTGGACTGTGGGAGGAAACCGGAGTACCCGGAGGAAACCCACGCAGACGAAGGGAGAACAGGCAAACTCCACACAGAAATGACCCTGGTCACCCGGCCAGGAATCGAACCCAGGCCATTCTTGCTGTGAGGTGACAGCGCTACCCACTGCACCACCGTGCCGCCAGAGACAGAGTAGTTTGCTGTAGTTTACTGCTATGACTAAGAAACAGTTTTGTTTGTCGTTTTCTTCAGTTCTGAAAAGTGAAATGCTTCAGGTCACAATGATTTCCAGGCAAGTTCTTCTGCCAAAGTTGACCCTTGTGTTCATTCGAACCCTCACCCCTCTGAGGGCTCATCTAATAATTTACCTGAGCTAATAAAGAAATGGAGGGGCTCTTATGATGATGAGGGGAAATGGTGAGGCCAAGTGAACAAGAGAATGTTAAAACTGGTACTGAAATGGGCAGTGAGCTTTGGTCAGTGTAGCTGAGAGACTGACACAAGCTGGAAAGGGGGAAATAGATAACAGGCTAGCTGACTGGTCTAGCTTAGAGGCTGCAACCCAAATGTTAAGAAGAGCCATTTTGTCCTTTTTAACTAAATCAAACCAACTTGAGAGCAACATTTTATGTCCATTTTACCATCTTGGCTGTAAATATGTCTCAGTATGTGCTGATGTACTAGTATAGACTAAAAATATAATATAAACGAAAACACAGACTTACTTTGCTCTGCTTTAAGCTTTAGCTCAGCTATAGCCGCTTTTCTCACATCTCCGGCAGGAAACTTTTCCGCAACAGTAGAACAGTTTCTTGTAAAATGTCTCTCAATGTTTGATTTTTTACGAGGCTGAAGTCGCTTCTCATTCGCCAGCTTCTTGTTCAAATTTTCCCGTTCCACCTTAAATGGTGCCTGAGGCACCAGAATGTAACTGCTGCACCATTTAAGGTGGAACGGGACAATTCGAACAAGAAGCTGGAGAACGAGAATCTGACTTCAGCTTCACGACTTTTGTTTGACTGTTTCTAACTGCACATTAAACGTATCAGGAAAACCAGCTGGAGTGATTATAAATGCAAATAAGTCCATTCGTCAAATTATCAATGTTCATCTTAAATCTCTCTCTTTGTCTTTTCATTAACTACTAGCTAGGTGAGATTGTTGCCTGTGTTGCTATGTTGACCAGCAGTCTGCGCTGATCTTCAGGGTTAAAGGGTGAATTAGCAGTTCTACATTAACTCCAGAGTTTAAGACCATTTATTGTTAAACTGTGTTGAACAATCAGCAGAGCTTTATTTTACTGTAAAGGAGGATTATTTTTTTTTTACCTATAAATCTAATTCTGCTGTGGAGCCGAAACAGAGCAGTAAAAGAACATGAATAAATGAAGATTTTAAAAGATTTACATCTTAACTTTATGTCTATATCAACTGTGTAGGTAAGCAAAAATTCTGACTCCATACGCTATAACAATTGGTCAGTTCAGCCTAAAACAACTCATGTGGTAACAAGTAAATTAACTAGTTTTATTCAAACTTTATTCAAACGTAGTTCAATTGCTTGTCATTTTTAAGGTTGAACTGACAAGTAATTACAGTATACATGTCTTTATATATGATAAACAGCATTTCTGAACAGTCTGGATGAGGCAAGTTTCATTTAGGCATTCATCATAAAAAGACTTACAAATGAAAAAAATTATATTTTGTTAAAAAGACTATATAATGATCTAAATGCAATTTACACCAAATGTTGTGGTACTCCTTGTGTTTTGTCAGAATTCTTAGGAAATTAGGGCCGCAGTGGGTTAAAAACACTCCTGAGTGAAGTTCTTGACTTCCAAACTGGATTTGCAAGAACTGTAGGAAATCAGCTGTCACAGTTATGAGCTGTATTTACTGAAAACAGGGCTCACCAGCTATGGTAAACATTACGTGGGAGGAACTGCAACTGAGATAATCGTGTCTGATAAAGGTGGCAGTAAGTCGTCTCATCCATTATTGCATTTACACATATAGGATTGTCGCCATAACTGTTCAGATCTGAGCTTTTAATGACTGGAATTAAACATGTTGGCAGAAATCTCTGCTGTTGGCAGAACAGCTTTTAGTACTGCGACATCACAGACCTTTGAAGATTACTACTTTTAGCAAGCAGCAAATGGAAGATCTGTTCATATATCAGTATTAATTTCTCACTAGCCAGTTTTCTCACTTTAAATTAGATTAGATTATTAAATTAATGAAATGTTTATTTGTGGAGCAACACATCTGCTTCTTTTGCCTTCAACTAATCATTGTCTTTCTAGTTGACCGTCCAGTCCTGCAGTTGTTTGTCTGGGCCTTTAAACCATATTTGCACATTTACAGTGAGTCCGGATCAGTTTATATCAAGCACAGCGGTGCCATAAAATCATCAGATATATCACATACACAGTATATTTTCCTCCAAGCACCAAGGCAGTATGTTCTCTGCTGAAAGCACCGGTCTCCTGCTGACAGGCTAGAGGCCGTGTACAAATTTTATGACCTATAAATGGCCTCAACAAGATATGATTTAGTGAAACACAATTGTGTTGACAGTTTAACGGCCAGCACCACTGCTCCATGTACGGCTCTGTTTGCACTGGGGTGTGACTTTTAGCGCTTATTCCCTCTGACGTCCCCACACGGCCTCAGAGGAGCTCGCTTTTTCCCGCTGATCTGAAAGCAGCTGCGGGCTTTCTGTTCGTGTTACGCAACAGTGGAGCTGAGGTAAAGGGAACCGGCCCTAGGTCAGGGTGGAAGAGCCAGCAGTGCTGCATTAACGGGAATATGCATTATGATGAATCATTATGGACTCTTATGACTCACACCCTCGGTGATGATTCGTAATTAATTCCAAAGGTGCTTTTTTAATAAGCTTGCTTACCTTTAGAGCATAACACTATTCAAAATCTAATTACTCTAAAATCAGAACTCTAGACAGAGACATGAACACCGGGACCAGAAAAAAGCAATTAAGCAGGCAACAGTCTGCATCCATATGAGTATCCTGGATTCTATGCAGGTGATTGATGAAGAGAAAAGGCTTGAAAATAAAAGAGCTGGAATCGGTCATTGTTTTGTTCAATTAATCTGCGAGATTACCTCCAGAGGAGCGAAAGCCACACACAAAGACCTGTGTTGTATTTTGATTCATTTGGCATGAACCACACTAAAGGGGTTTTGAATAAGCTGCTATAGAAACAAAAGGCGGCTACTGTGGGAAACTTTTCTTACGCAGTTAAAAAATCTTTTAAAAAGTTGAAGTGTGTATTTAAAGAGAGTCTTAACTAATGCATCATACAATACAGATTTGTCACAACCAGGAGCAACACAGTCAAGTTTGACCACCCTTTCAATTAACAGACAAAACTTCCATTCCAAGTACTAAAATTACAGAAATGTACACAAAAGCCAACCAACACGAAGTGTATCAAATCAATTAGTTTATTTTGCTCACCTACTGCCACTTTAATGTTTCCAGCCTTATAATCTTAACGCCAACCAGTTACAGCCTTGTCCTCCCAACAAAAGCTGTTCCCAGAGTGGTCACTGACATTATGTTCCCCTTTAAAGAGACGCTACATTCACACCAACCACTACCCAAACACAACTAAGCTGCCTTGTGAATTTCTCTCTCAGGTGTATCTAAAATAGCTAAAGAAGGTATTTAGATACACTTAAGAAAGTTTAGATACGCATAAGAAAGAGGAAAGTCAAAGCACAATAAGTGAAAAAAAGAAAACACTTTCCAAAACTTTCAAAAAAAGTTTAGAGTTATGAAATTAATGGAAGCTTTAGTGAAAGTTCTGCCAGGAAGACTCTAATGCTACGTCAATCATTGGTCCTGACCAATCATAGGCGTTAAAACGACTCAACTTGCGTACCTATTCAGCTGCTTCTTTCAGGTGCCTACATTTTGAAGTTCCCCTCCTTCCTCCCCACCACCACCAGTTGGGTCCCAGCCTGGCTGTCCAGGGGTAGGCTCCGCCCCTGCTTTCTCTATCCCGCAGGATCAGTGAGGGTCTCGTTGCTCCAAGACCTGGACCGAGGACGGGGCCTACGCCAAAGACTCTCTCATTTCCACTGAATTGTTATCCTTCAACATGTAAAACTCCATTGAGGATACAAAAAAATCCTCCTTCACTCTTGCCTCCTGAGTCTTCCTGGCACAACTGTAAATTCAGGGGGGTGGGGGGGGGCATGCCTGAAACCCCTTCTCCTTCCAATCTTATCCAATCCATTCTTCTCTGCCTTTTGTTTCCCATAATAAAGTTTGCTCAATTTCCACCACCTCCCTGGTCCTCCTCAGGTCTATCTTTCAGTCCTACCACCATCCAAAATCCAGAGGGTTCAGCCTTCTGCCCAGAACTGCAGCCCAAATTTGCCAGTCCCATCCCTCAATCACAGCCTCCCCTCATACTACCACCAGTTGAAAGCATGGTCTGAACTCTTAAATCAAAAGATATAGAGAAAATGGGATTCCTAACAACCTTTCATCTTTGAGAGAACAAAGAGAGAAAACAGTCCATTTACACTTACGGCATTGGGCAGACATGTTTTTCCAGAGTGACTTACAATTTGATCATTTCACACAGGTGGGTGAAGGCAGTGTTAGGAGTCTTGCCCAAGGACTGGTATACTGGTATAGTGTAGGGTGCTGGCCCAAGTGGGGGACTGAACCCCAGTATACTATACCAACCATCCACAGGTGTTAATGTCCATTGTTCCACTGTGACAAGACAACTCAACATTATGGATCTTAAAGGATGTGTAGCTGCCAAGACGCCTCACTGAGAAAAGACGAAAATGTTCACTAGACCACTGAAACTGGACTCCAGACCTCAAAATCAGTGACTGTGTTTGGGATTATTTGTATGGTGAAAACGCAACCAACATCTAAGACTGAACTTTGGAGGTATGGAAGATATTCCAGCTGTAATAAAGGGAAAGAGTGGACACACTGAATACTGAAAAAATATTACATTTAGTTGTTGAGGCTTCTGTATAATTTTCTGCTAAACATGTTTTCTGCGTTTTTCTCTGATGCTGAAAAATGATCTTATACATAATGGCTGAGTGGTCTCTGACTTTTGCACAGTACTGTAGTACTATATGCAACATAACACAGCCAAAGTTACAACTCTGCGTACCACATTAGACCTGTGTTAGTTTCAGAATTTCATGTCCTGAGTTTAAACCCTGAAAACAGGAGGGGCTTCAAGAGTGGACAGTTCACACTAAGCAACTCTGTCAAGACCATTGCTACTGACACTTTAAGATGAGACAAAAAAATACTACATTAAATAAACAACATAAAAACCAAAGACGCAATATTAAAACCGTTTTTCTTGATGTCCACTGACAACTGCTGTCAACCATAAGCGTGTCTAGCCTCTTTTAACGGTGCTCAAGCTGAATCACGGATCACTCTTTATGTTGTTATTGTTTATTGTTTACTGTTATTGTATTTGCTATCTGATGTTTTTTTTAATCTAGTAAGCCAATGTTGCGGGTTGTCAATCAACGACCGTCCACTGTTTGAATTCGAGTGAGAGAAGTGAGCTGTTGTGCCACTGGTAGGCCTATGCGTTGATATTAAAGCCAAGGTGCTACACTAGTACTGTCTGTATGTGTATCAGCTAATTAATGTTATCGAATGATTGAAGATATGATGAGAAAAAAAACTCACTGGGTGCTCAGCACCCCTAAAACTCTGATCTTAGAATCGCCTATTTGGATATTTGGCTATGGCAGTGGTGATTAGACAGTATGGACTGAAAACTCCTGACTGATGTCAAACACTTCTGTATATATTGTTAGTTTGTCAGTCCAGTTTTCTAAACACAAATAAAGAAAGTTGTGGCTGTACAGTGCACGATGCTAACGTGCTAACACTATATTTCCATACACATATCCTTTCCCATTGCCCTCCACTTCAGCCATATGATGTGTATAAGTGGTTGGGGCTTCTTATACATTTAATTATGCCTCTATCCAGCTCCTCTCATCCCTCTTAGACCTGTGCTGACATCATCAGAAGCCTGCTCCAATAGGAAGAGAGCTGAGCAATAGCCTGCTCGAAATGTTCGGTAAGTTGTCTAATTACTCCCAGTGCATGCCTAGATCCCATGTGGAGACCCAAAATGCCATAAAGTCATTCCGACCATCAATAAGCGAAATGAATGTTTGTGGAAGTGAGGAATTTTGTAGAATCGTTAGCTGAGCAAACATTTGAAGCCTGGAAGGGCTGTGAATGTGAATCTTATTCCCACCAATGGATCAGCAGTGACCTTTTTTCCTGCTTTGATATTGACCATCCGTTCATTGACTAGCAGTGTTTTTCTGGATTCCGTTTCTGTGGCCTTGTATATGGCTAAAGCACTCACAGGCTACTCATGGGTCAGCCTAGCTGACAAAGTTACAGCCCATGTCATTAAGGGCCTTGTCAAAAACGAGCACGCTTGTTAGCATTGATGAACAGCATTGTGGGTTTGCACTGAATGTCAATCAGTGCTCGCTGGCGATAGCGATGAGTGCTAGCATTGTGCAGCGGTGAAAAGGGGCCATTAGTGCACAGGGCCGCGAGCGCTGATGTCAGTGAAGCGTGAGAGAAAGCGCTGGGGACAGATGGTGAAGAGGGCGGACTGAGAGATGCTTACCACCTCTGGCCTGTACTCTGATGGCCATGTTGGTTTGACCTTATTTCAAGCCACATTATGGGCTCTGACTTCGAAGAAACCGTCATCTAGTGGGCAGGAGACCTTACAGAAGCATATTTGCTCTGGATGCTGTTTTCTTGCTGTGGCAGGAAGACCTGGACACCCCATAGCTACACTGCAGCACTTATGAATGTGTTCTCATTCCTCCAGAACCCAGCGGAGTCTGATATTGTTTTCGGACTGATTATCACCAGAAGGGAAATGAATGTTCTTCCATGTCTTGCCTCAGTTCTCAATCATCTTGTATGTTCCGACAGTGATGTCTGTCAGCCTCCCTCTCGCTAGCTGACTTTCTGGTTCACCCTCAGAACCCATGGTCTTTTAAATAGCTTTTTCATTTAGGAATTTGCCCATTTCATTCCTCCAAGGTAATTTCTCCCACACTCTTCAACCGGCTCAGTGTGAGGTGCAATTTGTCTCCAATAAGCAATAAAGCCCCCTATTTGTCACTGTTTGCCGAGACTCAGCTGTGCAATTATCTGCAATCACCTTCTAGAGGAGCTTCAACACAGCTATGCAGAAGAATTACATGAGGTAGAAGTAAAAGCAAATATGGAGAAAAGGCCATTTGGGCTTCCTCTGTCACGCAACGTTTGGCAGACTAGGCTAGTCTAGACCTCATGGCTGGTAGATATGGGGTTCTGTACTTTCCATCTGGTTTAGAATTTGACAGAACCTTTTTTATGTTTCAGATTTGAAGTTTGCCTCCACAGTTTTCCTCTTGGCCAACCGCTTTAAGCTTATCAACTCCAAATTTGAGATAAATTTAGTTTGGAGAGTTCATCTGAGGGCAACTGACTCAGCTGTTCCAAACGAGTCTATGGAGACAAACGGAGATCAGAGCTTTCCTTGAAGTTTCAACGTTTCAAACGAATTATGCTACTTCCTCAAACTCATCAAAGAAAGTCTCAAAGTTTCTGATTTATGCATTTCATATTATGCACCCTGTGTAGTTTAGCCACTTTTCTAACCATCTCTGCTGTGGCAAATCTGAGAAGTTCCCCCGGTTGTCAAGTTGGGGACGAGTTTGTCGGTGCGTGACTGTGCCCAGAGATAGCTAGCTCTGTTTGTTCTCTTTGCTTCTCTCATTTGATGATACTCTGCTGGTTTATTTATAGCTGTACTCTCCTTTCTAATTAGGTAGAGCCTACAGCCTATTGTTGCCCCATTCCACTGGACCTGCTTTCCCATTAGCGTGATTAACTGATTGTGTGTATGTGTTTCAGAGTTTGTGCGACTTTGGATGTGCGTCTTTGCGAAGAGTTCATTCAGACAGGTTGTCATAAGTGGACAAGTTATGTAGACACTGTAATTTCTCCCATCTGAGCTGTGTGATGAAAGTGCACAATGAAAGATTCAGCAAACATTCATAATTCTGGCACTTTTAGTGCACAATGCTGGGAAGTGTGAGGCTGTATATGTGTCAAAACACAAGATGCAGAACAAAGTACACAATAAGTCTCCATATATATATATATATATATATATATATATACATAGCAAACTACTCTTTAAAACAAGCCCCTTCCTGTCTTGACACGTCTGAAACAACAACAGAAGTCCAGTAAAAGGATGTAATGAGCATGTAAGTATACACATATATATACATACATAATATATATATATATATATATATATATATATATATATGTATACTTACATGCTCATTACACAACAAAGTAGCAAACTACCACTCAAAACAAGCCCCTTCCTGTCTTGCCATATCTGAAACAACAACTGCAGTCTCCAGTTTAAGCATGTAATGAGCATGTAAGTATACACATATATATGCATACATTTATTTATTTATTTATTTATTTATTTATATATGTATACTTACATGCTCATTACACAACAAAGTAGCAAACTATCCTACAAAACAAACCCCTTCCTGTCTTGCCATGTCTGAAACAACAACTGCAGTCCAGATCAACAATAATAGCTATTCCTGTTCCTCCACAGACAGCTCATTGAATTAGTCAACAATCAGCAGACTAGCACGCAGCCCATCAGCACATCATGACCCCTTCCAGCCTGCCTCACACCGGCAGGCATGACTAGCCCTCAGACAAAAGTACCAGGTTCCTCTTATAAATAGCACTACAGCGGCACAGACAGCGCAGTTGAGCGTGAGTTCATACTTACAGTAGTGGAGGTGACTGCAGGAGAGAAGCAGAAGCCCGTCTCTCGCTGCACTGCTGCCACTGAGACAGGGAGAGTGAGAGGCAGGAGGAGGAGGAGGAGGTGGGGGGGCCTCCAGCTCTGTGGCAGCAGACGCAGATAATCCACAACTGGACGTGTCTTATTTAGTAGGCGTGAAGTGGACGCAGACTCAAGCTCACTCGTCCCCCCCCTTGTCTCCACAGGCTGCTGCTTCTATCCCCTGCTTTTCATGCAAGATCCACTCCCCCCCCTCGTCCTCCTGTCAGGAGAAGAAAGACAGAGAGAGACAGAGAGAGAGAGAGAGAGGGGAGGCAAAAGAGAAACAACTGAAAATATAAAAGAAAAAAAAAATACAGGAAGCAAGTGTGTCTCTCTGAAGGATTTTATAATCAGCCTCAGTCTCCACCTCCACTTGGCTGTCTCCCCGCCCCTATTGTTATAGCAACGGCCAATCAGGAAGCCCCGTCGCGCAAGCCTTCTCTGCCTGCAGCCAGCCTCTGATTCTCTCACACCAGCTAATGCAATATGGCTGTGTATGTATATGTGAAGTGTGTGTGTGTGTGTGTGCGTGTGTGTGTGTGTGTGTGTGTGTGTGCGTGATGGCTGTGGCTTCTTTAAATAGCAAATGTGACCAGTGGAGGCTAAACTAGACTACCGCTACAGGCTCTGAATGCACTTTCTCTCTGTCCTCACACGCGCACAAAAACCTGTCCTGCAGTTAAAGGTCCTTTACTTGAACTGCAGCCATGTAATTACATTAAAAGAGTGCATATTACCCATAATAGCTCAATGAACAATGGAAGGCAATCAAACAATGTGAATGCTTTTCTAACAAAAAGTTATCATTACTTTTGGAGTTACAGAACTGTGAAGACATGAATAAAAATATTAATGAAACAAATCTCATCACTGATAATTAGCCAAAACATTTTTATAGCCTATTAGAGTACAAAGAAGAATGTCTCATTATGAAAGATAATCATATTTCCTCTGAGCGGCTGTGAAGCGTCACATGAAAGTGTTCAAAAGCAGCAGACGACATCACAACGGACAATAAACCCTCCCGTCCGGAAACTACTGCACGCAAACACGGCACAATGACAGGCAAGAGGTTATATAACTGCGCGATGAGCAATGAATGTGTTTGAATGGGATGTTATGGCATAAACAATGACTAGTACCTGTAATATAATGTTGAAAAAACAGCGTTGAAAGAAATGAATGCTTTTAATTAAGTGTGTTCTATTCTACTGAAGATGTTCCGAAGAAAATCTGCTCCAAAAGCAAATAAACGTTTAATTACGGTACTGTGCAGAAGCCAGAGACCACCCTTCATTTACAAACCTCACTTCTGGAGAAGTTGGGACGTTGTGGAAAATGCAATAAAAACAATGAATTTCTTAATTAACAGTTAATTCTCTGGATTCTTTATTGGCAAACGTATAAAGAAAAGATTTCCAGTGTTTTCACTGACCAACTTCATTGTATTTTGTAAACATAAATACATATAGAATTTGATGCTTGTAACACAAGTTTGGACAGAGGCAGGAGTTACATCACCTTTACTCTTACTTACACTGGTTAATCGTCTGGGAACTGAGGATATTACTAATTGTTGCAGCTTTGCAAGTGGAATTTTTGCTCAGTAGTCCGCAGTTGTCATTGTCTCATTCATCTCATACATTTTCAATAGAAGACAGATCTAGACTGGAGGCAGGCCAGTCAAGCACATGCACTCTCTGTCTACTGTATGTATGTTGTAGCACCTGCAGAATGAGGCCTGGCATTCCTGGGAAAGGATGTTGTCTTCATGGCAGCATATGTCTCGCTAAAATCCCAATATATGCCTCCATGTCAATGGTACCTTCATACATAACGCTGTTGTTGGAAGAAAACCTCGTATCTACAAAATTATAACTTTACAGGGGAAGAAAAAACCTACTTTTAATTTTAATGTAAGTCAATGGAACCAGACTTTTTTCCAAGTCATTTTGGGTCATTTATTTTAGTCCATTCATCATTAAATTTACATACAATGCAAAAGGCAACAGGTATTTTCAAATTATGTCAAAACCTGAAAACATCAAAAATGGAAATATGAGGTTTTTTTTTGACAACAACAATA